>NC_056735.1:1982097311-1982228096 GCF_019279795.1 Protopterus annectens
CAAAAATCAAGGATATTCAGCCACTGTCTAAAAAACACTGTTCTCGTAAGGGCATGTTAGAATTTCTACTAGGGTTGCCACCTTTTGCTGTGGCCAAAACCAGTCGAGGGCCACACATCTTGTACCTCCCCTAATCACTACCCATTTTCTTCCACTCCCCATCCACTTTTTGCCCATTTCATGATGTCATAGTCATGTCAGTGAGAGGAGGAACATCATCTATTTTTTTTTTTTTTTTTTTTTTACAATCAGTTTGATTTCTGGATAGTTTGAAAATAAAAACAGATAGGTGGCAACACTAATGTCTACCACTGTATTAACTTACAGTGTTTCAGTCAGGTAATCAGTTTCACCCACTGTCAAACCAATCAGTAAATGAGTATTTAATAGTTTGTTTGGATGCTCTGCCTCAAGAAGGTAGTACTAGATTGTTTGATTTGTTTTTTGATAAAGGATTAAATAATTCACAGCAGGCAACCTGCTTAGGTCCTCGCGATAATGTTATAGATGTGGCAGATCAGAGTAGTTTATCCTTTTCCCAAATTCCATTAGACTTTCAGTAGACCTTTCAGCTGTGCTTGCTTTTGAGAATCATACCTATTTTCAACCTTGATTCCCCCTGCACAAGTTGTACTAATATTGGAGGTGTGTTTATTTTCAGGCTTGATTTATTCCTTCATACAATTTTTGGGATCCCCACATTGCATGTGATTTTTGAAGCTGTCTATTGCACAGAAAAGCACACTTCATGGTCAACTTACTACTGGCACCAGTAATTTAAAGTGGACTTACAACTTATATCGCCCTTTATCAGTAGCAAAATAAGTGACCTTGTATAGTAGAATTTTGCAATACAGTTCATTAAAGTCTAGACATTTTGCACTGTCTCTTTGATATTATGATTGTATTTCTCCATCATCTTTGTCACTCTGTTTTTAAATGTGTTTCAGAGTAGTTTCCCAGGTTCCTACTGGAAGTGGGAAAAGTGATATATTTGGTATTCGAATTCTATGCTAATTAGATGTCCAGAACATTTGCACATACTTTCATGACTGCAGGTTGGGAGGTATGCCTTTCACCGTATCTATTCAAGTGACACTGATACAGCACCTTCTACAGGTAGCTGCAAAGGAGGGAATTGTTGTTCCAGTTGGAGATTTGAGCACTCTAGTGGGGATTCTGTTATGCTACATATTTCTGTTTCCATCAAAGAAAAAAATCTGGTGAGGTAATTATGTTGATTTTTTCACCTGGATAATGTCAGCTGAAGAACCAGGGAGCAAAGATCTAGTGTTTGCTGTTTTGTGAAAAAAGTAAATTGTGATAAATGATTTGTCACTACATAACATTAGGTATTGAAAAGGACCCTTAACAAGCCATTGCTTGCATTTTGACCAGGTCCAGCTTTTGAGAGAGTGGTTCACATGGCTGGTACTACCAGACATCTTGTAAGCTAAGAGTAGAAGATAAGATTTTGAGATGGGTGGCACATCTTGTGTATATTTCATTTTGAGCCATAATAGATAAACTGAGAATACCTATTCCCATTGCATTTGACAACCAGACTGCCAAGTTCAAAACTTGCTGGATTGTTAGTACTGGCCTGTTGTTTTTCTCATGCCAGCTCACAGTGTGGGAAAAGCCATCCAGGACTAAATGTTGGATCAAACAGGGGTGGATGTAAAGCAGGCTAGTGGCTGGAGGACACAGAACACAGTCATAATCCTCATCTAATCAATCAGTAAGTTTCCATGGAACAAATTCCTTTTGTGGATTTGTGCATATCTAGTTTCACACATGCTCCTATTAAAGTAGATGTATTGACATCCAAGTTAAATAATTATCCTAATGTTCAAAAGACTCAGGAATTGTTGCAGGACTTTGCCTTATGATTGTTCTATGAAATGAATTCTGGCACTTCTTCTAATGGGAAAGTATGGAAGAATTTATGTTCATTTGTTGGGAAGGTGAAACTGCTACAGGAATTAATAAGTAAGGACATATTGACAGGCCCTGGTAAGGTTTTCAGTATTGATTAATTTAGAGTTATCCCCTTATGTCTATTCCCAAACACGAAGAAAGGGGACTATAGGCTGATCCATCATTTATTCTCTCTCTCTCCAAGAAATTTTGGTTAATGAGGTTATTAGCTAACAAGATTCACAGGTTCTATATTTGTTCTTAGATGAAACTATTCAGACAACTAATAAGTTCAATAATCCATGACTGATAAAGCTAGACATGGAGAATGCCTTCCATCTTTTGCCGATTTGTAAGAGGCATTAATAGGGCCGGTGCTAGCATTTTGGGGGCCCTCAGTAATTTTCAAGGTGGGGGCCCTACCCAGGAGAATAACCAACTAAAAAATAAATGCAACTACCATTCAGTTTTTTTTTTTTGTCATTAAGACCCAGTTGTTCAAAATGCCCACAACCAACCACTAGCCAACCTCCTGCAACTAGCTGAGGACTTGGAGCATTTCAGTAGGCAATGCTGCAGCATTTACAGTGTTTCTATTCTCATGTAAATACCCACATTGAGACATCAGCTCCAGTCAGACACAAAATACAACACATCAAACCCTCTAAGATGGAGCTAGCAGACAAGCTATATTAAACAAACAAAGCAGCTCCAAACCTGTAGGAACACATGCAGAAAGCCTGGAGTTCAGTTTTGGAGCATGCAGTTACTTGAAAAATTATATGGTGCTGCTTACTGTGATGAATTTGAAGTCTTCATAAGACACTCAGTCTTGCTGTCTGGATTCCGCTGAAATCAAAGTCTGATTATAGTTGCACTTACAGTCTTGTTGCACACAGAAGCTTGCAGAATGTACACTGATAAAAGAATATACTTTGCAGCACCCAACTCAGAGCAGTAACAAATAGCTTTTTATAACAAACCACACGTACTAATGTTACAGCTTTTAGTTATTGTTCTACATTACTTCTCAGTCAGCATGGATGTTATAACATTTACCTTGGGACAAATGTGTCCCTACCAATACCCCTAACATAACTGGATTAATACAGATCTTTATATACAATTTTAGTCATGCACACATAGATACATTTCCTTTTGGTATTCTATTTTAGAGAATTGCTCATCCTGTAGAAACAATACTGATTGTTGCAGATGCTGACACAAATGCTGACTTAATAATATTATTTTTAAGCTTCCTTGTTTAACAATGTCCTGTCACATTTTTGCTGAATTTATAAGAGGCCAGCTTTTCTGACAGTGTGAACATCCTGCTTTTGTCTTTAGTATTTTATTTGAATCTTTGTCTAAGAACATCTGTTCTTGTGCAAATGCTGATAAGTGCAGAAAAGCATGTGTTTTAAGGAAACACATTGTAACAGTGTCTTTAAAAAATCAGATTTTACATTTTTGCTCCCACTGACAATGAAATGCATACATCCTGTTTTTAAGTCTATAAGGAAAGATGTCCATTCAGCAGATTTCTTATTTTCCAAGTCACAGTCATTTAGTATGGCTGCTAATCACATATTGCTAAACTCTATTTCTTCATTTAAACAAGCTTTATCTTATACCTTATTTATGTTGCATATTTGTAGCAAAGTTACTTTCAACCTTAGTATATTGTTGAGCGCACTCTAACAATCCATCTTTTTTTATTTTAAACCAGGGAAATAAATTCAGCATTATTTGATAATACTTTTTCATTATGACAATTAACAACAGTAACTTGACTAGCTTTTGCTAAGCAGACTTTAATACATGTAAATAATATGCAACCAAGCATTACAATAACAATAAAAGAAATTAAAAATACAGTGATTTTTCCTGTCCATCCTGTAAATAGATTACTAAACCATTCACTCCAGTCATCATTCCAGTTTTTTCTAGTATGTTGAGACACTTGTGCAATCACTTCTAAATGTTTTTTACAGATTCTGTTTTGTCTGGAATAAATGTACAACATTGTTCTCCTATTAAAGCACATGTACCCCCTTGGGATGCTAATATGTAATCTAATGCCATTCGATTTTGCAAAACCATAGTTCATATAACTGTCATTTCGACAGTCATGTCAAGAACTGTATTGAAACTGGCATTTGCCAATACCTCAACTAGTTTAGATAGTTTTCTCAGCTCCCAGATGGCTCTTGCAGTCCCATACCAAGGGAAAATACCTGCTCCAGAGATTACATCATCTCCTAAATCCATATCTTTTAATTTAATATAATCAAGATTTTGATGATATATACGTGATGTATCTAAGGTGTCTACTGGATTTTCTGGACTTTCAACCACAGGTAACCCTTTTCTTTTTTGCATTTCTAATGCTTCCTTTTGGTAACTCTTTTACATGATGCATTGCTGGTAACACTAATCCCATATAACAAGTGCCATCCCATCCCTTTGGTAACCATTTATAAGCATATTTACCACAGATATAATATAACCCATCTGATAGAGCAACACTGCTATTTACCTGACTGCCATTTACTTTCCCCATAGTAAGAGTTTTATCATGTACAACTGTAAAGTTTTTATCTGTTTTACTTTGCCAACATGTAATATTGGTTTTAAACTCATTTTTATCATTTTGTGAAAAATGAAATACTGCTGTGTCACTTAATATTAACTGACCCTTAATTGGTATTAAAATAGGAAAACCATGAGAAAATACTCCACGTACTGGTATGTGGTTGTGAAAATGTATCATTTCAATTGTTTGAATACGATTGCTATTACCCATTGGAACAGTTCCATTTTGTTGAAAACGTGTGATCCCCTGCACTATTAAAGATAACTGTACTCTTGCTTTACGTAATTGTACATTATGACTTGATCTCCTGTTTCATTTACTAATACCCTCCAACTACTAAGAGAATTTAGTGGAATAGGTATTAGAGGCATTATCCCTGTTATTTTTGGTATTAAACTACATACCCAACAATTAGAAGCATTCATGCTTTTTGCATACCAGCATTGCCTTGCCAAAAAGTGTTAAAAGATGGTGAAAATCTTGTTCATTTTTCCACATTTCTTTACTCTCTCTCTTATGTAACTTTACAGTTTGATTAACAGGTTGTGAGTATAATTTAATACTAAGCAATACAGTAATAGTTAGTATGATAGCTATTATCAATTTAAAAAAAAATCTTTTAAATAAAAATTCCATTGTTGAATCATTTTGCCTTTGCTCATCCAAAACTGGATTTCCAAAAGGATACACTTTAAACCATGTCAATTTCATTATGGTTTTCTCTGATGGAAACCTACAAGAGAATACATTTAATCAGATTTACATTACTCACTATTTTTGATCATTCTTAGTTGATCTTTATGTACCATCATTGTTCTGTTTTTCTTTTTTCCTTTGATTTTGTACACTAATGGTCCAATTTGTTCCACTACTTAAAGGGTCTTACCGATTGCTAGCCCATGGTCCTTCCGTTTGGAATGTTTTTACCAATATTTTGGTTCCACAGGGAAGGTTTTCTTCAGTTGGTAATATTGGCACCTTTTTCCATAGATGGAATGCTTGCTCCTTGCATTATAGTCACATATACTAGTAAGTTGTTTTGGCCATTCCTGATGTTTGCTGATTTCTAGCATGGGTCTACCATTAGGTAAATCTGGATCAAATGGTAATTGTATTGGCATTTTGTGGCCTGTCATTATTTCATATGGGGAAATACCTGTTTTGCTGTTTGGTGTTGCTCGAATACCCATTAAAATACCAGGCAGATGATGTACCCATGTATTGCCCTTTTCCAAGCATGCCTTTTTTAGACGTTCTTTTAACGTCCAATTCATATGTCCTTCAATGCCATTAGATTGTGGATGGTATGGTACATGAAACCTTTACTGTATGCCTAACAAATTACACACTTGTTTAATGAGATCACTAATAAACTGTGGGCCATTGTCTGACTCTATGATCCGTGGCCATCCCCAATGACAGAAGATATTTTTCCATAAGGCTTCTGCTGTTGCCTTTGCTGTCATGGTTTTGGTAGGAATTGCTTCTAACCATTTTGAAAAGATGTCCACTACTACTAGTAGATACCTGTAACCTCCCTTTGCTGTTGGTAATGGACCTGCATAATCTATTTGAACTGCATACCATGGCCCATCCACTGGCTGTACTCAATGTAACTGAGGCCTTTTGCTTTTAGCATTCACCTGCAGACATATTAAACATTCTTCTACAATCAGCTTGCAGACCTTTTTTAAATTTGGGATCCAATACTTTTCTTTTACAACTGCTCATAACTTAGTTCCTATATGGCCCAGTATTTGGTGATTTAACTTGACCAACTGGTGTGCCAACTGAAATGGTACATATGGCAACTATAACCCTTTGGAGGTGGTGTATGCATAGTACACCTTTGGTGGCATACCTGCTAATCTGTTTTAAGACATTAAATTCTACACTGGCATACTCATATTCTAGAAGTTATTTTCCATTTTGTGCTGCTTGTTTTGCCAAAGTATCAGCTAACACATTTAACCTGTGCTTTTACTTTTAAGATGCTATACTGTCCTTGTTGTTTTGACATTGTTATAACTTTATATATGCCTTTTAATACTTCAGCATGCCGTAATGGTTTACCTACACTATCCACAAATCCTTGCCTTACCAAGGTTTCCATATGCAGTCTTAAAGAATTTACTACATAAGCACTATCTGAAAAAATGTTAACAGGATTGTAATACTTTAGCACATACAGTACTGCCTCCAGTTCAGCTCTTTGAGCTGACATATGCCCTGGTAACTTGACTAGTTCAGGAGAACCCAGCTGTGGATTCTCTGGAACTATGGCAAATCCTGTCCAGTATCTGCCTTGGTCCCAATATCGTGCTCCATCCACAAAGATGGATGGCTTAAAGTGATCAAAATCGGATGCTAAAAATTGCACATCAGGTGACATTATCTTTTCTAAACAATTATGCTGTTTTCCTTCATATCCCATGTGGTTTGACAAATAGTATTTGTCCTCTGTCTGTATAGTAACCGTTTTCATTCCAAAAAGTGCCATCCAAGACTGCCTGACTAATTCCATCTGTAATTTTATTCATTTCAAAATTGTCTATCAGAGCTTTTACTGCTTGAAAATACGGTGAAATATTCAGTTTGCTTAATACCCCAGTAAAATGGCTAATAATTGCTGTATACATGGATGGTAGCCCAGTTCCACTGGAGTCATCTTCCTGCTAAAGAAAGTGACTAGGCATACTGTTTTTTCCATTCTGTTGTCGCTACCATGTGGCCATTCCTGTAGTAGTACCACAGACAATGATTTTTTTCCTGCTGCTGCTTGAAGCACAAACAGTAACCTTGGTGTGGGTGCTATTAATTCTGTAGCTTGTGCTAGTTTTACTTTTATTTGTTTTATTTTATTTTATTTGTGAAAATGCCTCCTCTTCATGAGATCCCCACTCTAAAAAGGTGGAGTTCTTTTGTTCCTGTAACATTTTGTATAGGGGAGCAGCCACGGCTGCATAATCCTCTATAAATTCCCTATTGTAATTCATGATTCCCATGAATTTATGTAAGTCTGCTATAGTCAATGGCTTTTCCATTTGTAAAATGCCTTGTACATGTATAGGGCAAGGAGACCTTCCTGTTGGTTTTATAATAGTACCTAGAAACTTATCTTCATGTGACATAAACTGAATTTTTTCACTTTTAACCTTAAACCCTGCTTGCTGTAGAGTATGAACAACTCTCTTAAGAAGCCATAAATGCTCCTCTACTGTTTCTGACTGATTTAAAATATCATCAGTGTAATGTATTACTGAATCATCCTTTTCCAAATGTTGTAGAATGGATCCTACTGTCTGATGAAAAATAACTGGACTATTTTTAAACCCTTGTGGTAACCTTGTCATGACATATAGCTGTTTTTTAAATGTAAAGGCAAATCTTGGCCAATTTTTGTTTCCTGTGTGGTACTGCAAAAAAGCCATTTGCTAAATCTATTACTGTAAACCACTTACTTTGTGGCTTAATATGTGCAGCCAACTCTGGGACTCCTGGAATCAAATGTGCTCTAGGAGTAGTATATTGATTAACCTTCTGTAAATCAATAACAAGATGACAACTACCATCTTTTTTCTTAACTGGCCAGATTGGTGAATTTGTAGGACTGTTGCCCTTTTGTATAATCCCTTCTTTTTCCCATTCTGCAATACATTTTTCCATATGTTCTTCTGCTTCCCTAGGAATAGGATATTGTTTTTGAAAAGGTGGTATATAGTCCTGATCACTTCCTACTCCTACTGGGCGTTCTAGTTTCCCACAATCACTGGGACCATAGATTTGGGAATTGCTGTTGTAAATGATTCCATACATCCTCACTGTCTGTATTTACATAGCCTGTAGGCTTTTCAGAATTGTCAGGTAGAGAGATTGCATAGCAACCTGTACTTTGCTCTTCCTCTCTTTGTTGTTTGTCTCCCATCCACAGAATTTCATTAGGTAAATCAATTACTATACCTAAAGGCCCTAGAATGTCCATACCAATAATGGTATTTGAGCAAGATGGATGCATTAAAAATGCACACTTCCATGTCTGTCCCTCTTGACTAAACTTTATGTCCACTTTTTGGCTACTCACTGCATAGCATCCTGTGCCATTAAATGCTGAAATGCAAACCTTTTTTTATAGGATTTGCTGGTAACTGTTTGTTTGTGACAGATACTGCTGCTCCTGTTTCTATTAAGACATTTTTCCATAGTGACCCCTCTACCCAAATATGAATCAGTGGTCATCCATCTCAACCCTTTTTAAAGGTAGTCCTGCTTTTCTGACTTTTCTTGTAAATTGTTTTGCTCTCTTTTTGGAAACATTCCCTATTCTTCCTTCTTTTTGCACCAGGCTTTGTAATGATCAAATTTTGGTTAACATGTCCGATTTTTTTAGAAAAGAAGCATGTTGGTGCCTTTTGCTCATTACCTGCGTTTGATCCTGGTACTACAGATATAGAGGCAGGAGCTGGTGGTGCTGATGCAGCTCTTTCTGCTGGTGGTTGGTCAAACCACCTTTGCCTTCCCCTGTTTTTTACCTCACCAATTACTTCAAATGGCTCACTATTATCTTCAAATGCAAAGATATGGTGTGAGTATAATGTCCCATCATCGGCCATAGTCCATCCTCTCATTAGTTTTTTTAGCAAATCAGTGAGGGTATCAGAATTGTATTCATAGATACAATTAATATCCCCTGGAACCTCTTTGACTTGCTCTAAGACGCAATGTATTAGCTGCTTTTGTATTTCTATTTTTCCCATGTCTCTGTCTGTTTTTTTATATATGATTTGAAACACAAGCCTAAAATGTTCACTTTGTTCCATTAATTTATCTGTGATAGTAATTTTAAAATTATCTAATAATTTGGCTGTGAGAGGATGCCCTTGTGTAAATGCCATTAAAACAGCTGTCATATGTCATACTTTAGTGTTTAACTGATAATCATCTTGTTTTAATTGAATGAAAGTTTTTAAATATTTGGGAATGACAATCCAGAAACATCTAAGTAATGAATCTGTCCATATATCAGATCCTGCTGTATATGCCACCCATTCTTCAAATGCAAGCATGTTATAAAATATGCCTTTTTTATCATTCCACTGTGGTAAACTCTGTAATAATCTAGACTGTATATAAATCTGTAGTGGTTCCCTGTCCCTGTTCTATTATTTGGACTGGTTTTGTGTTTTTTAACTCTTCCTTAAGCTGGGATATCAAAATAGTATTTTGGAGGTTAGTCTCTGTTAATTCATCTAATTCTTCTTCCTTTTCCTTCAGACACTGTTTAACATCTGTCATAGGTTCATAGGTTGGTACTACGCTATCAGCCCTAGGGCCTATACAAGCCTAGCCATAACAATTCCCTGGCTATTTCTTCCCACACTATTTACTTCCCTGGACCCCTGTCTAGCAGGGCGACTGATGTGATCCCCGGGGTGAATTTCCTTTCTCCCATCCAATCGTCAAAGTTCCTTTTGAAGAGGACCAAAGAGGCACTCTGCTTGACATGTATGGGCAATCTATTCCAGAGTCTGGGGAGTCTCTGGGTCAGGAACCTATCCCTCCAGCATGTTTTGTTTATTGTGAAGACAAGGTTTAGATCCCTGGAGCGTGTGGCTCTGAGGGATTGGGATTTCTTTAAGTGTAGCATGTCCAACAGCTCTGGGTTTGCATGGCCTTGTATGTTAAGCAAAGATCACCTCTGAGTAGACGATATGCGACAGAGTATAGCTGGAGTTTTTAAGGCGGTCAGCGTAGGGCATCTGCTTTAGGCCTGTGATTCTTTTAGTGAGGTATTTCTGTGGCCTTTCCAGTTGTTGCAGATGTCTTGAGAGGTACATACCAAACGGGGCATTGTATTCTATAATGGGAGTACAGTGGGACAATGACCTCCTTTTTTCTGGATGAAAAGCCCTTAGTGATGAGGTGTGCCACATAGAAGGATTTCCTGACTGTTGTGGTGATGTGGTTATCGAAGGTGAGACCACTGTCCACCTGTGTCCCTAAGTCTCTTATCAAACTTTCTGTGTTTATTGTACTGCCACCTATATGGTAATTCACGGATACATGTTTTTTCCCAAAGGGGATAACTATACATTTCTTGGACTTTGAGCTTGAGCCCATGACTCTGGCACCAAGCATCTGTTTCTGTAAGGCCCTTTTGTAGAGTATCCACATCATTTGGGGATTCAATAATGGCTCCCAGTTTGCAGTCATCTGCAAACTTTGTTATCCAGAGTCCCTTAGTGTTAGCCTGTACTTCAGAGAAGTAGATGCCAAACAAGAGCGGTCCCAGGACTGAACCCTGAGGTACTCCACTTGTCACTTGTCTGGAGCTGGATTTGGAGTCGGCTACTTTTACAGTGTGGGTTCTAACAGTAAGCCAGTTAGCAACCCATTGGGTGACGTAAGGATTAATGCCCAGCTTAGTAAGTTTATCTATGATTCCAGAGTGGGGGATGGTGTCAAAGGCCTTGGCAGGGTCCAGATAGGCTGTGTGGACCACCTTACCTTTGTCCATGGCTCTGGAGACTGATTTGAAGAAGTCAATCAAGTTCAGGAGACAAGATCGGCCCTTCACGAACCCAAACTGGGTGGGGTGCAGTGTTTGAAGGTTGCCAATGTCTTTGTTTATAAGTTCTATGATAATACGCTCCATGGCCTTGCAGATAAGTCTTGTCAGACTGATGTGATGGTAGTTTCCGGGATCCAAGGTGGATCCCCCCTTGTGGAGTGGGATAACTGTAGCTGTGCGCCACTCAGTGGGCACGAAACCTGAGGTGAGGCTATGATTAAACATGACACTTAGGTGAGGTGCCAGTTCATATTGTAGTTCATGTAGTACACAGCCCGGGATGTCATCTGGTCCCATGGATGCTGTATTCTTAGCTTTGGAGAGTGTGTTTTTTACCCGTGTGGCCGTTATTACCGGAATTTGGCAATCTTCCTGTATTGAGATGGGCCATTTCAGGGGTGAGAGAGGGGTGAAGTTGGCACTGAATCGATCTGCCAGGATATTGGCAATATCCTTGGGATCAGTATATTTAATGCCATTCTGTTTTAGCTCAGAGCAGATCTGAGCATTGCCATTTAGATTCTTGACATAGTTATAGAATGCCTTGTTGTTATCTTTGGAATCTTTGGCAATTTTATTTTCGTAACTAGCTTTGGAGGATTTTATGAGGGATCTCAGTTTCTTACTGAGGCTGGTAAGGAAGTTTTTTGCATCCTGGGATTTTCCTCTTTTCTGCAACAGTTTCTTCCTTTTGTTGTAAAGTTTGTTTATGGCAGGGGACCACCAGATTGGCTTCTTTTTTTTGGATGAGAGCATCTTGGTTCTATTTGGGATGGTACGATTTATGCATGAGTGGATGTGCTCGTACAGTGCCTTAGTGTAGGATTCAGCAGTTGAACTTTCAGCTCCCGTCTGCATGGGTGTCATGAAGTTTGTCACTTCTGACTTGAGTAGCATGAAGTTGGCTTTGGAGAAGTTTTTTATGGAGGTTTCCTTACTGGGGGGTGGGGGTGGGATGTGGATGTTAAGGGTGATTAGCTTATGGTCAGACGTGACTAACGAGGGGGTGGCCATAGGTGTGGAGCATCGATTTCCCATGTTGGTAATGACCAGGTCTAGGATATTGGAGCCCCTGGTGGGACTATGGATTAGTTGACCATTTCTACCTGTAATTGATCATTTCTACCTGTAATTGTTTAAGGGAGGTGTGATACCTGTTATTAGATTCCTCTGTTGACTACAGTGCTCCTATGCACTTTTGACAGAGATCTTGGATGTCATTTCTGAACTTTTTAAACTCACTTTGTTTTTCTTTTAAAAATGTATTAAATTCTTCTGTCAATGTATCATAAGCTTTGTTTCTGTCCTCATCTGTATGTGTAGCCGTGACATCATTCCATGCTTGTTCATAATTTTTAAAGGGAGTTACAAGATCTAAAGGGGACTCTGTCAATAAAATATTTGATTGCTGTTGTAATTCAGAGATTAATGTACTGTCAGGGCATAACTATTTTACATCTGGATATAATGAAAACTCTTTACCCTTAGTTAATTCTGTATCATGAACAGATCTGTCTTCACAGTCTATTTTTTAGCAATATCATGCTATACTTTTTTATGGCATAATACACAGAATGCAGTTTCTCTTGAATCACACAATAAACATTTACTATGATATACTTAATTTTTTGTTGCAAATACCAATCAAATGTTACAATCCACTTACATAATGCCTGTATGTCAACTTGCCCTAATAAGGTTTTACACTTACTAATGTGTTGTGTATACCAACATTGCAATTTTCCCCATATTTTATCTGGTTATTCTGTTACATTAAGAATAAAACTTGACTTACATTTGCTGGAATTCTGTCTGATAGCACCCATACTAAAAATGTGACACAGAAAAAAATCTTACCAGTGAGCAAGAAAACAGGTGATCGGGCTGTTGTTGCAGATGGCTGGAAATTTTTCAAAGTCACTCGAGAAGCAGTGAACTGCTGTACAAAGTAGATACCCACCTTTTCTTGGAGAATTTATGGCACTGTGACTTTCCTGCACTGAAGGCTCAATATGGATTCAGACATCTGACATTATTAACTAGGAACAAAATCAAATCCACCAAATTTAGTTACCAACTAGAAATCACCATCTTCAGGACCACAAGCCCTTTTTCAATTATGTTAGAAATCTTAGGAGCACTACCCAATGTTGCACTAAATTACACCACCACCCTTTCCCAGCACTGAACTCTTGACCAACATATTAGCAGACAAGTTCAGCGCAAAACTTCTCCACACTCCCTTCAAACCCCACTACCTGACATTATGTGCCCCGCAAGGATTTCCTTCATTAATGCCCAAGATCCACTCACAAAGGTTAAAAAAAAAAAAAAAACACCTCTACAGCACTTAACGAGGTGCCCAGCTGTCACATTTCTGCATAAAGTACCATCTTAGTAACCCACCCCTAAATCTGTTCAACTTCAGTTACTCCTCTAGCTTCAAGCCAGAGACACTGAGAGCAGCTGTGGTTGTCTGCTATCACAAAGCCTGACATCGACAGACGGATAAGCAAGATAATTGAATATACCATTCTGTGATTCAAACAAAGATATCATTAGCTTATAATCCAACAGCTTGCAGTTATCTGATGCAGATTAGTTTGGGTAAACAGATTATTCTGCTTAAGTAACCTACTGGACCTCTTTTTTAGAGGACACTGTGGCACTAAATGAAGGCAAATCCATACACACAGCATAATGGACCAAGGCCTTTGACACCACTCCACATTTTGTCCCCAATAGATAAGCTAATCAAATCAAACTTAAAGATAGCACTTATGTAACATGCTGAAAAGCAGGCCGTCTCCTTGATAAAAGCTCAGTGTGAAGGCCACTCTTATTTGGTATTTAGGTCTCTATTGACAGTAAGGGACTTGGCTGCCAAGATTTGCAAATGATTATAAACTCTGACCTACCATCAACTCTCCAGTATACTCCCACAACCCAGGAGAGAATGCCACATATGGACAAAATGGTGCCTGGACCATGGTGTAAAATGAAAGGCTAAGTGTGCAGTATCATGTCCTTTTGAAAGCAAGGGCACACATACACCCATCTTACAAATGACACCCCCCAAAAAAAAATGATACAATCATTATGAATCTGGGTACTTTTGTAGACAAGAGACTACCATCACTTTCCTAGCCTCATTTGCAAATCATTCTATGAAACCCAACTGATTCTAAAAGGTCCAGGTTCAAGTATGTGATCATTCTGTTCTACTCCTCTCATTGGGCCCATAATAGAATGTAATGCCCAATGGCAGGTACTTGCCCAGACACACAATCTGACAAGAAAGCCCCAACAGTGACCTAGACAACATGAGATAGACTGACAACTTTGGCACTGAAATTAGGGTTGAACAGGTAGCCAATGTTCTAGAGAGTCACCCCTGACCTGCAAGACAAAGCACAATGTGTGGTTGCCAAAAACAGCAAGCAACCAGGTACCAAAGCACAAAGACCAGTAATCCACACTAGCAGCTCTGTCAGGTGAAGCAATAAAGCCATGGATAAAATCTTCAGTGAACACTCGTTTATTTAGTAGATTCCAACTGTGCAGAACCACCAGCACTAACACAAAACACATAGGAGACTTTAAGACGCTTATGTGTTTTGTGTTAGTGCTGGTGGTTCTGCAGCTGTTGGAATCTACTAAATAAATCAGTGTTCACTGAAGATTTTATCTGTGGCTTTATTGCTTCACCTGACAGAGGTGCTAGTGTGGATTACAATGTGTGGTTGCCCAACAAGCATGGGTGTAGAAAGGGTAAAAGAAGCCCCAGTATGGCCATGTGCACGCACTCAGGCTACCAAAGAAGAGAGTTAGAGACTTAATAAAAAAGTCTTACCTGCTGTGATGGCAGCAACTCTTGTTGTCCCCCTCCTCACCCACAAGAGAATGACTGGGTCAAGAAAGAGACTATGGAAGAGGCGGTACTTACGTAATATCGCAACCAGATTTTTTGCAGTTGCGGTAATATGCATGCTGGCATGAAAAGAGTGTGGGAATTAGTGTAACTTGTTATTGTACATCTTTACTTACAACAGATATGTTTGACTTACATTCAGAAAGATAAACAACTGTGAAAATCTTCTTCCTGTTTTGCATGCTTTACACACGTATGGTTCAATTGGCTTGGCTGCTGTCTTACTGTCGAAAGGAGTACTTTAACTATGAAGATGGAATGTTGACGAGAAAAAACACAGAGACCTGGAAATGCTTTGTGGTTTATTTGTCAAACTTTTCAGAGTTGCAAGGAAACTTTTATAACAGAAACTTACATAAAAATAAAAGGTTTGTGAAATTGGTGATATTGGATGATGTTGACAGGTGATTCGAGGGTAGTTTTGTATGCGAGAAGTTGACAGTAGTGCTTTGGTTTTGTGTTGTGATGGTGCTATCCTCGGATGAAGGGAGATTGTGCCTGTGGTAAAGAGCAAACCTGAACTTGAACATTATATTTTCCTTTTTTAATTAATAATCCTGCCTAAACAAATTTCAGTGTGAAAGAAACCACTTTATGTGACATTTTCACAGCATTATTGTTGCAATTTACATATCAGGAAGCAACCAGTATTATAGTGAAAATCTGTTTGCGATAATACGTAAGTACCGAAAAGGCTAGCTAGTCAGACATTAAAAAGAGCTAAGCAGTATATTTGTAAGAAAGCATCTGATGATATGCTTCTTTGTGACATCATATTAACCAGTCTTGCGATATAAATTTCGAACCAGCAAAATGTTCATTGCCAAAGGTCAGAACCAACTCATGAACAGAATCAAATTGCATAAACTGCACAGGAAAATTACACACTGGTTCAAATTACCACTTTTTTTAATTAAATGTAAAGTGTCATTTTACATACAGGTAATAGAACATTAATTCCCTTTTTCTGTACCATATTAGATCAATATTCTTTTTCTCCTTTAAATCACCCTTCACACCTCCCAGTTTTAGCAACTTGCAAGCTTTTGTTTTACTGCTGTCTGGTTTTCTATAGTTGCATCCCAATTTTCTTCCTCACCCCCTCACCCCCTCCCATCTTTAAAAACAAACACAAGACAATTTTGTACAGCAGAAGTGTCTACCTTACCATTTAGTTAATAAGAGTACCAGTCTACCATTTGCAACCAGACAGCTTTTTCAACATGGGTTTTGGCTCAGCCAGACAACTGTGTGATTATATACAAAAGTTCAGCTGTGAGACTGTATCTTACAGAGGATTTTCTAACTTTCTCAACTTATACTGGAGTGGATTCATGAGACCAAGAAGGAAGAGCTGATATTGCTTCAATGCATGAACTTTTGAGGCATTTGTTTTAGAAGTGCATTTATAAACGTATGAAAATGGGTTCCATGTTCCATAAGGTGTACAAAAAAAGATACTATACACAAGTTAAACACCCTTAGCTACTTACAGTATCCTGAAAACGTTTGGGGGGGGGGCTTGTCTAAGTCCACATCACTGAGAAAACAGCAATAATGAAAAAAGCAGCGGGGTGCCATTCCAGATTGACAAGTGGCTTAATAACAAGAGACGCAGTCACAAGTTCACATAACAACAGTAGCCAGCATAAAACTCAGGTAGACTTCCTCATAACCACAGAAGGGCACTGGAGTCAAAACAGAGACTGCAAAGTCATCCCTAGTGAGGCAGTCCCCAAGCATAAGCCAATGGTAGTCACAATCTGATCAGACATTAGGCTGAAGCCCTGAATGTTTACTGGAGCAAAAGCAGAGGAGTTTAAAAATACTCAGGGCTGTAGCACATCTGGAAAAAAGAAGAACACTGGCATTCCAAAGCAGCATGGTGAATATTCAGATAGACATAGAAACAGGGTACATAAGGAAAACTAATGGAGGAAATGCAGAAGTCCAAGACATTATTAAAAGAAAAAGAGGGAGATAGAAAAGATGGACTAGACTGAGAAGGAATATTAGATGGCCAAGACAATGGTCACAATAGCGGGACAGACAGAGAAGCTCTACTAACTTCTGGAAACAGACTCTGCAGATGGCAAAGATGCTCTATATCAAGTTGCAAGACAATGACAAAGATAAAAAGTTTATAGAAACCGTTCATAGGGGGCACCAGCAACAATCACCTCAACAGGCCCTTACAAAAATAGGGTAGATGGAATGAATACTTCAAGAAGATTCTGAATGAAGAAAACACTGTACTTCCACATGCACAGCCTGATATGAAAGATGAACAACTTACCCCAAAAGTTAGGAGATGGGCAAAAGAAAATGATAGAGAGATCACAGCATCATTTAGCACAACCAAGCATTAAGTGTATCCAAGGACAAAAGATCACACCACCAGTTTGATGATTTTTAATCCTGTCCCGAATTTTGAATGATGGCTCTTCTTCAATAACTGGACCACCTTAATTTATTTTCCAGTTTCTTTTTTCCTTGTTGGAAGTCTTGATATTTTTTTAAATCACTTTTGCCTCTTGCATGGTGGCTAAAATGCATTATTCGTGCCAGTTCAGAAATTATAACAAAAAGAAACCTAATGTAATCCAAACTACAAAAGTGGCTGGTGGCAAGACAAGTTTGGCATGTTGGCAGATGGTGTCATAGAACTGATATTATTGTCCCCTGCTTCTTATGAAAACACTATGACATTCTGTCTAACAAACCAAACTCTTGACTTAAGACTGCTGCAAAGTCCTACACTCTACAAAACTGTATATGCTTACTTTTCAAAAGCGGGTTGGAAGAAGATGAAGGGTATTCAGATCTAGAAAAAGCAGCTAAGCCGTGAACAAAAGTTGAACATACAGAAGTCTCAGAACTAAAATGGAAGATCTATGGAACTCACACGTTGCAGGTACTTAATAAATGTGTCATAAATTCAAATAAAGGTCTCTCCCTACACCAGAAATACTCCCCTTTGGGAGGCTCAGCAGCACCAATACGCAACCCTTGGGCATTGCACACTTTTCACATAAATCCAACAAGTCTCTTTAAATGGTGTTCCTGAAAAGATGAGCATGAACCAAAAATGATAAAAATGCACAGTTAATTTGTTTTTTGAATATGTCTATACCATAAAAACATATACTGCAACAATAGCCACAAACAATTAAATATACTGCAAACCATATTTAACACACTGCCCTCACATTTCAATCCAAATAGAGAAGTATGCATAGTATCCATTGCTGTCAGCCTTCCTTCTCTCAAATATTAAGCAGTTCTTCCAATATGGAACAAGAAGGCACCTCAAGAACACAGCATGATTAACACTTCACTAGCAACATTATGAATACAAGACTATAATTTGGTGTTACTTACTTGGATTTTTGCATAAATGTCATAACACAGACTGTGTCTCAAGTCTTACAGCACAAGATAAGGTACAGCTGAGAGGTATAGGAGTACAAGAAACTCAGTCAAGCATGGACAGTAGAAGCTGCATTGTTTTTACCAGATGAAGACCCACTGGGAACTTCAGGTATATAAAAAATGTACAAACATTAAAAACACTTTTCCAGCTGTTAGGGTCTTAAAATCCACAACACAGAATTCACAACAAACATAAGGTTGAATAATAAACACATAAACACTACTGAAGATCTAATTAAACCACACAGTAGTAAATAGTGTAGGTAAGAAATGCTATCTGCTCACCTGACCCATACACTGACACCTGCGCTTCTGAGGAAATAATCCCCCTTTACCAACAATTCTAAAAAAATGTATCTGCAAAAATCAAAAGAAAATGTGTATGTTACAGCTGTAATTTGGAGATGGAAAAACCCGCGGCTGCTTAATGTGGTGGCCCTCATACACATGGAGATAATCTGAGGCTACATGCAGCCACGCATTCGGTGGGTGCTTAACACCGGCTATGGGCATATGCCATTACTGGGCATGCACTTTGAAGGACAGGTCTAGTCTGACCTGGCAATGCCTATGGGCTGTATGATAGCATGCACCACCATTAAAGAAGTTCAGTACTGATTTACACTGGGGTTTAGCAACAGAGACATGCTCATTAGGCATCATTAGTACATTACCTCAATTATTTTCATTTTTGATTGTTGGTAATGGTACCTGGGGAGCAGAGGAGGGCATGTAGTGCTTTATTGAGCTATGTCAAGAAATTGGGGGTCCCCCTGGGTTGAGGATAAAATTTAAGGCCTTCTCAGTGCTTTGGTCTTTCTGAGTCTTGAAATTGCTATGGTCTCTTTAGTCTTCAAATTGCTGCAAACTAAATGACAGCATTTGTGACATAGCATCATTGTAGTCTTAGCTGCCAAGAAATTTGGTATAAAAGACACCATGGAACTGTTGGTCCATCTCAATTTTTTGAATGGCTATGCCACTGGGTAGAAGTTCTACAAGAGTCCTGTTTAGTATTTTAAAATGGGGACATTAGAAACAGCACAGACTGGGGTTACTAGGTGGGTAAAGCAAGAGCTTCAACCATTGCAGTTTTTTCCTTGCAGAGTGTAGCCAAATTTCTTTTTGTCAGGATCAATTTGTGTCAGGAGGTGCACTGCAGTTATTTGCTGATGCAGCTGGGGGTGTGTTCTGGAGGCCTACATGAAAGGGCAGTGGTTTTCAGTGCCCTGCCACCCTCTTGGTTTGCAGAGAGGAGGGACATCACATTTTTGGATTTCATTCCAATGTGGGTGTCTATAATAGTGTGACAAGAGCCATTTCATAACAGAAGGGTGATATTCCAGTCACACAACCAGGCAGTAGTTTAAGCTCTAAGTAAGACATTATCCAGATCAAAATTGATACAGTCATTGTTGAGATTGTTAGCACTGTTCACTCATAAAATTAACTTGCCTTTCTCTGCCTGACCTTTTTAATTGACTCATCATCCTTGGCGACAGTCATTCTCCTCTACAGATATCCAAATTTTGTTACCTAGTACCAGACACATTGGAGGCCCCTACTCGTATCCTGCTGGGGTTTGGATGACTGTAAAACAGTAACCCATTGGTTATTATTCAATTCCTGGATATCTAGTACAAAGAACTTCTATGGGTCACCCTGTAGTCCTTTTGCTTTGTTTTTTTTTCCTCAGGAGCTTACCACTGGAATGCTGTATAGTTTTCTGGTGTATGTTGAACAAAGTAGTCAAGATTGTAAAATCCATTTGTCAGCTCTCAGTTTGTTATCTCAGTTCATAGGTTTTCCTGATTATGTAGAGCATTGGATCACTGGCAGATTATTAAAAGGTTGGGAAAAGTTGAAAGGTTTATCCAGCGATTCCAGATGTCCCATTAGTAGGAATTTATGTGTCATTCTGAAGGGGATGCATGCTGTGTTCCCGTAGTTATCATACTTGTACACTGTGGGATACATTACTGATCTGGCTACATGCAGGGCCTTTTTGTGTTAGTGAACCTTTGCTTTTTTTAAATTGATGGGATGTAACCCTAACTCATGATGCAGTTTTAGAATGGGCTGTTCAGTCCAAGACTGATCAAAGAGACTTGGACCACTAGGTTACTTTGTACAGGGCTTCTTGTCCCTTGTTTTGTCATGTGTTTTGGGTACTGACCTTTCATAAACTGCCCCACAGTACTTCTGTACACAACCTAGTATTTAAGTTTCCCACTGGTCTTCCTATGAATTGTAGAGCTTTAGAGGTTTTCATATGCAACATTTGTCCACCTGAGGTTATTCTTCTTACTCAAATCACATGGGTTGAGCTGTGGACTTAACTAGGGAAGGATGGTCAGTGTATGTTATCAGAAGGATGGGCAGATGGTCTTCCAGAGCATGTTTTATGTATATTATAGCAATAACCCACGCCTGGGCATGGGCAATGCTGGATTTACCCACTGTTGGTGTGGTTTGTTCAGAAGGGTGAAGCCTGAGTGGCCAAACAAAGACAACTGTGGGTAAATCCAGCATTACCCACACCCAGAAGTGGGTTATTGCTATTATACAATGACATTATTTAAGAAAAAAAATAATTACTTTTCTTAAATAATGGCATTGCATAATGCCTCCTTGCGGCCCTTCTGCAGCTGTCTGGTATTCTGTGGCAGTTCTGATGTACTGCGCATGCGTATATTTAAGCAGTACATCAGAGCTGTGGACAAAAGCAATGGAGAAAGCAAGATCTCCGTTGCTTTTTACAAACTGTCTCGCTATGTTAAAGGAGTTTAACATAGCGATACAGCTTTAAAAATGCAATGGAGAATCTCCGTTGCTTTTATTAAAGCTGTCTCGCTATGTTAAACCCATTTAACATAGCTAGACAGTTTTGAAAAAAGCAACAGAGAAAGCAAGATCTCTGTTGCTTTTTAAAGTGTCTCGCTATGTTAAATGGGTTTAACATAGCGAGACAGCTTTAAAAAAAGCAATGGAGATGCTCCGTTGCTTTTTTTAAAGCTGTCTCGCTATGTTAAATGAGTTTAACATAGCGAGACAGGTTGTAAAAAGCAACGGAGATCTTGTGTTCTCTGTTGCTGTAAAAAAAAAAAAAAAGAGTTATACTAATGGAAAAAGTCTGGGCGACCGGACCTTTTTCCATTACTATAACTCTGATTTACAATGTGCATGCTGACCAATCAGTGTGCACGTTTTGGAATATTAATAGGGGGTTATTGTATAATAGATATTTTTTAAACCTTCTTAGTGCTGTTGGTGTTTCATTTACTCATTTAACCCAGCAAATTTAAGGCATGTTCTAATAGCGTGTCACTCTTTCATTGCCCAAGTGGCAAACAGAGCGATGTTTCAAAGGAATGAGGTGAATTTGGCTATTGATCCTTACCCTTGGGAAATAACTTAGAAGGACTTTCAGGAATGTTTTGGGATCAGTTGATGTTCTTCATATTGATTACTGCTGTACTAGCGTAAGCTATATGGGTTATATTCTGGCAAGGATATAACAGCTGGCCAGCTTCCAAAGCTTAAGGGCACCTGCCACATGCTCAAATTATCTGGCAGCTCATGCTAAGCTGACTAAAAGACAAGTTTAGACTCCAAGCTCTTCAGAGCTTTACTGCTGCAGAAGAGAACACTCCTCTGAAGCTTTCAAAAATCAACAGTTATCTTGTACTTTTCCTTTGCTGGGCAGAAAAGTTCCTTTGGAAAAAAAAACAAACAAACTTCCATTCTGTATTTTTTGTTTAATATGAATACTTTCCCTTTCAGGAAAGTTATTTTAAATCTAAGAGTTTATTTTTAATGGACTGTTATGAGACTGTACTTACTTTTAAATGGGAGTGCTCTTTTTTATGTCCATTTAAAAGTTGTTGAAAGTAACCAAAAATACTTTTTTCTGTGGATAAATTGTGTTCGTTTTACTTTGTGAAGCTGGCAAAGTGTTTTAAAGTGCTTTTTACCATTGTTCTGTTTGGAAAAAAGTGACTCTTAAAAACTTTTGTTTCTTACCAGCATTTACTGCTTGCATTACAAAATGCAAGTGTCACCATTTTCGGCTTGACCATGGAACAATCTGTTGGTCCCATAATCGATCCTTCTTCCAACCACAAAACGAAAAAGTTAAGCAAACAGCATTTACTATCACAGCAGACTAGCAACTTGCCTCAGACATAGCTGGTAGGTGGGTGACTCTGCTGTGGCCATTAGTTGTACCTCAGACCACTCTTCTTTAACCACTGATCCCCTGGTGTAGCATCTACAGCCACTATGGACCTGGAATTACCACATCCTCTCTGGCTCTTAAAGTCCCCTCAGTGGGTAAATGAGAGCCACGCTTGTTGGTCCTGGGATAGGGAACAGGGAACATTTCCTTGTTTTGTTAGAATGTTGTGCCCATACCTGGGTAAGCTGCTGCTGCCATTAATAACATTGTTGGTCCAGTTTTCCTGTCAAAAAGAAACATAAACTAAGCACTTATCTATTCCTCCTCAAACTTCCTTAGACGGGAGTAGTTTACCGAGTCTGGCTCAGGCTACTGATCCTTCTTGTCAAGTAGTCTCTAGTTAAAAAGAACCATGGATACCTCCTTCGCTGAAGAAATTCATGATTCCGAATGTGGCCAGGAGGATGTACTTTTAAAGCTAGTGATGATACATGGGTTTCTTCTAAAATTTCTGATTCTGACTCAGAGGAGAGCTCAGTTTCTGACTCTCCCTGTGAGGGATCTCTTTTTCTAAGACTATTTCTGGAATTTGTCAGTGTTTTCACTGGGAAAACACTGAGGTTTCTCAGTCCCTCAGATAATGCTATGAGCTGTTACAGAAGGAATTTCCAGAATCTGCACCTTTTCCTCCAGTTCTCTCAGCTTTGGTGCATTATTGACTGCAATTTTCCTGACAATCAGCCAGCTACTCCTAAAAGGACAGCTAGGATATATAAAGGTCATCAATCTTTAAACTTTTTATACACCCATCCCAAACCTGATCTAGCAATTAGCTTTTGTTAATCCTTCACCTGCTAAATGCTTAGTTAATTTCAAGCCTACTATGTCTGATAAGGATGGAAAAATTATTGATAAGTTTGGAAAAAGTGTATGATTCAACATCTTTGGTTTTCAGAAGTTTGAATTGTCAGGCTTATATGTTAAGGCTTGTTCTGACTAATTGTGAAAGTATGAGGAATGTCTTATCTGTAATTTCTTCTTATGAGGAAAAAAAATCTGCTTTAAATAATTTAATTTCTTTTATTTTTCAAGTCATAACTCATTGTATATACAGGTTATGTATGGTTCTGCTGATACTTCTTCCAGGGATATGGTCATTACTACTGTTTTGATGAGGTTTGCATGGCCGCATTCTCAGTATCTCCCAGATGATAGTAAAAATGAGATTTTAAATTCTCCTTTGCATATAGATTTAGTTTTTGGCTCCTCTGCTGCATATGTGATCAAAAAGTGTGATGAAAGGGGTAAGTTGATACAGGGAATCTCTAAGATGTTTCAGCCCTCCTTTTCCAAAATTTCTAGGGGATTCTTTAACTCCATATCGAATTTTGTTTAGAAACAAAATTAACAGTCTCAACAAAATACAGGTAAACAAGCATTTATGAATAAATGCCAAGGGGGTTCCAAAATTTCTGGAAACTCCCCAAATCAAGGACAGTCACAAAAAAAAGCAATGACAGTTCAATAAATCAGAATGACTATATACAAGACTTTGCCCCTCTTCCCACCCTCGCATGGGGTTTTATTCATGGATGTTTTAGTGCCAAAGAAAGAAAGAAGATGCTTGAAGACCACTTCTGGATCTTCCTTTCCTAAACCTGTTTGTGATAGCGGCCATATTCAAAAGGATGTCACTTCACAGCCTGTTTCCTCTTCTTCCTCCTTTAGGTTTCTTTGTAACATTAGATTTAAAAGATGCTTACCATCACATTCCTATTCATCCAGACTTCAGGAATTTCTTAAGGGTCTGTGCATCTGGATCACATTATCAGTTCTCTGGCTTACCCTTTGGACTATCCACTCCACCAAGGGTGCTCACAAAGTATCTAACTCCAGTTATAGCTCATTACAGGCTACAGAGTACCCCCCCATTTTTTGATATTTAGACAACTTACTCATCTTTTCAGAGTATTTTCCAAAGTGTCAGGAACCTCTCTCTTGGTGAGAGGTCTCTTACATAAGTTGGGATTACAAGAGAACATTCAAAAGTCTTTCTTGACTTCTTCTCACAGGATTGTGCTCCTATGATGTCAATTAGACACCACTGTTCAAAGAGCTTTTCTTTCACAAGAAATAAATACATTTATATCTAGATTTGTTTCTAGCATTTTCCAATCAGACTTTGGTTTCTGTGAGAGAATACCTCTGGATTTTGGGTCTCATGGCTTTTATGATTCTCTTGTGAATGATGGTATCTTTCTCTTCTTTAAAGATGTCGTGACATACACATTCACAGTAGTCATGCCATCTCAAAAAATCTTGAAAGACAGAAGACAAGGTAACTTAGAAAAGGGGTCATATGTGAAAAATCAATGCACTTTATGTGCATGTTGGTATAGATTTCATTTAAATGTTAAAGTAGTGTGCTGTTAGTGTGTTGTAGCTGTTACTGAGAAAGATAGACCTTTTTTGCATCATCCAAAATGGTTATCCACATATGTTGTAGAGCAAAGTGTTAAAGCTACATTATCTCTGCAGACTGTACATGAGACTCAGAGAAAACCTCTACATGCCTCTGCTGTGCTAATATCTGAGGTGGTCACTATGTGATGTACCAGAGAGCTTATTAGAGTTGCAGTCAGTATTGCCTACATGCCAAACAAAGAACCACAGAATACAACAGAATCACAATGATAATAGGAAAAATAACATTATGCTACCACATATCAAGAGCAGCAATACGGATGTATAATTGACTGACATAGTGCACATCAGAGCCAAGGCATTCTATTTGTTTGATCTGTGCACACCTAAGCAAATAGTGCAGCAACATATATTTGCAGCTAGTGGGTAGCAGCCCTAAGAATGGCAGGATATCTGAATACAGTGGTCAATAGATAGACCAATTTTGGTAAGCATAGCAAAGAGGAAACTTTGTTCACCATATACATGTGGATGGAATGGAATAGATAAAAGATTAGAAAACTGGAAAAGAACAAGCAGAGGTAAAAACAGAATTATTAACATAAGTTATGAAGGGTTGGGAATGGAAGGGTTTTTTCTGGAATTAGATCCACTTTTGTAATTACAACAACAGAAGAGTGGATGTGGAAGGTAATGAGGACTGCTGGAGATGGAATAGAGGGAGAATGGTAGGTAGCATGGTCAAACAGGCAAACAAAGAGCACAGAAACTACATAGAAAAGATGGAGAGGACAGGATAGTGGATGGCCTCATACCAGAAGACAGTGGACAATTTGTGATAAGGATGGTTGGAAAATAAACAAGGAATGAGAAGTGACACATAAGGGAGAGAGCTTATCCAGGAGGAGTAAGACCAGCTCCAGGAATAGTTAGCTACCACTCCAGTCAAGAGAGATTCAAATCCTAACATTGTTCAACTCTGTGGCAAAGTTATGGGCCAGTTGCTCCTCTGGATGCCCTATGAGCAGGGCCTGCCTGTTGTGTGACTCCACCAGTAAAAAGTGGGCATCCAGTTACTGGCACAACTCAGAAGTGACCAACCTCTATGACTGATACTAGCAAGCCAGCAGACACCCGTCCAGTCAATCTTCAGAACAAGGCTAGTCATCTTACTCTCTCTCTCTCTCTCTCTCCTAATAGGCAAACATGAAAGTCACCAGTGACCCTTCCAGGGCACCTCCAGCAGAGAGACCATTCCATTGTTCCCCATCAAAGAGACTGACCTGGCATGCACTAGTGACCAAGTGCTAAAAGCAGTAGCAGACGGAGAATGAGATGTGCATGATCTCATTTCCTTCTCTTCCATAACAGGGAATGCAAAAGGATAACAAGTTGGAAAACATTATAACACATATATAGTACGAATAGAATTAAAATTGCACAGTGCAATTGTATAAAACACATACATGCTCTGCAGAATAGAAAGGTACTCTTACCTTCTGCAGCACCTGACCATGTTTGTGTTGCACTCCTCCAAAGTTGTAAAGCAAAGTAAATACCTTTATGTGTACCAGTACAACATGGTTAATAGTACAACAAATAAAAAAATGCCTACAGTAACTGTCTGTAGCACTCTCAGGAACCACTGCCTCCCATTGTTCCAGCAGGTATGAGTGGTGCCATCTCTGGTTATCATAATGACAATGATGGCACTGATCCCCAGAATGACTGATGCCAATGACATCAGTCATCTTTTGGAATAGTTTTTAGTAGGTGTCTACCTTCTTCAAATGTCCTTTATACTGATACAATAGGTGTTCCTCAATGTATCTATTCAGGTGGAACTTGCTGAGGCATCTATGGCTGCTTAGTAGGTCCACTCATGGCAGACAAGAGTGCATGGATACATATTTGTGAATTGTGTCATATATCATAGGGTTGAACCTTGGTGTTGCATTCATACACACTCTCTATACATAAGCCTTTGAGCTTTTTAACTTTCAGCAGTTTTATAGGTTCATAGGTTCATACTAGGCTATCTGCCCTGGGACAATTATAAGCCTAGCCCGATTCTGTATGGCTTACACCACCCCTTGATTTGAGTATACTGTGCCCTTTTTAAGGTTTAGTTTACTGTGCCTCTGTCTAATAGTGACACGGGAGTAATCCCTGGGACAAACCTACGATCCCCCATCCACTTATCGAGATTCTTCTTGAAGAGATTCAGTGAGGTGCTCTGCCTCACATGAACTGGAATTCTATTCCAGAGCGAAGGGAGCCTCTGGGTTATGAACCTGTCCCTCCAGCAAGTTCTATTTATTTCTGTGCTGAGGTTCAAGTCCCTCGAGCGTGTGGCTCTAAGGGATTTAGATTTACTGAGGTGGAGCATGTCCATTAATTCTGGATTTGACATAGCTTTGTATGTCAGGCATAGATTGCCTCGAAGTAGGCGGTATGCAACTAAGTAGAGCTGGAGTTTTTAACCGAGCAGCATATGGCATCTGTTTGAGACCCTTGATCCTCTTGGTGAGATACTTTTGGGGTCTTTCTAATTGCTGTAGGTGTCGGGTAAGGTACATCCCAAAAGGGGCATTGTATTCTATGATGGGCCTGATGACGGATGAATAAAGGGCACGATTACCTCTCTTGATCTAGATGTGAAACCCTTCATGATGAGGTGGGCTATGTAGAAGGTCTTTCTAACCACTTTGGCAATGTGGTTTTCAAAGGAGAGATTGCTATCAACTTGGGTCCCCAGGTCCCTAATAACTTTCTCTGTACTTAATGGGTTTCCGCCTATGTGGTAATTTGTGGGCACATTGCTTTTGCCAAAGGGTATGACTATACATTTTTTGGCATTTAGCTTTAAACCATGGCACTGGCACCAGTTATCTTTCTCTGTGAGACCTTTTTGAAGGATGTTTGTGTCAGCTGGAGAGTTGATTATGGCGCCCAGTTTGCAGTTGTCTGCGAACTTGGTGAGCCATAGTCCTCCCACGTTTGCCTGTACCTCGGAAAAGTATATACCGAACAAGAGTGGTCCCAGGACAGAACCTTGTGGGACGCCACTTGTGACCGGTTTCGAGTCTGACATGGCTCCAGCAACTCTCACTCTGTGGGTTCTGTCTTTGAACCAGTTTGCGACCCATCTTGTGACATAGGGGTTTATATTTAAGCTGGATAGCTTATCTATGATGCCCGAGTGGGGTATTGTGTCAAATGCCTTTGCAAGGTCCAGATAGGCTGTGTGGACTACCTTCCCTTCATCTATGGCTTTGGTGACTGTTTCAAAGAAGTCAACCAGGTTCAAAAGGCAGGGTCTGCCCTTGACAAAGCCGAACTGGGTAGGATCTAGTGTCTGTAGGTCCCCAATGTCTTTGTTTATGAGCTCCATGATGATCCTCTCCATAGCCTTGCAGACTAAGCTAGTCAGGCTTATGGGGCGATAGTTTCCAGGGTCCGTAGAGGCTCCACCTTTGTGGAGTGGGACCACTGTTGCTGTACGCCATTCTGTGGGCACATATCCTGTAGTGAGGCTGAGATTGTATAGCTGTTTTATTTGAGGGATTAGCTCCTCTTGTAGTTCATGTAAGACGCAACCTGGGACGCCATCTGGTCCCATGAAAGCAGTGTTTTTTGCTTTGGAGAGGGCAGCCTCTGAGCATCTGAGATGTTTGGGAGGCAGCCCTCTGCCGGGATAGATACTTGCTCTTTTGGGGGGGAGGGGGTGGAGAAGTTTGCACTGAACCTGTCTGCCAGGATATTGGCGATGTCTGTGGGTTCAGTGTATTTTTTGTCGTTTAGAATCAACTCAGAACAAGTCTGGGAGTTGCATCCCAGGTTTCTAACATAACTGAAAAAAGCCTTATGATTGTCTTTGGTGTCCTGTGTTTATACAGATCACGTGATTTCTACTAAATGTAATGTGCATGGCTCATGCCAATATGAAAGAGTCGTATATTGGACATATGGTTGTACTTGGATTAATTGCCATAACCTCTTTGTTAACTGCTTACTGTTAGCAAGATATAAAGAGCCACCTCCATGTTACAAAAAAAAACAAAAAAAAAAAAAACATACACTTCCAACACACAACTAAATTATAGAAAAACTGAAAGTAAAGCTCTGTGCCTATTAAGCCAATGAAGGAGCCCTGTCTGGTAATGTATGACCCACAGTTACAAATCCTGTGATGTATAGCAAGTAGAATGAGATGGATGACTGATGTGCATAAGTAGGATCCTACCACATTGGCATACTACAGTACTGTCTGGCTTTATTTGTATGTGTTTGTGTGTGCGTGTCTGTATGTGTATGTGTGGGATAGGAGGGATCCAGCTGCAAACATAGGACACTGCAGATTTTATATGCCACAACGGGTGTGAAATTCCATGACATGTTTACAGAACCTAATGTGATTTGAGGCTTCGCAGAGCAGAGGTTGCAGATGTTAACCAGGTTCATTAAGGGTAGAGTAAGCCATGGTCGTGCTCAAGTGTGCTCAAGTGTATACTGCAGCATTGCATATACACCCACTCATTGACTTCTTGTGCACAGGTACTGATGTGGTTATCTGTGTGAGGCAATGCCTAGAAAAGTTCACAGGCCAAGTGAATGAAGTGCACGACATGTTATTTGCACAGATGTAATGTTGCTTATGGGCAAATGTGCAGCAGACGCACATTATTGGCACAAGATTTTGCAGGGACTGTACAGTAACAGACAGGTCAACCACAGGGATTATCCACCAACACAGATGCAACTAGTAGAGGTTGAGTTTTTTCATACCACTTCCAGATGTGACCAGCATGCAACAAGATGCGGACCTTGTAACCAGGGACTCATCAGTTTCTTTGGTAGTGATCTGATTTCTGTCATAATTACATGCCATCTGGTTGCTTTTTGATATGATGTACACAAATTTCATAATATGTGCACACATGAAGGACACCATGCTAGAAACATATACAGATAAATGGATTAATATGAATAATGCACTCATAATTGCAAACGTTTCAATTGCAATGAAATATAAACTGTCAAAGTGTGCAGCAAAACTATCAATGAGAATGCACAATTGGCTTATGAATCTAATGCACACTTGGCTTATGAATCTAACAACACTTCTGTTTGATGTAGAATAGTCTGTGTGTACCAACTCTAGTTATGTTTCATGGATGACAACATTAAATATTGAATCATTTGCTCATGATTTTAGGTAACTCACAGCAGATTTGTAAACATGTATAAAAAACAGTTTTCCAAGTTATTACTACGCTAATATTACATATATCTTCTGTGAGCTTGGACACATATCATACCTCATATTCATGGCAACACTGACTGTAGCACATTGCATACAAGCAGTATTTATATGACAAGTGTTGCAAGGGTGGGGAGAACGGGGCAGCTGCCTCAGGTACAAGGTGTTAGGGGATTTGATCCTGAAGTGCACTCCCTACATTGTTTTCTGTAGCACTTCATATTTGGTAAGCTGTAGCAAGTGGCTACTGCAGTTTAAAAGGAGAATAAGTTTTTTTTTTTTTTTTTTTTTAATTCTTCATCTGAAGAGGCTTGAACCACCAGACAAGGGGAGTTGACATTTTTGCAATACAACTTGAAAAGCTAAGGGGGTGGAGGTGGGAAATGGATCTGACATAGAGTACCAGCATAGGAATATGGACCTTTTTTTATCTTTTCTCTTCAGTTGGAGATCTGAGGGGGGCTAGATGAAACAGTTATGGCTCTGACACCAGACAGAAAGGCACACAAAAGAGTTTCAAAAATACACTGAAAAAAAACTTGTTCAAAGAAACATTACACCTGTGTTGAAGAAAAATGGTGGTCTAGGCATATATCACATCAGGCAGGTAGGAAACTAAGCTAAGGTGTAGTAGCCTAGGAAAGTAAATAAAGTATCTCCTATAGCTCCATTCTCATCATAGAATAACCATGCTGACAAGATGAAGGGCACCAGGGTAATCCAAGAAAAATATATTTTATTAAGTGGTTTTGTCTATATACAAGTTAAATCAGACTTCATCAGCGCAGTTGTTCTATGTTTAGCTCCTGGTTAACACTGTGTGTTGTGGAACAGACATTTGCTGCTTTTTCTGTTCACATTATATAATAATATATAAATATAAATGTTACCATTCTCTCGCTCTGTCTCTCTCTCTCTCTCTCTCTCTCTCTCTCTCTCCATCTGCTATCATGTGATGTAAAGTAACTTCCTGCATATACATATTGTAATTATCTTATGCAAAATTGTTTCATGTCCTGTGTGCAGTTGGTGCTGCAATTGTCATCTTACATTTCATATTTTGAAAATGTGAATATCTATATATCTACATATGTTTTTGTACTTGTTTTAATTGGTGTATATTTTAATTTGCATTTGTTTATTAACTTAGAAATTACTGAGTATCTTGCTATTTGTTCTTCTCTTCTCTTTTTCACTGTTGCTGCAATCTTTGACCAATGGACCCAGGTCATGGTTGAAAAGGGTCTAAGGACCTACCTGGTTATCAATGTAATGTAGAGGACTGTAAATCCGCTATCATGTTACAATTCAAATAAATGTATTTCGCCACTTTCCAATAAATTATATTATAAAGAAATTTATGAAAATAACACACATAGAAAGAAATAAAATAAATACATATTGTACTGCAGAAAGTCTGACCTTTTACTTTATGCTTAACTTGGATTTCCCATACATGTCTGCGGCGATGTGCAAGTGCCGATTAAGGTTTATTTTTTGTTTTAATGGAAGTTTGCATTGTTTTAAGGTTAAAAGACCTGTTTCCACCAACCAACCTCAAGCTCCACACCTGTCTTGCCTAATAAGCTTAGAGGCGTCATTAAAACACTGGATCATTGCAATTCAGCTATTGCCCATAATTTATGGATATTCAAAGTTCTGCTTCCACCAACCAACCTCAAGCTCCATGCCTATCTTGCCTAAGAGGCTTAGAAGCTTCATTAAAATAGCGGATCCTTGCAGTTCAGCTATTGCCCATAATTTACAGATGTATGTTTTACATTTAGCTGTTTAACTGCACTATTTTTGACCTATAATTAGCTGCCCTGCACATCACCAGGATGTACTTGTACTCCTTATCCCTCCCCATTTGTATTTTCTGCCTCTTACTTATGCTGTACTGTAAATTGATTTCTCTATTTCTTAGCAATTGGCAACACTCTTTGATTTGCCCTATAGTCTACCCCACTTTAATTCCAATAGTCTTAAAAGCTCTCCTTACCTTTGTATCTATAATGAATCCTACTTTAATCCTAACAATATTTTCATCTATGCAAGCCTTATATGCATATATTAATCCCCATTTCAGTTCAAATAACTAGCCTTTGCTCTCCTAACCTTAAGTCCTTCTATTTTTACTTGCATTCTTATCAGCTCACTTTTGAACTAACATTTGCCATAGCGTTTAATGTATACTAACTCAGAATTCCCTTTCCTTTAGCTCATCTCCCAACACATAGTTTTTGCTTTTCAGAGCAAAAGCATAACACTTAGTTAAACTGCCATTATTTACTGATTGTTTATTGCAGTAAGACAAGCAGTTGCGACCAGGTTCCCCTCTTAGAACACTACCCTTAGAGATTGCAGTAGATTACTCCTTTCCTAAATATATTAAACTAGCACCATGCAGAACCATTACAGTAAAATCAAATTATGCTCCTTGGCTAACAAAAGATAGCAAATGACTATTTAAACTAAGAGATAAAACCTAGGCACAATGGCATACCAATTAAATTCAAGACAACCCAGAATACTACCAACAACTTAGAAACAAAGCCAAAATCCAGATCAAACATGACAAAAAATCCAATGTAGTGAAATTTAATAAACACACCAAAACAGCCCACAAAAATTCTGGTCCACTATAAAAACCTCCTCCAGCCTGGCCAGCCTTTGGTACCAGTCCCAACAACTACAAGCAATACAGACAGCATAGCTACACAATTCAACACATACTTTACTAATTCTATACTATCACTTACAAAGAATAACAATGCCCCTCTAACTATCCCAACAATGAAACCACCAATACCTTCTCCTTCCAACCCATCCAAACCAATAGCATAAAAGAATTGCTCAGTAAACTTAAAACTACAACGTTAGCAGCTGACAACTTACCTACAGAATACCTTAAACTAGCAACTGATGCCATCTCCTATAAAATCTCCATTCTGATTAATCTCTCTATCACAGAGCACTAAATTCCCATAATTTGGATAATATCATATATCATCACACTACATAAAGGAGGGAACTCTACTGAACTCTCCAACTACAGACCAATAACAACTTATCTCCCCTAGCCAAAATACTAAAAAAATGTATTCACACCAACTCATGAACTACCTCTAACAGACTCCTGACAAATACACAACACAGTTTCTGCCCCAGTCATAGTACCACAACTGCTCTTCTAAGTTTTACAAATACAGTCAACCAAAACAGAAATAAAGGAAGATAAACTGCCATCTTCCATCCTCCTGGACCTTTCCAAAGCTTTCAACACCGTCTCCCACCAGAAAGTCCTCACTGACCTCTCTGCCTAAAACTCAGTCACTCATCTCTTTCATGGTTCCAAAACTACCTAAATGGCACAAAGATTTCTCCATTCTCTTGCCTGTCACCATGGGAATCCCCCAGGTCCCAATTCTAGGTCCTTTTCTCTTTAGTATTTTTACCAATAAACTTCACACTGCAACCCACCTCACCTCTATAGTTCAGTACGCAGATGACTCTACACTGATCTGTGCTGCAACCACCCTACCACAACGTGAAGAGATGACACAACAGTCTTTCTCAGCTGTGGAATCCTGGCTCTCAAACTCACAACTTTTTCTTAACCAAAACAAAACTAAACTAATGCTCTTTGGACCCAGTGCATCCTTAGATTGTCCATCCTTATTTCATATCTAGTCCTTCAACAATACCATAATTGCAGTCTCTAAAACAAAACTGCTCAGTGTTCTAATTGACAATAATATGAAATTTGACAAACATCTATCTTAAATTATCAAAAAGACACACATATAACTAGGAAAACTATTTAAAAATCAAACCATACCTCACCAACACTACAAGACAGTCAATTGCATGAAGCCATTGACTCTCTATTCTGCTATATGCCTCCCCACATTTTACCAACCTAAAGAAAACAAATTATAACAAAATAGCCAAATTTGCAACAAATTCCTCTCACAGATCTCTCTACTGCTCTGCTCTTCTTCAACTTAACTGGTTAGAATTACCCCACTACTTAAGCTATACCAAGCTTATCATTGCCCATAGTCTGATACAGCAACCAGATAAATGTCATCCATCCATCGATCGATCCATCCATCCATCCATCCATCCTCAACCCCTTTTCCCATTTTGCACATAGGGTCAGGGTATCACTTCAGCAGTGACAATCATCTTGAGCCAAGGTTTATACCGCCCTGTGCTCCAAAATCTCCTCCAACCCTATACCAACAAACAGGTAATTCGTTCCTCAAACAAATCCCTACTACAAATCACCAAATCCAACAATAGCACTGGAGATGCTCTCTACACCAACTATGCCTCCAGAATTTGGAATGCTATCCCTCAACCTATCATAACTGCAGCTAGCCCAACACATTTCAAAAAAACAACTTAATAATCTCCTGATCAACACCTGGCTTTGCCCATGCTCTACTCCTGGCTAATTCCTATTCTTCCTGTTCATTACCTACTCACACCTACCTTCTTCCACCCTTACTGACCATTGTATAGAACTCTACAATACTCCTTACTACCCTAATCTCCCCCCTACAAAACATACATCTATTCATTCCATATTCTTCACTATCCTTACCCCACACTTTAATCTTTGTCACGTAGGTTGAACCTTGGTGTTGCATTCATACACACTCTCTATACATAAGCCTTTGAGCTTTTTAACTTTCAGCAGTTTTATTTTATTTATACAGATCACGTGATTTCTGCTAAATGTAATGTGCATGGCTCATGCCAATATGAAAGAGTCGTATATTGCATACATGGTTGTACTTGGATTAATTGCCATAACCTCTTTGTTAACTGCTTACTGTTAGCAAGATATAAAGAGCCACCTCCATGTTACAAAAAAAAAACAAACATACACTTCCAACACACAACTAACTTATAGAAAAACTGAAAGTAAAGCTCTGTGCCTATTAAGCCAAGGAAGGAGCCCTGACTGGTAATGTATGACCCACAGTTACAAATCCTGTGATGTATAGCAAGTAGAATGAGATGGATGACTGATGTGCATAAGTAGGATCCTACCACATTGGCATACTACAGTACTGTCTGGCTTTATTTGTATGTGTTTGTGTGTGCGTGTCTGTATGTGTATGTGTGGGATAGGAGGGATCCAGCTGCAAACATAGGACACTGCAGATTTTATATGCCACAACGGGTGTGAAATTCCATGACATGTTTACAGAACCTATGAGGCTTCGCAGAGCAGAAGTTGCAGATGTTAACCAGGTTCATTAAGGGTAGAGTAAGCCATGGTCGTGCTCAAGTGTGCTCAAGTGTATACTGCAGCATTGCATATGCACCCACTCATTGACGTCTTGTGCACAGGTACTTATGTGGTCATCTGTGTGAGGCAATGCCTGGAAAAGTTCACAGGCCAAGTGAATGAAGTGCACGACATGTTATTTGCACAGATGTAATGTTGCTTATGGGCAAATGTGCAGCAGACACACATTATTGGCACAAGATTTTGCAGGGACTGTACAGTAACAGACAGGTCAACCACAGGGATTATCCACCAACACAGATGCAGCTAGTAGAGGTTGAGTTTTTTCATACCACTTCCAGATGTGACCAGCATGCAACAAGATGCGGACCTTGTAACCAGGGACTCATCAGTTTCTTTGGTAGTGATCTGATTTCTGTCATAATTACATGCCATCTGGTTGCTTTTTGATATGATGTACACACATTTCATAATATGTGCACACATGAAGGACACCATGCTAGAAACATATTTTCCCTCCTCTGTAATTCCTTTCCTCTCCTGTCTCAACCCTGTTCTACAACTCCTATAAAATAAGCACATTATTATAACACTACTCATTTAACTATACAGTAGAATAATTCTGCCTATATCATATAATTGTAAAATCCACTTGTCTTATGGAAATAGTCTCCTTGCAAAAATGTAATGTATGTAACTAATATGCAAGATTGTTTAAACTAATGTATGTAAAAACGGTTGTTGTGTCTATTAAAGTGAATTTCTTGGTATATATAAAATGTCCAATATTGCTGTGTAGCAAGCTGATGTAATTGATGTAATTAATGTAAATTTCTTAATTGTCTCTGGAGCTTTTCTCCCTGGGCCTCCACTGAAAATGGGAACCCACCCAGTCAGACTTTCCCAGTAAACAAATGTCAAATAAAATCATAAATAGATAAAATCCTGTTGTTAATTTATAGACTACTTTCCTAGCATGTTACCTGCTGTTAAAAATAAATGAGTATAAAGGATTTTTTGACATTGATAAAAATGATCTGTATAATGTATTCTATTGTAATTATCAAATAAAAGTTGTTCCTTAGCATTGCTTTACTGAGACCTGGATTCAGAATTTCAGCAGCTGAGAAAATGTTTCATAAAGCACCATCTGCAGGTGAGAAAGACTTTTATCAAATATCACCAGCAACTTAGAATCATAACACCTTCCTGAACACATCAGAAATGAATAACAGGAGTTATGTAAGTGTTATTGTTGAAAATAATGAACACATAATGGCTGGGGTTTAGAAAGATGGTGGGCATGTTTCAGGCCAGCCCACTACTCTTTACTTTGTCTGTGTGATGATGACTGGAGCTGGTTAAAAATGAAGACAGGAGAAATTCATTGCAAGAAGCTGAACACAATAAATATCCTGCTTTTGTCTACAGCAGTGTATGCAGGAACAGCACATAGTACTGTGGTGCAACTAAAAGGAAATATGAGGACAGTTGGGTGTGTGCCTCGATGACAAGCTGTGTGATCACACATGCAAAGTAATAAAGTACAAGTAATTTATAAGCCAGAAATGGGCAACACAGTGGTGTGTTCATCTATTTTTGACTAAATTAAAGTGAGAAAATTTGAATAAGGGAAAGTGATAAAAAAGGTAAAGTAAGCAGGGATTGGAACATAAAGTGAAAACCTAAGGAATGACCAGAACGGAGGCAAGGTAGGTTGGTAAAATATTTTGTGGGTCAGGTGTCCAATTTCATATATATCTATACCTCTCTCTCTCTCTCTCTATATATATATATATATATATATATATATATATATATATGGGTTCATGTCAAACCAACGACATGTTAAAATAACGAAAGTCACTACAGCGAAACGAAACCATCGACAGTTGAAAACATCGACAGTACATGTATACGAAAGTACAGTGCTAACATGGGTCCTGCAAAGGGGAAGTAAAGGATATGATATGATACAGTACCCATACTACTTCCCCCTTGCAGGACCCATGTTAGCACTGTACTTTTGTATACATGTACTGTCGATGTTTTCAACTGTCGATGGTTTCGTTTCGCTGTAGTGACTTTCGTTATTTTAACATGTCGTTGGTTTGACATGAACCCATATATATATATCTATATGGTTCCCCTTCACAAAGTCGAACAGCCATAATCTTGAAAGTCATATGGTCGAGACCATATGCTTGAAATTATGGAAGCTCGACTCTGTGAATGGAGAATGGCATACAGCACAGAACCGGAGATTTCCCTTTCTACGCTGTAGTGCAATCTCAGAGTTGGAATAAATAAGTAGCGGGGAGTGGGGGGTGCAGGGGGGCTTGCCACCCTGCAGAAACACTTTGTTGTGTGACTTTTTTTTTTAGCTCCCTTTCACGAAGTCGAGCTTCAGAAACTCGAGCATATGGCTTCGGCCATATGCATTTCGAGTTTCTGAACATTCAACTTTGTGAAGGGGAATCATATATATATATATATATATATATATATATATATATATATATATATATATATATATATATATATACAATGAGCTATAAGAAGAGGTTTTCTAAATGGCCAATGTGAGCATCTAGTCAACGGTCAATCACCTACTCCACAATGTCAATCAGCTGCTTCTGAGCCAAATAGCTCTCAATTCCACTTCAACTACTATTTGTGAGGACACCAGCCCCAACCTCCAGTGCAGAGACAACTGATGTTCCTAATGCAGAGGTGACCATGGCAGCTTGACTTGCAAATGTTATGGAAGTTGTTGATGCTACATGTGGAGGGCTGACAAGCCTTGGGGAGCAATGGAGGCAGGTCTAGATGTGCCCCACATAACTGTAAAATAAATGGAGAAAAGCAAAATAATATACATAATAAATGCATGTAATACAAAAGATAGAGATAAACAGGGTGGAGAAATCAGAAATATGAATACAATGAAAAAGTACATGTCATTTGCATCTTTTCAATGATAATATTAAGGTACTAGCCACAGAACAAAAACAAACACCCATGCCAAATGTTCAGCAATGGCATGATATACAATCAAATGGGGAAGTGAACCCACAACCACCAGCACAGTCACTCTCAAAGTCACAGCCTTAACCTACAGCATGACCTGTACAATCCCACTGAATCAGACACTTATACTGATATTGAATAAACTATGAAACAGCACCAACATGAGAGTATGTTGTGAATTTATGTAGTAGAAAGTACATATCATCAGTCATGCTGCTACCTTTCAGCTATGGACTTTAGCAAAAAATTGCCAGTACTGAATAAAACTCTGGCAGACTATAGCTGCACTAGGTGAACAGACTGTTACATTAAGCCTGTTCTGTATGAAGCAGGTGCACTAATCCTGGAGTCTTTTAAGTTGTTCATCCCTCCTCCTGTGCAGCTTCTGTGGCTAAGGAGAGTGAAACAGGAGTATGTAAGATATGTGGATGGGACACACTGACAGAATGGATATGTAGGTAAGACAAGGGTTGCTTATAATACGCTGTGCTGCATCAGCCTTTACCTAATCCTCCCACTGGTGAAGGTGGTCAGGATGCCATTGACAAATGTTGCTGTAATGGAGGTAACAATGCTCATCTGTGTGTGTGATAGCTGTCACACATATAGAACATTCCAGGGCTTGTTCTTGTATTGATGGCTGTGACACTCCAACACTGGGCCAGTAATCAAGGAGCCTCAATCCTCACCATTAGCACCAGTGGGGGATGTACATTGAGAGGATGACAAGTTATAAACACAGTATTTCCAGATGCAGCTCTCTGCATCAAATGCAATTTCCCTTAAGAGCACATAGAGACGACATTCAGTCCTGGGCTGGTTTCTCCCTCTTTCTCTAGATCCCCAGTAAGACTCTCCACTGGCACAGCTATAGAGATGAGATTTCAGCTAATATCTCAACTATATAGCTGTGCCAGTGGGGAGTCTTATTGGAGATCTGAAGAAAGAGGGATAAACCAGCCACAGACTGACTGTGGTCTCTGTGTGCTTTTAAGGGAAATTGCACTTTACTGTGTGTGTACTTGTCATCTTCAGAGTGTACATCCCCCATTGGTGCTAGTAGTGAGGATTGAGGCTCCTTGATTACTGTTGCCACTGGTGGGGCATAACATTATATTGGTTGGCAGTGGTAGGATGTTCACATATTAGGATTCAGTGGTGTGGATATTGAATTCCTGTAGCCTGTAATCAGTGGTCACTGAAGAAGGTGTTTGTACTCCCAATCAGCCACACAGTGAACATTCAGAGTTTCATATCACAAAAGTTTTATTTTCTTTTTTAGCTTAATTAGTCAGGAGAGCAGGCAAGGATGTCAGTAGAGGAGTATGGCAAGCTGACAAAGAGCTAGTTTGCTCAGATGTGCCAAGACAAAGGACTGGTGCTTGCCAACCTGACTAAAGCAGAGATGGTTGCAGCCTTAGTCACAGCTGCATCACAGACCAGCAACCAGGAGGACAATCAGACTGGCCCAGCGGATGTACAACTCTCAGAAAATGGATAGTTCAGCCTTTCCACAGAGGACTTAAAAATCTGTCTGGAGTTAAAGAGACTTGAACTGGAGGTCAAATGACTGAAAATAGAATCAGCAAAGAGCCTGAGATGCCTGGAGGCCAAAAAGAATGAGAAGCTGAGACATCTGGCGGCCAAAAAAATGAGAAACTGTGATGTCTGGAAGCTGAGGAGAATGAGAAGCAGAGGTTACATGTAAATGAGATGATGACTCTTCACCATGGTCATGGAGGGAAAAGAGTAACCGAACCCCAGAAGCAGCAGAAGTCAGTAAACTTCTTCCACAATTTACAGAGGGTGATAATTTTGACAGTTTTATTCATATGTTTAAAAGGGTCTATAAACAGTATAATGTTGACCAAGGGCTCTGGGTACAGTTCCTGACCACCTTACTCCATGGTACAGCTGTAACTGCTATTTCTAAATTGTCTGATACTGATTGCTTAAATTATAATACTATTAAAAATTGTCTGTTAGAGTGTTTTAATTTAACACCTGAAGCTTATAGGAAAAAGTTTTGTGAGCATAGATGCAAGGCAGATGAAAGTGTGTGTGTGAATATATTGCTGAGTTAAGCACTTATTTTCATAAATGGGTGAGTGGGTGTCAGGTCACCAGTTTTGAAGGGCTGGCAGACCTTTTGATGAGGGAACAAGCCCTTAGCACTTTGGGGGAGGAAAATAGAATCTGCTTGGCAGATAGAGAATGCAGGACCGCAGATAGGTTGGGGAAAAAGGGAGTCCTATACCTAGCAAGCAGGGCATCACTGAACAGGAAAGGGATACCCAGTGCTGCTCATAGGTCTAAGGGAACCCATGGTGGGCAGCCTAAACCACCCCAACAAAGTCCACCAGTAGCAGGGGAAGACACTATTTCAGGTACATGGTCAGGGGTGCCAGAAGCTGTTGAAGACTGGGGGGGGCACAGGGTGAGAGGGGCACTTAGTGATCTAAAAAGGGCATTTTTTTATAACTATTTACTAATACAACATAGATTCACTTGGAGGACTTTTAAAGCTTAGCCAATTCCCTTTTGGAGCTTGATTCTTGAATTAACATTTTCTGATTGGTCTTAACCATCCCATGGCTGATAATTGTATATTAGCCCTAGTGAGAATAACTGTGATCATTCCCTAGATAATTTGAGGGGATCCATATAAGGGATGCAGCATTTAGGAACTGCCTCTATCCATTAGTGGCATGAGGGGCATCCCTTGAGTACATTTTCTATTGCCCATACTTAAATCCAAGTTACATTTCTGGATTTTATTTATTTATTTTTTATATTTTATAGCACAATGCACAAACACTAACAGATATCTGCTAAACAAAGCAATACTGTCTCATAATGAAAATAGACTTGCCATTAAAACTTCTCTGCCCTTGAAACTCACATTCATTGAAACAGCATTAAAACCCACACCACATCCAAAGAAAATGCATCTGGCCAGTGGTGGATGAAGATTATCTTTGAGATGTTTTCAAATCAGAGGCCCCTTGTGCACAAAACAAGAAACATACATGCATTCTTTGATACACCTTCCTGACTTTATTAAATTATATTCCTTGTATAATACAGCATACTTGTTAGACTTAAGTTAGAGTGCATTTTAAATTTATTGTTTGAACATTTTTCCAGTAGGCAATGAAGCAAAATGCATGCACCAATAACGATAAACCTGCCCTATTCAGAACATTTCCATGATAACAGTCTACTTCTACACACAACATATATTATATATACATAAATACTAAAACAGAATCACAGTAGTGTAAGCCATAGGCATGTTGCACAGTTTCTTGCACTTATTTTCACTGGGTGGGGGGGTGCATCTGGCCAGTGGTGGATGAAGATTATCTTTGAGATGTTTTCAAATCAGAGGCCCCTTGTGCACAAAACAAGAAACATACATGCATTCTTTGATACACCTTCCTGACTTTATTAAATTATATTCCTTGTATAATACAGCATACTTGTTAGACTTAAGTTAGAGTGCATTTTAAATTTATTGTTTGAACATTTTTCCAGTAGGCAATGAAGCAAAATGCATGCACCAATAACGATAAACCTGCCCTATTCAGAACATTTCCATGATAACAGTCTACTTCTACACACAACATATATTATATATATATAAATACAAAAACAGAATCACAGTAGTGTAAGCCATAGGCATGTTGCACAGTTTCTTGCACTTATTTTCACTGGGGGGGGGGGGCAAAAGGCCAAACACCAGGGACACATTTTAAACATTGCTTGTATAATTTTGGAAAGTTGCTTGCATAAAATGTTGCATTACCAGTATACATTACACTGCCCAATCTTGAACCCAGAACCATGTGCACTAGAGTCAGAACAACATACCACTAAACTAAATCAGCAATTTCCTGAAAGACAGGAAGACAAACTTAAATGGCTATCATTTAGTGAATTTAGTTCTCACTTATCACCATAGGTCTCAACCTCCTAGCATAAAAATACAGAACAAAGCCAATAATGGGGGAATACAGCCCCAAGATAGGGACATATTTCAAATACTGATCTTATAAACTTAGAAAATTGCTAGCATACAAGGTTTTGTTTTACTGCTCCTGAAAACCAGAGATTTAATGAGGAACAGAACAAAACAAAAAGGCAACACATGAGTTCACAAGTGATGGTGGTTATCGACTTTAGGCTCATTTTACTTCCACCCAAGGTGCAGGGTTTGAGCCTGTGTATCTCTAGCCACCAGAGTATCATTTTGGGGGCATTTACACACACACACAGTTATTTCAAAAACACAACTTGTTCAGAATAGGACTAATTTGGTGTATTTGTCTGCCATGCAGCTTTAGTAGGTAGGAATTTATAAAGTTGTGCCCACATTTTTGCTTGTTCTTATACTTTGGTAATTTTCATTGCTCCATCTACAGATCTTCTCTTTGTGTTAAAATTTATACATATTGTTACACAGGTGAGTCAGGAAAGAAACAGACCACATTAATAAGATGGCTAAGGAGAAAATCTAAAATATAGATCAATAGTATTTTTTCAATAATGGATACAATATTCTATGGTATATCTTATAATATATCACTGTTTACAATCCACTGCTGTGTGTCATTCATAAATAACTGGGGACATTCATACACCGACATTAAGGACCGCTAAACAGTGGCATATACTATTGCAATACATACAATACAGAGTGATTGGATGCTTCTGCATATTATTTCTGTGAGTATCATAGGCCAGAAATACTACACACACACACACACACACACACACACACACACACACACACACACACACACACACACACACACACACCTCTCTCCCTAAATGGCAGAACAATTACTAACACGTCAGTTCTCTGTACTTACACACCACTCTGCCTGAAAGGCAGTTTGAAGGTATCTGAATCCTGATAAACGGCAGTTTGAAGGAATCTGAATCCTGAACAGTCAGTAAAGAAATCCTCTCGTGACATCCTGTATTGCGGTTCATAAATCCCGCAGTCCAGAAATCCACCTGCTAAGTAAAATCCTACCTCCTGTGACAAGTGTTCAAACGGGCACACCTGCTAAGTAAATCCTACCTCCCGTGACATGTATTCAAACAGGGACACATTCAGGACATTGCAAAGCTGATGCAATTGCGCACCCTGGACGAGATTTTGCAAAAGTGAGGGGGTGCCCCTCCCCCCTCGCTCTATGGTTCCAGTGCCCATGTACATGGCTAAGACCAAGGCTTAAATACTTTAAATGCAATCAGTGGGGCCATGTAGCATATAGATGTCCATGGAGGGAAGGTGGGGAACAAAAGGTGGGAGAGCCAGTAAGTGGGAATGACAGAATGCCAGCAGTGAGTTGCCTGGAGACAACAAGGGTACCAAACTACCACAAGTGGTTATATCCTATCTTAGTAGATGGGAAAGAGGCCACTGCTGAGAGAGACACAGCCTCTGACCTAACCATTTTGAAGCCTGCTATGGTTAAAGAGGAGCACTACGTGCTTGTGCAGTCTACTCCAGTCAGAGCTTTAGGGGGGACCCAATTCCAGATACCTTTGGCTAGAGTTCACCTTGACTGGGAGGGTGGAAAAGGAAGCAAGCAAGTAGGTATGTCTGAGGATATCCCTGCAGATGTCCTGATAGGGAATCAGTATGCTGTAGGGCAGCAGGTTATGGTTCTCATTCCTGTCAGAAATAACAACCTGCAGGCAGCTTGGGATTGACCCTTCTAAGTGGTAAGGAAGGTCAGTGAGGATAACTATATGGTGGAGCTGCTAGGCAGGAGGCAGGGGCATGAAATGTACCATGTTAACATGATGAAACCTTACCATGATAAGGAGGTCCTGGTGCTAAGTATTTCCAGTACAAGGCAGGAGAAGTCAGAGGGGGATCTATAGCTACAGGGAGCCAGCCACCAATGTTCCAAATTACTATGGTGGAGCCTGGAATTGCAGGCATATGGTAGGGCAGTGCAACATTGTACTGGGGTCAGCAATGCCAATGCAGATGGGCTCTCAAGACAGGGAATGAGTAATGTATTCCCAGATAGGCAATCCTCTCAAGCAACATTCCTCAAGGGTCACTTGAAAAACTAGCTTTAGTGTTCGGGGTGTGTGTGGGGGGTAATATCACAAAAGGAGATGCTGCCAGCCCAGCTATCTGCAATTTTGTAAATAATTATATGTCATTTGAGAATATCAACATGATTCATATGCTTTTGTCACAAATGTATTAGAACTGTATGTCATATAAGATGGTTTGTACAGACGTGTGCTAAAAAGATATTTTGTAAAGTACTGAACTTAGAGGTGTAACCACAATGTACCCTGCTGCATTAGAACAGAAATGTATGTACACAATTGTAACTGTTTATATATATATATATATATATATATATATATATATATATATATATATATATATTTTTTTTTTTTTTTTTTTTTTTTGCTTGTTTTTTTAAATAGAAACTGGAACACAGGAGGTTAATTTCAGAAAAATAGCTGAAATTTTAAATTACTTTATGACAGCCAGAGACAGGATATCTACACAAGGGAGCTCTCTGTGTTATCTTGAAAGAAAAATAATTACTAGGCTTGAGATGTGAAAGTGTTTTATTGTTTTATGACTTCCAGGATCTGACTTAGATCTAAGAAGAGTCCTTGTTTATGTATTTTCACAGATAGATGCTAATTGCGACCTGAGCCTGGGAAATTAAGTCAGATGACAAGAAACGATGCACAGTAATTTCTCTTAGATACAGTCAGGAATATAGTGAAGTATTACTTCGATATTTTCTTTATTTATTTGAGACTGTTCTACAATGTTGTGTTAAATATTTACTGTGTTTTTGAACTTTGATGTAACTGTGATTATATACTGAGTATTTTCTTGTTGTTTTATTATTTATTATTAAATATATTTAAGCCTTTCATTGTGTCTGATAGTTTTGAGACACTTTTAAGTTCTGAGACTACTTACATATTTATTTGGTGACACTGTGGGCCACTCCTAATAGCCTTGCTCTTGATCAAACTACCATTTGGATTAATAGTAACATTACACAGTAAGATTGGACACCCTTTGTTAAGGGCCTTAAAGTAGCTGATAATGACATGGCTGGTGGCAGTGACAAATATGTTATAGTCTGGGCAAAAGGTGGCATAGCTACTAAACCTGTGCCAGTCTTTCCCAGGTGCGTGTGCATGTTTGTATATAAATCAAATCTCAGAGTGTGTGTGTGTCAGCTACTTGGGCAGGGACACGAAGCACTGGTTGAACAGAGAGGGTGCTGGAGGTCTTGGCCTGGCCACTTAGCTGAAATCTCTACACTATAGATGTGCCTGTGGGGAGTCTTATTGGGGATCTGGAGAAAGAGGTATAAACCAGCCCAGGCTGACTATGTTCTCTGTGTGCTCTTAAGGGAAATTGCACTTTCCTGTGTGTGTACTTGTCATCCTACTAATGTACATTCCCCACTAGTGGTAGTGGTGAGAATTGAGGCTCCTTGATTACTGTAGCCATGGTGGGGCATCGCAAGGGCCTTCATACCCTTCATCCTGTAGCCTGTGGCTGTAGTCACTTTGACTGAGATTGGGGAAGATTTTTGATTACCCCACACACCAATTCAAAAGGTGCACTGTCAGAAGATATGGCTGTCCCTGAGAAAATACAGAGAAATTTAGCTGGTACCACATAGTCACACCCATAATCTCTTTTGCGTGACCTTATGTATGGACAGCCCAATATATCTAAACAGTGGACTGTAAGAAGTAAAACATGGAAGTCCTGCCTCTGCTCCTATGCTTTGAGTACAGTATGCACTACAGTGACTCCTTTTCCTTGTGGTTAAGTGTGGTATTACATATTCATCCAGAGACAAAGAGTTAATTGCGCATGTGCACTTCTGTCCACAGGTGCATAGGTGGGTGCATAATGAGGTGTCGAATTTAACACAATGTTTGGTCAGTAAGCACAATGTGGAATTGAGACATTCAGAAATAGTAACTTCTTGAGGCCTTGTTTGCATAATCACCAAATTCAGGCAGCAGACTTTACACAATATAAGTGCAAAGGAAAGAAGTGAGCCTTATTGCCATATGGAAGAATTCAAAGAGGCAAATTGTTGTATAAGGTAAGTGCTACTTTCTCAGCTTTAGTTTTTACAATAAGGGTACTGTTAGCTGCTGTCTTACTTAACTACATAATGAACTAGCTTTGACATTACTTTTATGTGATATTAAATGGCTGGACTGAGAGAGGTACTACAAGAGTCAGTAAACCATTGTGTTGCAGGATGGTTAAGCATAATGGGAAACACACCCAAAGCAAATACTGAGAGCACATGTGAACACATTGAGGCAGACCTTGGACTGTCACTTTGAGTAAAACAATTAGTCTTTTCTATAACATCTGCATATATATATATATATATATATATATATATATATATATATATATATACATGCATCTATATCTACATACACCTTATGTGCAAAAGTATTTTTAACAGTGAAAGGAAACAATCGTGTGTGTCCCCTTGGGGAATAGGAATGTTAAGGCTGTTGTAGTTTGGGGAACATTTGGTCTATAAAGTTATGTGCCTGATATTAGGTAAACTGTCTGGATAGACAAGTATGACTGTCAGACATAACAGCAGCATGGTATATGAACAAAGGGGGCAGCACTGTGGCAACGGGTTTTCTGGGCCACTCATGACCACCATTCTAATACACTGTTTCCCAGAGTATCCCCTGAAAATGGTTGCTGCCTAGTATAGCAAATCTGGATATCAGTAAATTCATAGACATACAGACAGATTTGTTGATGGAGAGGAGAAAAAAGTGAGAAATGGTGTTGTAGTAAGAGACATAAGGATATCAACATTTCAAATATAGCAAATGTTAAGTTAGCTTTTTTGCAGTATTGTTTTCCAAAGTTATAGCATAATGCAATAGTATTTGGATCTTCTCATGAAGCCACAACACTTGATATATGGTATGGCAGCTTTAACTAGGAAAATGTCTGAAATCTATGTGTCTGGTAAGTTATCATAGATATACAAATGGTCAGCCATTTGTAATATAAACAAAGATGTGTGCAGTAGGATAAAGTGGTTATAAGTGAAATAAATTATCTGTCTTTGGCATTTATCACAAGGAAATTATAGGCAAGAGTAATTCACAGATCCTGTAAAGGAACTGGAAACAGGGTTGTATTTCTTGAAAGATCTTTGGATAAAACATGTAAAGTATGTTCAAGGCACTGTCTAGCTGGTAGATATGGCTTAACTGTGACAAACAGAAAAATGGCATATGACTAATGTTACAGATTCCAACTACCTATGGATACAATTTCAAAATTCCACAAAAATTACAACAAAGTCGAACATATGCAATGTAGTGATGAAATGTTCATCACATATGTGGAATTTCTGAGAATAGATTACATTTCTCAAGTAAATATGTCCCTTCCCTGCTTCCACTTGAAAACATTGAAATTCCAAAACATCGAATGTCATATGGTCGAGACCATATCATCGATATTTCGGAATATCAAAGCTTTCAAGTGAAACCAAAAAAAAAACCTTTTAAAACAAGTGTATGCGGGGGGCAAGCCCCCCTGCACCCCCATGTGGGGAGCTGTGCCCCCACACCCCCCCCTACTTTAATATACCAACTCCGAGATCGCACTACAGTGGGGTAAAGGGAACTCTCCATTTTAGTGCTATATGCACGGGAGATTTCCCATACCCTGTCTGCAGTGCCATCACAGAGATGGCACATTCACAGACACAGTGTGCAGGGCACCTTGCTGCCCTGTAGAAACACTAGCTTTTTCCCTTTTTTACTTACCTTTTTCTTCCCCTTAGCAACATCAATGTTCTAAACTCTCGATGATATGGTCACGACCATATGAATTTCGATGGTTTCGAATTCCGATGTTTTCAAGTGGAACCCCCTTCCCTACAATGCTGAATTTGTATACTTTATCCTATAAAATAGACAAAGATGTCAGGCTAGAGTAAAAGCAATGACAATTATTTTAAAAGACAATTTACAATCTAAAGAAACAAAGATTAAAGATTATTTAAGAACACTAAGCATGCCGCGGTGGTACGGCGGTAGCGTTGTTACCTGACAGCAAGAGGTTCTCCTGTTCAATTCTTGGCTTGGTTTGGGAGTGCCTTCTGTGTGGAGTCTGCATGTCCTCCCCATGGTTGAGTAGTGTTCGAAAAACATGCGTATGTAAATGGGTGTGCCTTCATTGAAGGTTGGGCGTCGAGCTGGCACCTTGGCATTTCGTAAAAAATCTACTGCCAATCATTAGCGGACTGGAGTTCCACTGTGGCGACCCCTTACTGGGAAAAAGCCAAAAGTTAAAATAACAAACAACTGTACATTTCAAGCAATGAAACTAGCAGTGCCTTTAGAAATCTCAAGCTTTAAAAATTTAACAAACTAGCGGTAAAAGAACGCCAACATCTGCTCATCCAGAACACAACAATATGACAATAGCTGCCTTCAAACTGAGTCCAGTAGAAATATCCAAAGTGAATGTCACCACAATCATGGTAAAAAATTGCAAAGTCATTTATTGAAATAAAAACAAGTAAAAGTGAAGCACTTTCACTCACACAAAAGTGAGCTTCATCAGAGCAATTTGACCAACTGATGCAAAGTGTTTAAATAGTTTCTTTGGCACCAATTCCACTTAAAGTGACACCGCACTTGTTAATACAATTCATACATGCCAATACATAACAAATATAAAACTTTATACTAAAAAATTTTTTTACTAAAAAATTTTTGCCTGCTACAACATCTACCAATACATTACAAATTAATGTAACTGTTTATACCCAAATATAAAAATACTAAAAAATGTGTGTAACATCCATTAAATAAATTATCTACCCTAATGGTAATCTACTACATGATCTAAAAATGTAAGTATCTAATAAAATTGTCCTTCTATCTAATATTAAGTAAAGGTTTGATCAAAGTATGGTTGTTAAGACCTGGTGGTGTAGCAGCAGCTGTTAACAATTGCCACCAAACTTCTTTGTATGCAAGTACACATTTGTAATCACCACCTCTGGGATCCATTACAACATTTTCCAATATAGCAAAATTAAAAATATGCTCTATATCATATTTTTCTACATGCCTATATAAGGCATTATTTATGTCCTTCATCCTGATACTATAAAGGTGTACATATATCCATTTCTTAAAATACCTCTCTGTTTTTCCTGTATAGTATCCTGGACAAGCCTTACATTTTGCTAAATAAATGACAAACTTTGAATTACAATTTCCCTGTTTAAACCTCAATCTTGTTTTGTTAATGTTATCCAAAACAGTGCCTTTTTCGTCATTTATAGCATGGCATTGATTGCATGTGCACATTTTGACATGTGCTTAGTACTGTTATCCAACCTTATGTCTCTTATACCCCATTCCAAATAAGCTTTAATATTTTTCCCCATCTTATATACAAAAATGTGTTTAGGGCCCAAAGTGTCTGTCAAATCCTGGTCCATCATTAAAACATTCCAATAACCTATTAGTATGTCTCTATTAGTATGCAAAGATAAACATTCCAATAACCTATTAGTATGTCTCTATTAGTATGCAAAGATAATAGTGCACAGCTCTGAAGTCAGCCAGCAATGATATAAAATTAGTCAAACAATTACAAGTAATTAAAAAGAAAATGATGAGTGCACCATGGACTGCAAGATTAAGTTCCAATAGAAATTCAACGAAGGCTTCCTTGTAGAACCAACAGTTCACATTTATTGTTGAAAACAAACAAACAGAACACAAGAACTGCAGTAAAATGAGCGCTTTCGCTTTGCACATCAACGCTTCATCAGACTGATGACTTGTCTGATGAAGCGTTGATGTGCAACGCGAAAGCGCTCATTTTACTGCAGTTCTTGTGTTCTGTTTGTTTGTTTTCAACAATAAATGTGAACTATTGGTTCTACAAGGAAGCCTTCGTTGAATTTCTATTGGAACTTAATCTTGCAGTCCATGGTGCACTCATCGTTTTTTTTTTAATTCATTGGACTTTTAATGAGAGTGCTTTATCTGGCGGTATTGGTTTTTCTTGCAACAATTACAAGTACACAACTCTGAAGTGCCAGAAAAATATACTCATCTCTGTATATCTCCAGATAGTTTGAAGATCACTCTTTCAGGGCACAGGAAGGCTCCAACAATGATATGCAGACTTTTTTTACTAAGAGGGTCTAATTTTATGCAAGTAATCCTTGAGATGGTCAGATGACACACAGGATGTAAAACCAGTTATACCAACTTAAGACACAGAAATAGGGGGAGGGGGGAAAACACCTTCAGCAGAGATCTGAAAAACTATACAGTGAAGCAAAAATAATAGTGCACAACTCTGAGGTCAGCCAACAATTATATAAAATTAGTCAAACAACAATTACCAGTACACAACTCTGAAATGCCAGAAAAATATACTCAGCTCTGTATATCTCCAGATAGTTTGAAGAGCACATGAGGGACATAAGCCCAGCAAACACCAGTCACTGTTAGTGACTAGCACCACATGGTGGTGATGCCACTACTACTCCTGGCAGAGCCAGTTCTCATATTTGTGGCCCAAGACAGTGAACTGTCCACTCTGCCATGTACGGTCCACAGCTGTCCAACATACCCATGTGTAAGTCTAGCACCTGGCTTGACTGTGTACATGCACACACTCAAACATCACTGTGACATGCAGGTCACTTACAGACACACATGGCACCTCTCCATGGCCCAGATGACCAGTACCCCTTCCTTACTCACACACACAATGTCAACTGTTTGGCACAGCCTAGGCCTCTGGCACAGCTACACCACACCCTGTGCATGTGATGATAAGTGTGCCACACCCCTGACATCCATAGCATCAAGGCAGGGACATACAAATATGTGTCTGATGCACAGGGTGACTATATTAGATTACATGACATTTTGTAGTGCGGTAGTGTTATTCCATGACAGGTGCTGTATGCTGGCATGTGTCATGAATACACATCAAAAGTGTTTGTACCTTTGTTGCATGATGTTAGATTGGCGGTAGTGTTACAGAATGACAGGTGTCTCACAGAACTGTATTCCGTACTGTTTCAGGGGTCTGAGGGACTATGTTGTGGAGAACTGGCAGCAATACAGTGGCTCAGGATGGCATGGCAGCACAGCAGAAAGATGACTTCAGCAAGGTGTGGCTGTATATGTGCATGGTTACCTAGGTGTGTATGTGTAGAACAGTGTGTCAGGGACAACGAAGGCACACAACATAATCCTGCATGCATACCTTTTTACAAGGCATGCTACCTGGGTGTCCTGTACCTACAAATATAGGTGGTGGTGGATAGCATTTATGCCTAGGTAGATGTGGACTATTTAGGGCCAGCCGCTGATCACAAGGCCTTAAAATGTATAACCAGTGCACTCAGATAAGCACACTGCTGGAAGGGGATATATTTACACACACACACACACACACACACACACACACACACACACACACACACACACACACACACACACACGGTTACTCCTATTGAGATTAGAACCCCTACCTATCTAGTAGTATACACTCAGCACTAAGTACTTACTGCATGCACCACAGAGCTTATCTGTTGCGAGTTTGACAGCCAGTGCAGTTAAGGTGGATGAAATCATCAGGCCTTGTAAAGATGGCCAATGGGAAGGTGGGCAGGTAAGCACAGGGCCTTAAAATGTATAACCATTGTTTACAGATAGGTGAGACATGCGCACTGCTGCAAGGGGATATATTTACACTTACACACACACACACACACACACACACACACACACACACACACATACACTCACAGAGATGTCCTTACTGAGATTAGAACCCCTACCTATCTTGTAGTATACACTATAGAACTAAGTACTTATCACATGCACCACAGAACTTATCTGTGTTGCTGTTAAGGTGGTTGACATGGGCAGGTGTTGAGAGGGAGGCCACCGTTGAGGAAGACGCTAGTCACAGGGCAATAAAATGATTGACCATTGCACAGACATAGGCCCAATAGGCAGGTCTGTACTGCTGTAAGGGGAATCAACATACACACATACACACAAGGTGGTCAATCTGAGATTAGAACCCCTGCCTACCTGTTATTACAAGCAGCATCTCACAGTACTAATTGCAAGTTCCACTGGTAACACCTGTTGTTCATGTACCTGCAGCCACAGGACTTGTGGGCTACACAAACTAGCTTTGTCTTACACAGCATGTGTGGCCTGCAGAATGCACCTGCTTTATGCTGTTATTGTATCTAGTGTCATAGCAGTGAGGTACCTATTAATATCCCTGTTATGTGTGTACAGTTACCAGTATTGCCATTTCTGTCTGGTTGCAGTTTAATAGGTGGACAATTGGGTAGTGACAGTACGGCCTGTCCAGGGGCAGCTCATTCTATTAGACTGCAGGATTGCAGCACCCCAGCTGTAAAATGAAAAGAGCAGAAAACTAGCTGCAAGTCCTGCACATGTGTGCTTTTCTATCTGCTTTCCTATGTGGACTGCCATCTAACCAGTCCAGATTACAAAAATAAGGCAATCAGTGTAGATACCCCAGAAGTCTATGTGGTTACAAACTACATAGACTGCAAGGAGAATGGACTGCAATGTCTGCAGTCTACATAGCAACTGATTGGCTCAGCTCCTGGCACTCCCAGCTCGTATTTGATGCACTCTGATTGGCTCCCAGCATGCACACACTCTCAGACTGACTGCTGATGCAAGGGAGTAATGGCAGCTCCAGACTCAGACTTTTTGTTTGTCAGAACAAGGAATATATCGGAACCACTCTCAGGCTGACTGCTGCTGCAAGGGAAGTGGTGCCTCAGAAGCAAGCATTCTTGTCGGTATGGAATATATAGAGGTAACAGTAATGGCTTGGAAGGAAGCATTCTCTCTGGTAAGGAATATATATATATATATATATATATATATATATATATATATATATATATATATATAGGTAACAGTAATGTCTGGTGACTCAGAAGCAAAGGTGTGAGTGTGTGTGTTCATAGGTTCATAGGTTTATAGGTAGGTACTAGGCTATTAGCCCTAGGGCCTATATAAGCCTAGCCAAAAAGGTACCCTGGCTTTTGCCACCCAAGAAAATTATTTTCCTGTGCCCCTGTTGAGCAGAGCCACAGAAGTGATCCCTGGGGTAAATTTCCTATTTCCCATCCAAACATCAAGATTTTTCTTGAAGAGTGCTAATGAGGAGTTTGACATAGATAGGTAGTCTGTTCCAGAGTATGGGAAGTCTCTGGGACAAGAATCTATCCCTTCAGCATGTTCTGTTTATTGTGGTGGCAAGGTTTTGGTCCCTAGAGCATGTAGCTTGGAGGGATTGGGATTTCTTTAAGTGGAGCTCTGGGTTTGACATAGCTTTGTATGTTAGGCAGAGATTGCCTCTGAGTAGGCGATATGCAATGGAGTGTAGTTGGAGTTTTTTGAGACAGTCTGCATAGGGCATCTGTTTGAGGCCAGTAATGCTCTTTGTGAGGTATTTCTGTGGTCTTTCCAGTTGTTGTAGATGTCTTGTGAGGTACATACCAAAATGGGTGTTGTACTCTATAATGGGTCTAATGAGTGATGAGTTTTTTCTGGATAAGTAACCTTTTGCAATAAGGTGAGCCATATACAAGGATTGCCTGACCACTGTGGCGATGTGATTATCAAAGGAGAGATTACTGCCCACCTGTGTCCCAAGGTCTCTTATCACACTTTTGGCATTAAGTAGACTACCACTTATGTGGTAGTTCATGGGTACAGAGTTTTTACCAAAGGGGATGACAATACACTTTTTGGTGTGTGTGTGTGTGTGTGTGTGTGTGTGTGTGTGTGTGTGTGTGTGTGTGTGTGTGTGTGTGTGTGTGTGTGTGTGTGTGTGTGTGTGTGTGTGTAATGCCCCAATTGAATATTCCTGGTGGCTAGAGTTATTCAGGCTCAAACCCTGTATCTTGGATACAGGTAGCAAGAGCCTGAATTCCCTGTCCACCACCACTGCACGTTTTTGCCTCATATGTTTGTTCTGAATCTGATGATAGGCATTTGAATTTCAGACCTCATATTGTTCAGAAAATACATGGTAATACCACACAAAACCTTTTATTCTAGCAATTTTTTAAGTTTATAAGATCAATATTTGAAAATTGTCCCTATTTTTGAGGCTGTATTCCCCCATTATTGGCTTTATCCAGATTTTTTGTGCTAAGAGGTTGAGAGCTTTGGTGAGAACTGAGAACTGAATTCACTGAATATGTTTGGGGGCTGTATTCCTCCATTATTGGCTTTGTCCAGGTGTTTTTTGCTAAGAGGTTGAGAGCTATGGTGAGAACTGAATTCACTAAATGATATCCATTTAAGTTTCAGTCTTCGTATCTTTCATGAAGCAACTTATATGGAATAGTGGTATGTTGCTCTGATTGTAATGCATAGGGTCCTGGGTTCAAGACTTGGCTGTGAAATGCATGGTGGTAACATAATGTTTTATTCTTGAGATTTTTCAACTGTGTTGACTTTTAAAGGGGGTGGATGCTGCAGTCCTGAGGATGTCCTCTTTGGTGGAAATACCTAGTAACTACGAACCTGTTATCAGTTTGCCATCCATTCCCTATTGCAATATTACTAGCTTATCATTTTGTTAATGTAACATAGGCAATTTATTCCTCAAGGGCAACAGGCACTTTATTTGTAGATGAAACAATGAAATATAAAGTTGTCTGCTAGCAGCAACCTCTTCATTAGTTACAGCTCTTTTTAATGTGTAATTATTTAGATTACTTTTACTTCTGCAGAGATTGTGCATATTTACTGATACTGGTGGATTGTAGACATTTGAGTAGACTTTTATGATGGAAATGTTCTGAATTGGGCAGTGTTGTCATTATTGGTGCTTGTATTTTGTCTCATTGTTTACTGGTAAAATGTTCAAAACAATAAATTTAAAATTCCCTCTAACAAATGTACTGTATTATACAAGAAATATAATTTCCTACAAATCAGGAAGGTGTTTATTGATTATCTGATCAGCTCAGGTATGCCCTCTTCCAGTTCTTGGCTGGATGTATTCAATTAGGATCTAGTTAAATCAACTGTCTACAAGCACAAACTTTTTATTTATTGAATATTTTCACTGAGTCTGAATGCTACTGAAAGTGATGAAGCCAGATTGAAGCAACCACTTCTCTTAGATCTTTGTTTTTTTTGGGGGGGGTACTTATTTTCCACACCTAGGGAGCTAAGTCCGTCATGTAGGATTTCTGCCGCATAATTCTCCCAGCTGAACTATACCTCTCAAATGTCCAGAATTTCGCAGAATGAATAGATTTTTGCTTCTTATTTTTGGTTTGTTTCTCATACAATTTGTAGTTTTCTGGCAAATTATATAGACAGTAGCAGCTGGTGACTTCAAATCAAAGGGGGGGGGCTGCAGGAAACAGCTAAATTGGTGGGAGTCAATGAGAAGGGATGTGGCCAACTAGAAAGGGGTGCAGCAATGCTAAAGAAAGTCGAAAACTGGGACTTTAATAAATATGCTGCCCTGGGTGCCAAACCGTCATTATGAGAGTTCAATCAAGATAAAACAAAGTGTAGAAGAAAAAAAAAAATATTTCAGCGCTTTGGCTATATGACAGCTTACTTAATATCTAGATGGAAACAGGTTGTGAGGCATGAAAAAATAGATTACTTTTTAAATACATTACTGGAATCCCAATCAAAATCAAGTACACAAAAACAAGCAGCACTCAGCTCAAACCACTTCTCCTTGCACTGCAGTTCTAATTATAATTTAAATTCAGCTTTATAAAAGTACCAAGTAACATGCTAAAAGTAGCAATCTCTGTGATATCCCCACTTGTAAAAATGTTTCTTATCCAAAAAAGACCTGCAGCCTAACAACAGCTATCTACTTGTTTCATGGGGAAAACATAATCAAAGTAAAAAATGAACAGCAAACAAGAAACAAGCTCAAGATAAATTGCTTAAAGGATTACTGTACAGGTTATGCACCACACATGATGATAAAGCCTGCAAAGATGACTGCAAGTCTCCAAGAAATGTAATGAGGTTTTGAAAATACTGTAATCCTGTCCTTTATTACAAATACTGTCATATGCATTTCAATAGCTAAGGCTTATACACTATCTAGTTATGTAAATATTCTTTGCATGGCAACAACAAAAAGGTTTTCAATGTTGGTAATTCTTTAACAGTATGCTTATTAAAGCTTACTTGCATCTTATAATCTCAGACAAACTTACCTGATGGTCATTAAAGCATTGCTACTTAAACACAGACCAATAGGTACTGCAACAACATGCATTTTTGACTTCTATTTATGGCTTTGTACAAATTTATTGCTCTGTGATTGAGAGGTATGACAAATATGTCAGGGCCAACACCATCAGCCAGAGACATTTCAAATTGTGACATGCTTGTTGTACCCCTCTCCCCCATGTAGTGACTCAGGATGTGTCAAGGCAAGGCAAGGAGCAGTTATGCAGTGTAAGTGTGCAAAGTATTCCTCCATCCAAGATAGACACAAGTACTACAGTGGCTTTTCATCTATCCTTGATTTTGCAGAATGTTCTGGTTTTCTGTCATATTTTTATATATATTTATGCTTATTCAGAAAATGCATGTTGTTGCAGTGCATGTTGCTCTGTGTTTAAGTAGCAATGCTTTAATAACCATCAGGTAAGCTTGTCTGGGACTGTAAGATGCAAGTAAGCTTTAATAAGCATACTGTTAAAGAATTATCAACATTGAAAGCCATTTTGTTGTTGCCATGCAGAGAATATTTACATAGTTAAATAACGTATAAGCTTTAGGTATTGAAATAAATATGACACTATTTGTAATAAAGGACAGGATTACAGTATTTTCAGTCTCATTACATCTGTTGGAGGCTTGCAGTCATCTTTGCAGGCTTTACCTGTAAACAAAATAGAATGCCAGTCTATATGTGGTCCATAACCTGTGCAGTAATCCTTTAAGCAATTTATTTTGAGCTTGTTTCTTGTTTGCTGTTCATTTTTTACTTTCATCATGTTTTCCCCATGAAACAAGTAGATAGTTGTTGTCAGGCAGTACCACAGCAGGTCTTTTTTGGATAAGAAACATTTTTACAAGTGGGGGTAATCTGTATCACAGAGATTGCTACATTCAGCATGTTACCTGGTACTTTTATAAAGCTGAATCTAAATTATAATTAGAACTGCAGTGCAAGGAGAAGTGGTTGAGTTGAGTGCTGCTTGCTTTTTATACATTATTTTGGCTGGCATTCCAGTAATGTATTTAGAAAGTAAATTAGTTTTTCATGCCTCACAATCTTTTTTTCCATCTAGATATTAAGTAAGCTGTCATGTAGCCAATGCATTGAAATATTTTTTTCTTTTCCACGTCATTTTGTCTTGACTGGACTCTCATAATGAAGGTTTGGCACCCAGGTCAGCGTATTTAATTAAAGTTCCAGTTTTGTGGTTTTGAGCATAGCTCTGCCCCTTTCTAGTTGGCCACACCCCTTCCCATTGGCCACACCCATTCAGCTGTCTACTGCAGCCCCCCTTTGATTTGAAGTCAAAAGCCGCCACTGGTAAATTAAAGTCCTTGTTGAATTCAGTCCCAGCCTATATCAGAGATACAACACAGTTTTTAGAATTGATAGAGGATATACAGGCTCCTGTAAATTCATTTATTTGTACTTCAGATGTTCAGTCCCTGCATACTAGCATACCACATGATGGTGGTATATGTGCAGTGAAATTTTGGCTTGAGTTTTCTCAAGAGTTTATGGATGGTGAGATTGAATTTTTGTTAAAATTATTGAAATTGGTTCTAGAACATAATGCATTCTGCTATAAGAAAGACTGGTATCTCAAGATTAAACGGACTGCTATGGGCACCACATTTGCCCCCATTTATGTGGATTTATTCTTTTTTTGAGTATAAGTATATATATATATATATATATATATATATATATATATATATATATATATATACATATATATATATCTCACAGGCATGTCAACTTAGATGTAGCTGTGTGTGAGTTATGTAACTGTGTTATATTGATATATCTGGAGGGTGTACATAGTTGTCTGTATGCACAGAGATATTTTCACATATCAGTTCTTTAGGCAGATGAGGCATCAGACATGGGATGAAATTAAGTGTAGGAGCATGCCCAGTGTGACTGTCAGTATTTAAAAGGTGACTCCAGGCCAGACCTACCTGTACTCCAGTCTGGGATTTTGTGAACTACAGATAATTGCCTGCTGCAGCTGATTCAACAGTCCAGCACCTTCCTGATATTTTGTCCAAGGGATTCCCCAGCTGTGTGCTGAACATAATATATGAGTCATACCTATCAACTGTACAGATTGTAATAGACAGTACAGAGCTTTGCATCATATGCATGGTATGTTTTACATAGCATTATGATTTTCTGGTTCATCAGTGGCAAATCATTATAGATTGACATTAGGAAATGATGACAGTCATTTGAGTTAATGACTCCATACACACCAGGAAACCCATGCTACCTGTTGTTCTCTGCACTTTCTACATTTATCTGGCCACTAGTTAATCCTTCTCCTTATATTTTGGCCTTTGTCCCACTACTGTTCATGGCTTTTTCCAGATTTCCTGCTCTAAGTGGTTGTAGGTATGCTGTAACTGGTGTACATGATGTAACACAACACACAGGCTAACAGTCTTCACACCTATGACTGCACATGTTTTGCAGGTTGTCCAGTGTTCCACCCCATATGTCTGCTCTGCTCCTCAGACAGTTGTGTTTTTCTGGTAATATACTACTAAATGGAGCCCACTGAATTGTTGTAAGTACTGACACAGCTACATGATCCCCTTTACATCCTGCTGCTACTCTAACTTGTTACAACCTGCTGTTATAGTAGCCACATTCTAGGTTACTCAGAGCATGTATAATGTCTGTAGGTTTGGCTCTGTGTCCTTCCATTGTGAATGGCTTCACCCAGCTTTCCTGCAGTACCAGATTGTGGCATATTGACAATCTGTGGGACTCCTACCATATGAGCACCTCACATGCAAAAGTTGCAGGTGCAGCTAGCTTCAAATTATGAACTCCGTCAACCATGCTAATGTACTTAGCCCACTGAGCCACACCAGCCACCAGAAAGTGAGGCTGACTTCCTAACGCTATCAACAGCAGACAGACATACACTTTGACCCCTGCATATTGTGGAAATAGAACATGTAGCCAGGTTGTTTGGGACAGCCCTGGGATTCTGAGGTCTGCTGCTATATCCTTGCAAATATACCATTACTGCAGTTGTATGAGAACACAGCTGTGCTGGGGGTAGTGGACTCTAGCATTGACAATCGTGTGTCTGTCCTATGACCCCGCTGTATGGTATTTCCCTTGCATACTGCAGTGGGGTTTGCTGCCTTGTGGCCTAATGCATATTATGGGGCAGCCAGTATTGGACAGAGTACCTGTTGTCCCACATAGCTGTTTGTTCTCTGCAAGTAGACCAGTAGCCCAGTCTATTCCCTTGCAGACCTGCAGCAGGTCCATACATGTGCTACCATGGTCTAGTACCCCATACATTTGTTGTAAAGGAGAGTGACTTACCTTGTGAATGCAGTCATTTAGATACCAGTGTTTCAGGGCTGACTCTGTCTGATGCATGCAGTACACAGCCAATACATGGTAAGGTACAGGTTGTGTGGTGTGACTGGCATCCTTTTTACTATGTATGTGAGTCAGAGTAAGGTGTCAGTCCCTAGGACCCTAGATTGTCAGTGCATGTGCTATGCATTGCCTCATTGCCAAGGCTAGGGCAGACTGGGCACACCTATGTCTGCCTACAGGGACCGCCTCAGGAGGCTCCTCCCCCAAGTCCACCTGTGGGTATGGCTGTGGGGACCTTGGCACTGGTGGGGGGCTGTGTGTCTCTTCCCTGTGCTGATCCTGCCACAGCTGTTTCAACAAGATCATATTGTGTAGCATGGCACATACTGTGAACATCTGTGCACATGTGGCTGAAAAGTACTGCTGAGCTCCACCAGATATAGTGAGGCACTGGAACAATGACTTGAGCAGCCCAAACACATGCTGTATGATGTTTCTAGTCTGTGCATGTGCTGCATTGTCGCATTCTTTGGTAGATGTGTGCGTGCATTTATGATGGGTGTCCTCATTCACGGTTCCAGTGCATAGCCAGCATCCCCAGTAGATGACGGTACAGGATGTCCCCCTGGCAAATATCTGGTACAGCTGTGATGCGTGCCAGATATTGGAGTCATGATAACTGCCAGGGCTGCCGGCACATATATTCATGATAATGCCTTGGGCATTGTGCACAACCTGGTGGTTGATGGAGTGATACCCTTGCAGCTGACATAGACTCTACAATCCTCACCTGGTGGTGCTTTGATGTGTACATGAGTGCAGTCTATGGCACCCAGTACATCAGGGTAGTGTGCTACATGGTAGAAGAGATGCATACTGATGGCCCCCTCCTCAGGGGTGCAAGGTAAATATATGTGCTCACTGGCATGTGTTTGCATGGCACCTAGGAAATGGTGGTGTACCCTGGATGCTGATGCCTTTGAGACCCCCATCATGTCCCCAGTTAGTCTTTGAAAAGTACCTGTAGCTAGTATTCTAAGGCTACACATACCTTTGCTTCCACTGGGTTGTGTTCCCCTCTGTTGGCTCTGGGTCTGAGTTGAGGATGGCAGTCCTTGGTGAGTTCTTGTAGTATGTCCTTGTCCACCCTGTAGCACTCTACAATCTTCAGTTCATGTAGCTCCTGGAAGGTTACCCTGGTCCTGAACACTCTTCTCCTTCTCAGTCTAGGCCTATTGTCAGTGGCAGCATCACCACTGACCTCAACCTCTAGCACATACAGATGTAGCAGAGCAGCAGCAGCCCCTAGCATTCTGTCAGTTAAAATTCCCAAGTCTGTACTCCAGTGTTGCAGAGTGTGGGGTAAAATCAGATTGTAGGGTGTAAACGTACTTTATAGTGCTCTTCTGCAGATGCTGCCTGCGCAATTGAATAACTGTGATGCATTCCACCTGCCAGGTACATCATCAATGAGTTTGAATGACTCGGTTTAAGTGGAATAGGGGTTATCTGTAATTTATACATGATTGACTTTCCCAGGAAATAGTGTGGCACACAAACCCCCAGTGCAGGTATGAACACTGCTCAGCAGTCTGGGCATGCCCCCATGCATGGGCACTCTTAGCATAACCTAAAACAGCTAAAACATGCACCCCACAGCTAAACAAAGCTTAGCAGCACTGGACAACCACCCCCCACTTAGCTGACCGGCACGCCGAGCAAACAGGTGCTGCTGAGCTCCAATCCACTTAAACATATAATGACACACCTCCTTTTGATGTGAGCTAGCTCTACCGATGACACCAACTTGATTCTGGGGCTACATGATTTTATCTGTGGACACAGTAGCCCATTTTTGCTATTCTGTAACCCCAGCTCATTTGCATGCAGACCAGTGCGCACAACCTGGATATTTCACTATTCCAGGGCCTGCCTCCTTAGCAACCACTGAAACCTACCATTGTATGTACTCCATTCAAGGCCCTATAATGCATTATTCTCACATATTTCTTATTTTTACTTTTTAAACTTTTTAATATTTTTTTTTTTGCTTAACGGCACATTTGCGTGCTGCTGCATGCCTTGCAAATGTAATATGGATATTTAAAAAATTAATTCATTACATTATTTTGCATTGTTTTTTGTACACACAGGGCATAGTTTTGCACATACCTGTGCCTATGATGGAATGTCTGACCTTCTATATGGGCTTTTACAGTTCCTGTTCCATTTTTACTTTCTTGTACAAGGAAACTTTCCATTTACACTTCAGACACCAACAGGAGGTCTGCACGACTGCCTATCTGCTTGCTGGATTGCTCCAGCACAATCATTTGCATACAATTCACCTGCTTATGAGGTGATTTGCATGCCATGGACACTTCTGTGTCCGCACGCTTATGCACATGCCTCTGATCTGTTTGCTGAATCACACTGCTGCTTACTTCCATGTAAGCTCTGTGCCACTATGCTAACATGGAAAATCACTCCATGTAAGCTTTATTGAGTTCCTCCTAAAGCCTTTTACTTCTGTGAATACTATCAAAGTTTTTTTAATTTGTTCTCCCATTACAAGTAACACTGAGTGGGTGATTTATATGGCTGTATACCAATGCAGAACCTTTTATGTCGGTCAGACATCTAGGCCCTTTAAGGATAGAATTGCCCTTCATGTTAGTGATATGAATTGTAGATTAGTTAGACGTGCTTTGTACAAACATAGCTTGAAGCATTGAGGTGCCCATTTTATATTTGTGGGTATTGACAAAGTATTGGGTGAAAATGTGTCTGACTTTGGTAAACATGAAATTTTGGATCTAAAAGAGAGATTATGGATTGTTAATTTAGGGGCTCTGTTTAAACTAGGACTTAATGAACATGTTTAATTTTCAGGGTTGTTGCTTTTTTACTACAGGGTGTTCTGTTGCTTTAAATTTGAATTCTGGTGTTCTTCCTTGTTCACTTTGCATTTAAGCATCATCACTGTGTTTCCTGTCACTCACTGATGACACCAATGAGGTGAAACTGGTCTGCTATTTTGTTTCTCTATTAAGCAGCACTGAATAGTGCTCTTTCGAAGTTTGTCTGATGCCTGTTTGATGCCTGCTGGTCTAAAATATAACCATTTGGTATAAGGATGTCATTTTAATGTATTTTGTGCACTGGTAAGATTAAAACTGGGATGTTTAAAAGAAAGCTTCTGGATACATTATTTCATGCTAAATTAACTGTTTGAAAAGAGCAAGTAGTCTGAAGACCATTTACATTTATTGGAAATTTAAAAGGAAACTCCTGGATACATTACTGTATGCTAAATTCACTGCTTGAAAACAGTAAGTACTCTGAAGACTGTTTACTTTTATTGGGAAGTTTAAAAGGAAGTTTCTGGCTACTTGTCTGTTTGATAATAGTTGGCATTTTGAGACTATAATGGGAATGGACTCTCTTTGCATTATGATACACTACAACAGACTTTAGAGATATCTATACTAGTGCTGGAATCATCTTTTTGTTGTTGGTGTTGGACTTTGAATCCTTGCACAGTAGTGGGTATGTACACCACTTATGAGTTGTGGTTTATATACATATATATATATATATATATATATATATATATATATATATATATATATATATATATATATATATATATATATATATATACACATATATATCGGGTTTCCTCCCACATTCCAAAGCCATGCAGTAGGTGGAATGGACACTCTAAATTGGCCCAGTGTGTTTGTGTGTAAATGTGTAAATCTGTAAGGAGGTTTGGGCCTCAGGCTAACAACCTGATTCTATAAAACTCATACCCGCTACGGAAGCAATGAGTGGTAAAGGGCACTTGTTCCCTGATGTGCTGTATGCATGGGAGCAAATCCAGGATGTATAAATATATATATTTATATATATATCTATATATCTATATGGGTCTACTTTGATTCACTGAAAACTCATTTCACTGAATTTCAAAACACTCACACCAAATCACTGAAAGCTCAAATCTTTCATTGAATCACGTTTCACTGAATGTAAGTACCTTTGGGCAAATAAACATATATGCCCTTTTCCCCACTGTAGTGCTATCCTGGAGTTAGTATATATAGTTAGTGGGGGTGTGCAGGGCATAGCTCCCCACATTGGGGAGAGTAGGGGGCTTAGGGCCCTATCTACTTTTGGTTTTATATTGTTAGCTTTTAGTGAAATGAGATTCATAAATATAAAAGCTAAGTAGGTGGGGGGGCAGGCCCCCCTAACTATATATACTAACTCCAGGATAGCACTGCAGTGGGAAAAAGGCATATACGTTTTATTTGCCCAAAGCTACTTACATTCAGTGAAATGTGATTCAGTGAAATAAATTTTCAGTGATTTGAACTTTCAGTGATTTTTTGAGGGTGAACTGAAATTCAGTGAAATGAGTTTTCAATGAATAAAAGTAGACCTAAATATATATATATATGTATGCATAGATATATGGGTCTACTTTACTTTATCAAATTACCACAATACTGAAACTAAAAATCAGTGAGCTGAGAACATCAAATGGTTAGAAGAATGAGAGTGCACAAGATCAGAACTTAGAAGATCGATCTAGATATATATTTTGAATGGAGATCATGGTGCAGTCAGGGCTAAGAAATCTACTCTTATCTTCATTGTAGTGCTGTCTCAGAGTTGATATACATAATTTGCAGGGTCTATATTAGATAAGCGAACTTTCAAAAGTTTGACTGTCATATGATCAACACCATATAATCAAACTTTTAAAAGTCCGAAAATCTAATAAAAAAAATAAACTACACAAATAACCTACCTGCACATTTTAAGCAGGGAGGCAAACCCGCCTGCACCCCTCACACCCCTGCTGTTTAAATAAACCAACTCCGGGATCGCACTACAGTGCAGAAAAGGGAAACCTTCCCATTCTGCGCTGTGCAAAGATCTCTGTTAAAACATTTGAACTTTCAAAAATTTGATCATATGGTGTCGACCGTATGACAGCTGAACTTTTGAAAGTTCAATCATCTAATATAGACCCTAATTTGCAGGGGGTGTGGGGGTCTTTCTCCCCTGCAAAAATGTAAAACAAAATTACTCATATCTACAAATTATATAAACCAATTCCGAGATCACACTGCCATGGGGATAAGGGTAGATTTCCCAATCCTGTATCGCAATCTCCATTCAAAATATACACCTAGCTTAATCTTCTAAGTTCCAATCTTGTGCATTCTCATTCTTCTAATCTTTCAATGTTCTCATCTTGATCATTTAAGTTTCAGTATTACATTAATTTGATTGTTTTTTGCTGCTGTCCTTTTTTGCCTGCCATCACTGCTGCATAACTTTTAGTTACTACATTATCTGCTGCTGCAAAACCAGACTCTCAGTTTGTTGCTGCTTTCCTGATTTACTATCTTTCACTGTTGTGTAAATTCTAATGCTGCATTTTCTGCTGCCAAATTATTTGGTTCCTTCTCCATATTACCATCCTCAGCATTTCCAAACAGGTTATCTGCTATCACATCCCATGAAACAGCAGAACTTTCCTTGGATCATCCTATTCAATTATTTTTAACAGAACATCATCTGCAAGTCCTCCTAATGCCAGTTCCATTATCTGCACCACTTCAACAGACTCACTTCATTCTCCATGGTGACAACTAAATGCTTCTCAATTTGTAATGTCCACCACACAGGAATCTTTGTTTACAGTCTAAAGCTCCATACTGAAGATTTTTTCCCAAATTCTCACTTTCCACCTCTAAACTCTGCATAGCTTTTCTATCATCCTCCATACTGCTGCTTCCCTTATAGCTCTTCTATGCTGCTGTAGGAGACCTCTGGCAGCATCCAGCAGCTCCAAAGAGTAGGGTTTTTTTATTGATAATCACCACTTTTATACAATATTTACATAATACATGTTATTTACATTATTTGCATAGTATATATTTAGACCGTCGTACAGTACAAAACATTTTCATAATATTAAATGTCCACCCCGTCTTTTTCCTAAAGCCAAAAACATATTTTCTTCAAGATTTATGATAAAACCCATTTCCCATTAAAGTTTACTTCATTAAGTCACTCAATCCATAATGTCCATAGAATAAAAAAAATATTATTTTATCATTTTTTCAACTTCTTTTTATTTTTGTTACCATAATACCCATATTCAAATATGTTCATATTTAAGTGTTCAGCCTTTTCAAAACCTTTCAACATTTTGCTGTTCCATTTTTCTTCCCATAGCTTCTTTACTCTAGAACATTTCAAAAACACATGTCCTGTTGTTTCAAGTTCCCCACAAAGAATACATATCCTTTCTTGTTTTATTTTATAAGGCATATTAGCTTTAATGGGAAATTTGCCTACTGATAATCTCCACAAAAAAATCTTTACATTCATATATTTTCTTACACCAATAAATCTCATTTTAATAGCCTTTTTTCTCTGTCTCTAAATGTTTCCAAGGAAAATAAAATAATGAGCTTTCATAATATTTAAATACCATTCTGTCCTATTTTTTCAAAAATGTTTATATTCAATTTCCATAAAAAGATGTTGTTTTGATACTCCTTTATATCTTCAGTCATATAAATTTACCATCTTTTCCCTGCCCCCATCTTTCCACCAAACACTTACATTTAACATACAAGATATATTCTGACAAATTCCTATTTTATTTTTATAATTTACTAAGGCCCTATACAAATTCAAGGAAACTGCATGAACAATTGGTTGAATAAACCCTAATCCCTCTTCTTCTTCATTTACAAACTCCCCCTTCTAGCTGGATTTAATCTCAACCCTCCACATGAACAGAAAGACAATAGACATAATCTCTTTTTCATAATTAGTCAGAATCATATAAATACTTGCTAAATAAGATACCTTACCTAAGAGAATAGAATGTATCAAATAAACTTTTTCCTTGTATGACAATTTATATGACTTCCAAAATGTACATATATCTCTCTACCATAGTTTTTTTTCTTATGGTCATTTGAGCCAGATATTATTCCTAGTATATCTGTAACCTCTACATTAAACTGTATATCTTCTATATTCCCCATGAATCCAACACCTTTACATTTGTCCTTATTTATACATAAACCAAGCATCTTTAAGAATGTAACTTTCTGATTGTCTCTTCCATCCATTATCCATTATTTGTTCTTGATAATTAACACTATATCATCTGCATATGTGTATATTATTGGTAACCATATTTCCTCCTTTATCTTATAACCTGACATATTTAATATTCTATTCATTTTATTGACAATCACATTTATAAATAAAGCAAATATAATACTACTCACTGGGCATCATTTCCTCATTCCACACCCTATTTTAATTTCCTCACTTAACCATCTATTTAGAATTTTTCTTACATTATTCTTCTCATAACTTGACTTAATTACTTTTGCTATCCTTTCACTTATGTTATAAGCCGTTAATATATTCCATAGAGTTGTGTATTGTATTTTATCAAATGTCTTACTTAAATCTCGTACCCTGACTTTAGCTTACCCCTTTTTATTTATAATATCATCTATTACATCTTTTACTATCCATAATCCTGACGTCCTTTCCCCTTTCTACCAAAAATTGTATGATCAAACTTCAACTTATCTACTTTATATTAATCTTTTAGTTATTATTCTCATAAATATCTTATAGTTTGCATTATTCAATACTATTAGTCTCCAATTTTTTATATCATCCATCTCTCCTTTTTTTTCATATAAATTTTAAGATCCCAATACATATCTCTTTATCTATCATACCTGTCTTTAGCTATTCATTTAGTACCTCCACAACAAAACACTTTTTGCCAATGTCCCATATCATTGTACATATGATATTCATTATCACTCAATCCTGTAGCTTTATCCAAATTCAGATCTTTCAAGATTTCATTTAGCTCTTTCACATTTACATTTTTCTCCAAATTTTCATTATCTTCTTTACTTAGCCTTTTAACTCTTCATTTCTGTGTCACTTCTGCCTCTTTCTTTACAAAATTATGCTCTATATACTTTTTAATCACCTCAAGTATTCCTTCTTGTGTAATTATTTTTTTATCCTTCATATTCGTTAATTCCCTTTTATTCTTTTATTCTCTTTTACTAATTTATTCAAGTAAGGTGCCACCTCTTCTTTTCTTCATTGTAAAAAATATCTTTGTTTTTGGTTTTAATGTTTGATATCTGTTTAGAGGTTTTAGCCTACCTTTTTAAATAATTTGTAAATACTTCATTGTCATAAATAACCTGCATTCATGTTTTCTTGTTTTGGAAATTAATAAAAATATTTAAAAAAAATATATATATCTTTGTTTATAATCTCCTAATCTTCTCCTGATTTATATCGTATACTTCCTTTTCTTTCTCATAAAAAAGTCTTAATCCTCACTATTTCTTTAAACACTTCTTGGCTCAACTGCTTATATTTTAATTTCCCTAACCTTCTGTTTTCATTTTGACACTCCAAAAACACTTTTTATATTTTTCCTTCGAATGTATCCACCAACTTGTCCAATTTTCATAAAATAGCCTCATATCTATATGATCTTTCCATAGTTTATTAATCTCTTTCCTATCTTCTTTGTTTAAGTCTTTTTCTTTAAGCCTCTTCACACCTTTACCTATTCTTATATACAGTATCCTTCTTTCTCGTGTACCTCTATCCATATGGCTACATGATCTGAAAAGCCTGTCTTTTTCATCCATTTTTTCAAAATTGTTAAACTGTCAGATACTAAAAAATAATCAATTTTGGTTTTAATTTCACTTCTTCTGTAAGTCCAATGTTTATTATCCCATATGTATAGCTTTCCACTTTTCATTATTTCATGTATAATTTTAACATCACTACTTTTTTTCTTTCTTAAATTGCAATTAAAATTCCCTACTAATATTATGTCCATATTAACACCTACATAATTTAGAATTTTTTAAACATTATTTCTCTGTATTTGTAACATATGCATATATTGCAATAATTCTGTAAACATTTGTTTTCCATCCTAAATCTATTACTATTATACTTCCCAATTCTACTATTGTAAAGTCTTAAATGTTAATGTTTTCTTGACATAGTGCACCTATCCCTGAGCATGTATATTTTCTCATATTCCATATAATGTTTCCACCCCATAACACTTCAGTTTGCAACCTTTCTTATTTTATTATTTATTTATTTATTTATTTATATTTGTTGACCTGGAGTGTCCGACTGGACGTAGCTCCATTTTCAGCGGAGGCCCGGGGAGAAAAGCTCCACAGTTAAAATAAACAGACAGTAGTTACATTGGATTACATAGCGATTAACAATTTACATAGCAGTTACTTACAACATATTTACAGATGAAGAACATAGTACATCAGTAGACAACTAGAGTCTTTATCTGTGAAGTACATAGCAGACATTAACAAATGTTACAAGAAGAAGTTCCTGCTGTATAATAAATACTGGCTTAAGAGCATCTGAGCTTGCTATAATCAAAGTAGTTAGTGGAGTGGAAAGAAAGGTAGTGGTTGGATTGGGAGGGTGATATTAGAGTGGGAGTTGCAAGGGCATAGCCAGCATGTTTTTAGGTGTGCTTTTAGTAAAGTTTTGATGTGGGTACATGATGGTATGGAGGCAATTGTGGGTGGGAGGGAGTTTCATAATTTGGCTATGGTGCAAGAGAATAGTGCTTCACCAGCAGAGTTATTGGCTTTAGTGATCTGCAAGTGATTTTTGTTGCTGGATCTTAGTGTTCTGGTGGTGCAATAGGGTTGGAGTAGATTCTGGAGGGATGGGACATTTAGTGGATGATTTACTAGTTTGTTTACTTTCTTCTTCTGTCAATATTCTATATCTTCTAATATAATTATGTGTGTATAAATAACTGTATCAGGAAAACCCATCAAAAAATAGGACTTCTCTACAGAAATAAAAAAATTCCTAACCCCTGAATCTAGAACCACAATCAGACATGCTTATCTTTTGCCATGCCTAACATATGCTTCTAAATACTCACAAATCTTAACTCTACCTTACTTAGCAAACTCAAATCAACATATCACAAAATAGCCATATTTGCTGCACACCAAACCTGCAAATCTCCCACTATGTCCCATCCAGACTACTCAGGAGCTGCACCCAAGACCTTTTACAAATTTACAAGCCCAAGTCCAAAATAGGAGCCATTACATATAGCTACCATCCCTCTATTGCTTGGAACAAACTCCCACAAGAAGTTAGAACACTTTCACATCCTAAAGTATTCAAACTAGCCACTAAAGAGTACTTAAAATGTCACTGGATTTGTACCTGTTCTCAGCCTCCTTGAATATACCTTCACTAAATAACAAGCCTAACTTCCTCTGTCTTACCATCATTTATTCTCCTCTATACCAAAACATTTACAACTTAAACTAGTCTACTTCATCATTTTTTGCCTAACACTATCTCGTTTCCTTCTGCTGCAGTATTCTTCATAACATTTTATAGATAAGTGTAACTGCATATATATGATAACTGTTCTACAAGTTTTATTATGAATTATTATAATGTTAACTGTGCTTGTAACAGTTATATTTTTTGTAACTATGTTTTGTAGCTTTTCTCTCTGGGACTCTGCTGAAAAAGGACTTTTTCTCAGTCAGACAATCCTTAAGGGTTGGGAGGGTGGCCTAATGGTTAAGGTGTTTGCCTTACAAACGCAAGGTGCAGGGTTTGAGTCTCACAAGGGATAATTGGCTAGGCTTAAAATGGCTCGCAAGGGCAGTTAGCCTAGTACTAATCTATGAACTTATGTTAACAAATGTAAAATAAATAAATAAATAAAATAAGTGAAGCATGGCTTTCTAAAATACCTTATCTTCTTTTAATATTCTTCATGCTATTAACATTTAAAGCTAAGATCTTCAGCCTTTAAAATTAAATTATTATTATTATCCCCTCTCTCACCCTTTACCTCTTTTGTTCTTTTTCACAACTGCACTTCAACCTCCTCTTCTTATACCTTCTCCATAATTTTACCCCATGAAGCCATCACTTCACTCTCTGGTTCACTATGATTGATCATTTCCTTTAAATAAAAAACCCATAACCCTCCCACTGGGATGTTGTTACAACACAGTCCTGCGTTGCATCCTCTGGCTCAAAGATGTTACACTTAAACAAATCCTCTGAATTTTCTAAAACTCCTTCCAACTTTTTCTCCTGCTTTTTGAAAGGCTTGACCACCTTTACAAATGCTTCTGACACACCATTATCGCTCCCAAATGCCTCTTTGACTTCCAACTCCTTCTCCACAACAAATGCTACCTCCACTGACCGACAGTCAGCATTCAGCATAGAAACACTCTCAACATTACTGTCTCAAACGTCCATACTTGCTCACACCAACTTCCAGTTTCTCCGAGTTTAGCAGCAAAACAACATCTCCACACTCTCCAAAAAGAGTAGGGGAAGTTCCCTGATGCCCTATCCACATTTCCCAAAGTGGCATACATACCACCTAATGTCTCCTATGAAAAGAGGCTGCTAGCCTAGTGGAACTAGCCTGGTCAACAAAGTATAAAAAATAATTAATAGATCATTGTGCCTTCCTCCTTGACTACTGTAAAATCCCTAATTAAGGTACCCATTTTCACCAATGACATAAAGAGGACATCTGACAGTATAACTCTGCACAGTGGTGCAGCAGTGACATTGTCACCTCACAGCAAGAGGTTCTCCAGTTCGATTCTTGGCTGGGGTTCCTTCTGTGTGGAGTCTGCATGTCCTCCCTGCATTTCTGTGGGTTTCTGATGCATGTTCCGGTTTCCTTCCACGTTACAAAGACATGCATATGGAGCATTTCTCCCGGAGCCTCCACTGAAAAATGTTAAATAAATAAATAATGCCAGATGGTTCCTCAGCCAACAGTAAACACAAAAACAGGGATAATTCCACCACATTTACAACCATATGTAAAACCTCTGGTATACTATTTCCTAGATTTGCCCAATCCACAAATAGCAGCAAATACTCTTGCACTTTCTCTGTGCCTGAGGCCTCCATCATACCTGTGACAACCAGGATACTTCTCTCCAGAGGAACAGTGATATCTCATTTGGCCATGCAATTAGCCCTATAATCCAATGTGCTTCTTAACTGTCTTTTGCATTGTATTTTCCATTGTATCAGCATTGTCTCCTTTAGCATCTAATTCTGCCCTACAGTTAACTGACTCCTCCAAGAGAAAATGCTTTCCACTATGATCTGCTGCCATGTTCTCATAACCGCCCATTCAAACTTTCCTCAGCATTATGTATTGTGGGTACTGATGTGTCATACTTAGTTGTATACATATGTAATAAGACAAAATAAGAACCACTGAGAAGTAAACATGGTTATATGTGCCTGCCTGCCTACCAGAACAGTTACCCTCCTGGTGCCCACTATAGTCAAAAGATTCTTCATTCCTGGCACTCACAAAGACAGTTCTACCAGCCTTATAAGTCCATGATGACAGGGGCCTCCCTTCATATCTCAGACAACTGAGACCAGAGGAGAGCCACCTCATCTCTCAGTTTTATATGTTGCTAACAGATTAGGTAACATGGTATCCTCTGTAGATGGAGTTCTATGGCCATTGCACTGAGGGATGGCTCCCATTTGATTTTATTCTGCCTTGTATTGCATTTTTTGGTTCATTCTACCTCCAGTATTTTTACTTACTTAATCATTTTGACCTCCATCTCCTAGATGCTGAGAAAAACAAACACAGTGTATAACCTGACAGAAACAAAGTCAATTTATAGTTAGAGTAATAGTGAGCATTGTGAGAGCAGTATGTCCCAAAAAAGGAGTATAAGCTTGCATCGCTGACTTGGAGCATTATATTATGGCAATTTTGACTGAATTGTCTGTATTCTGTTAACTCCTCTAGCAGGCTGATATATTTCAAAATGGTTACTGATGTTGTATTAACTGCCATAATTATAGCAGTGTTTACTGAAGTGTTTTAAAACTATATCCACATATGCGTGAAAGTAAATTTATGACAAGCTTACCTTTACATGTAATTTTGTTCACATTAATTTTACAATTTCTTAGGTAAATAGATAATTAAACATATACTTGTACTGTTAAAGCTAGTTATATTAGTTGGCTAGGTCAAGAAAAAGCTAGAATGAGAGATTGACATAGATAGATTGATAGATAGAAAGATAGATGAAATAGCTAGATAGACAGATGGACAGAGATGGAGTCATTCATTCATACATACATTCATATGAATTAATTGCTAGATTCATTAACTGACTGAATGACTGCTGGATAAAAATAACAGTACTGACAATAATACCATTCATGTTAAAGCATTGTTTGTTTTTTCTTTTGAAAGACAATAGGAAATAAAATGTAAAACTCAGTATTCAATTCTTTCATTATTTGTATCTACCCTTTAGTGTTCTGAAAACCAGCAAGCAAAATCAATAGTGTTTTATTGGCATATATAGTTTGAAGCAAAAGAGGAATGTGTAAGTTCAGCACTGGAATATAATAAAGTAAATGCTTTTGACAGTTTATTAAAAATTCAAAGCCTTCTAACCAACATTCTCTTGTATAGTGATTAATATGGCACTATTCATTATAGTACCAGGACAGCTACTATGCCGGTTGTCAGAAGGCTTCCAAGAAATGAAACATTGCCCACTTTGTTAAAATCAGGGAGTCAATTTCATGCAGCTTCTAAACAAAATAAATGATCTGTACTCAACATATGTATATTGATCGATCAACTAGATACTATTGATTGTTACAGTGTCCTATTATCTCACCCAGCTGCCTGCAGAGCTATCAATACTAATTTAAAATCTATTAATCAATAAATCATCTCTAGCTAATACATTAATTTTTGTTCTGTTATATAAATCAATAGCTTGTTCATGTATTTTTGAAATATACATTCTTAAAGACCTGCATTAGCTGATGGAAATGAGCCAATTTTTTTTAAAGCTCAAACATGATAAGCAAGCTGATAGAGTGGTTACATTGTGTTCAGTATAAAATCATCCAAGGTAAGCATGCATTTGTGCATAATGGTACTATTGTCTTGTCGGCACTAAATTTGATTTATTGGATTGTCATATTTATTGGCATACCTTTCAATGTGACCTTATTGCTGCCTTCTAGGTAACTCCTATTTGCCATGTACTTGCAATGAGTACTTCTAAAAGTTTCAAGATTGTACCGCCTTTCATTACTAACAGAAAACAGCGCAGTTAGATATTTTCATTTGGTTTATTAAAGTGTCTACATAAATGATAGAAAATCTGTCACAAATGATAGACTATAAATGGACAGAATACCAGCTAAAATAATATCTCATAAGTGTGTGTGTGTGTTTGTGTATGTGAGTGTGCATGTGCATGTGTGTGTCTGCATCCATGTGCATTGCATCTCATAATGATATACCTGTATGTGTGTGATTGTGTGTGTGTGTGTGTGTGTGTGTGTGTGTGTGTGTGTGTGTGTGTGTGTGTGTGTGCGCACACGCGCACATGTATCTATATTTATGCAAATGTGTGTGTGTGTCTGTGCATGTGTGTCTGTCTGTGTCTGCATGCATGGGTACATGCATCTCATGATGGTGTGTAAGTTTGCTTGTGTGAGCATATGCAAAAGGACACACATACACAAACACCCCCCACACACACACATACCATAATAAACATATTTACCTATACATGCTTGTGTTACAAAAAAAATGTAAGGAATGGATGTAGTGTATTACTGGGACTCCTGTAGATAAGCTAAATGAAAAAGGTATGCCGCAAACACTCATCTGGTCAGAACATATGCTATGATATATTGCAGAGCATAAATTAGTTCTCATATGTTCTGACCACCAAGATATTTATAAGGTATATTTCTATAAGATGTGCAGACAAAATGAATTACCTTGCAGTGAATCATTTGAAAGCCAGTCCTTACATATTATTCACCAGTTTTGTATTTGTCATGGCCCAAGTACCTATATGTACTAATATGTTCATGGAGGCAAATATTTGCAATTAAAACAACATATATTTTATTTGTATCACATGCTGGCATCCAGATAAATGAATTTATTTTCACAGGTCTTCAACAAGTAAATAAAGTGCATCTACTAATGCAGTGTCAACTGAATGGTTAAAGGGGCACTATCTCATTTCTAAAATCAGTTGCATGCTGGAGTGCTTTGTTTACATTTTAGTGCAGTGCATGTCACATGTTCACAAAGAGGCAGGGTTTTCAGATAATCTTATTAGCATACTACAGGTCAGATTTCATAAACTTCAGGGGGGAGGGGTTTTAGAGGAATTGCTATGTGTTGTTTTGTGTTTTCCTTCCCCCCAACCATAGGCTATTAGATTGGCTGAATGATAAGCCTCATCCAGAGATGCTAGTTAGTCACATTCAGATCTGCAGCCTTTGCAGCAGTGAAATTACATCTTAAGTATGTACTTGTTTTTTTTGTAAAACTTTGTGGAATGATTATCCCAGCCTGGGCAACTGTATTTTTTGTTTGTTTTTGTTTTGTGCTTGCTGCTAAACACTTTTTCCCCATCAATGGTATTTATTTTTTCATATGATCAGCAATAGTCTTGCTTATTAGTGCATATACTCATGCAGACATACATTTATAGGACAGTTTTCCTCATTTCACAGGACAGCATTGCTTTGGACAGTTGCGTCCTGGAAACAAAGCCACTTGAGTTGCAGATGTCCTAAGATTCTAGAAGAATAAAATCTTATAACGTTTCAATAAAAACATGTAAGACAAGTTTGAAAATGAATCTTGTTACTGTGCTAAAAGTATTTTCCCATTAGCTGGTGCCCTTTAGGAATCACACAATAACTGTTTGTATGATACTGCTTCCATCAAATTGAATTTATTTTCTTTTTATTCCCTGCATTGTAATAAAATGTTTGGATCTTTCACTCCTTTCCTGAATATTTGACTGCAGTAGACTTACACTGATTACCATTTGACAGTTGAGGCAAATGTAGTCTCTACATTTCCCTATATTTTCCTATCTGTGTGCATAAGTATGTATGCAATATGTAATAGGTTCATAGGTTCATAGGTAGGTACTAGGCTATCGGCCTAAGGGCCTAAGTAACCCTAGCCAACAGGGTTCCCTGGCTTACACCACCCAAGAAAGTTATTTTCCTGTGCCCTGTCGAGCAGAGCCACAGAAGTGATCCCCAGGGTATATTTCCTATTTCCCATCCACTCATCAAGATTTTTCTTGAAGAGTGCTAATAAGGAACTTTGCTTGACATAGATGCTTAGCTTGTTCCAGAGTATGGGAAGTCTCTGGGAAAGGAATCTATCCCTCCAGCATGTCCTGTTTATTGTGGTGATAAGGTTTAGGTCCCTAGAGCGTGTAGCTGGATTGGGATTTCTTTAGGTGTAGCATGTCCAACAGCTCTGGGTTTGACATAGCTTTATTATTTATTTATTTATTTATTTATTTATTTATTCCAGTTTGATAACCGGGGAGGTGTTTTCATTGAAGGTCCAGGGAGAAAAGCTCCAACAATACATAGTTACATTAATAATTACTAAGAAACTTTGCATTAATGACAAATAAACAGGTAGCATTCATAAAGAATCAAACGATTACAATTTTGTTTAGGTGTAAAAAATAGACAAATGGCCTTGAGGCTAGATTTTACAGTATAGTTATAGGTTTATAGGTTCATACTAGGCTATCTGCCCTAGGGCATTTATAAGCCTAGCCAGAGTTGTGTGGCTTTCACCACCCCTTAGGTTGAAGAATACTATACCCATTAGTTTGCCGTGCCTCTGTCCAGCAGTGATACAGAGATGATCCCCGGGGTAAACCTACGATCTCCCATCCACTGGTCAAGATTCCTCTTGAACAGAGCCAGTGAGGTGCTCTGTCTCACATGGACCGGGATTCTGTTCCACAGCATAGGGAGTCTCTGGGTGATGAATCTGTCCCTCCAGCATGTCCTATTTATATCCGTGTTGAGGTTGAAGTCTCTTACTCTTGTGGCTCTGGTGGATTTGGATTTTTTGAGGTGGAGCATGTCCATTAATTCCGGGTTGGACATGGCCTTGTATGTCAGGCACAGGTCACCTCTGAGCAGACGGTATGCGACTGAATAGAGCTGGAGTTTCTTCAGTCGGGCAGCATATGGCATATTTTTGAGCCCCTTTATCCTTTTGGTGAGGAACTTTTGGGGTCTTTCCAATTGCTGCAGGTGTCGGGTAAGATACATTCGAATGGGGCATTGTACTCAATCATTGGTCTGATAAGTGAAGAGTACAGGGGAACAATGACCTCCCTTGATCTGGATGTGAATCCCTTCATAATCAGGTGGGCAATGTAGAAGGTCCTCCTAACCACTTTGGCAATGTGAGTGTCAAAAGAAAGGTTACTGTCAACTTGGGTCCCCAGGTCCCTGATAACCTCTTCTGTGCTTAATGGATTGCCACCTATGTGGTAACTTGGGGCTACCTTGTTTTTACCAAAGGGTATGACTATACATTTTTTGGCGTTTAGCTTAAGGCCATGGCTCTGGCACCAGTTATCCATTTCTATGAGACCTCTCTGAAGGATATCTGTGTCTGATGGATTTTCAACTATGGCGCCCAGTTTGCAGTCATCTGCAAACTTTGTCAGCCACAATCCTCCTATGTTTGCCTGCACTTCTGAAAAGTAGATGCTGAACAAGAGGGGGCCCAGGACTGAGCCCTGTGGGACACCACTTGTGACCGGCTTGGAGTCTGACATGGCTCCAGACTCTCTAACCCTGTGGGTTCTGTCCTTGAGCCAGTTTGCAACCCATTTTGTGACATATGGGTTTACATTTAAGCTGGTGAGCTTTTCTATGATACCCGAGTGGGGTATTGTGTCGAAAGCTTTTGCAAGGTCAAGGTAGGCTGTGTGAACTGCCTTACCCTCATCAATGGCCTTGGTGACTGTTTCAAAAAAGTCGACCAAGTTCAAGAGGCATGATCTGCCCTTGACAAAGCCGAATTGGGTAGGATCCAATGTCTGTAGTTTCCCTATGTCTTTATTTATGAGTTCCATTATGATCCTTTCCATAGCTTTGCAGACCAGGCTTGTTAAGCTTATGGGGCGGTAATTACCAGGGTCCATAGAAGCACCGCCTTTGTGGAGTGGGACCACAGTTGCCATATGCCACTCTTTGGGTACGTATCCTGTGGTAAGGCTAAGATTAAACAGCAGCCTTATGTGTGGGTTTAGTTCCTCATTGAGTTCGTGTAGCACACAGCCGGGGACACCATCCGGTCCCATTGATGCTGTGTTTTTAGCTTTAGAGAGAGCAGCTCTCACCTAAGCATTTGAGATGATTGGGAGGCTACACTCTGCTGGGATAGATATTTCTCCTTTTGGGGGGAGGGAGGGTAGAAATTTTCACTGAATCTGTCTGCCAGTATGTTTGCAATGTCTGTGGGTTCAGTGATTTTTGTATCATTTTGGACTAATTCTGAGCATATCTGGGAGTTTCCACCCAGATTTCTAACATAGCTAAAGAAGGTCTTATGATTGTCTTTTGAGTCCTTGGCGATTTTTCTCTCAAAGTTGGCCTTGGATGATTTTATGAGTGATCGTAGTTTTTTACTAGTATTGATCAGAGATATCTTCCCTTTTAGGGATTTTGCTCTATCTTGTAGTAGCGTTCTCCTCTTGTTGTAAAGTTTGTTTATGGCTGGGGTCCACCAGATCGGGCGCTTGCCTTTGGTGGAAAGGGTCTTGATTTTATTTGGGATTGCTTGATCCATGCAATCCTGGACATGCTCGTAGAAAGCATTTGTAAGGGATTCAGCAGTGTGGGTTGTGGTTTCCACTGGCTCAGGGGCCTTGATGGATACCACACCAGTCTTAAGAAGTGTGAAGTTGGCTTTTGAGAAGTTCTTCACTGTGGTCTTTTTTGTTGGGGGTGGGGGCGGGATGTGGATCTCCAGTGAGATTAGTTTATGGTCTGATCTCAACAATGAGGGATATACTTCCGGTGTGGAGCATTTTGTCCCCATGTTTGTGATGATCAGGTCTAGTATATTTTCACCTCTTGTGGGAATGGTGACAAGTTGTTCCATAGCATTTGAGTTTATGAACTCCAGGAACCTTTGGGCTAGGGTATTGGGGCTTGAGTAATGTTCCCAGTCTATGTTTGGGTAGTTGAAGTCACCCAATATGATGTTGTTTGGAGAGACATTTATACTCTCCAGTGTCTTCAGGAAGGCTGTGTGGGGTTGCTGAGTTTGAGAGGGTGGCCTGTAACATGCTACAAACTGTAGAGCAGTTTTGCCTATGGTTAATTGCACCTGAATGGTCTCTAATGCTTTGTGAGTTGCCACCAGCCTGGAGGTGTGGGTATCCTTGATGAATATGGATACACCTCCTCCTTTTGTGGTACGGTCTGGGTTTTGGGGCCGGAACGCATGATATGAGGTAAAACCTGATAGTGCCAGGGTGCTCCCAGGAGCCTTGAACCAGGTTTCAGTCACAGCACAGACATCAATGTTCTCCATACTGAGGAGGGCTTCGAGGGCGTGCATCTTGAGATTTAGATTTCTGGCATTGAGCAGCATTACCCTTAGTTTTTTTCAATTATTGTTTTCTAGGGCGGTGGGTTTAGAATTTGAGCCTTGTCTAAAAAAGGCACTATGGGGGTGGCAAGAGCCTTTGCCAATATCCGGAAACCCAGGGGTGACAGGTGCAAGCCGTCCCTTGTGAAGCAGCATGGCTTGTCAAGCATGTCATTCCAGGCAGACAGACATTGGATCCCCTTAGAATGACACCAGAAATTAAGCCAATTATTAAAACTGATCATTTTGTCTCTGTATTGTGGCATCATTCTTGGTTAAGGTAGGATACTGCTCAGGGTCAGGGTCATACCAGCCTGGGCTACATAATCTGAGAGCTGCTTTATGTCTCTTTTCATGTAGTCCAGGGAGGTACGTCTCGGGTCATTCACACCGGCATGGACAATGACTGAGTCATACTTGTACTTGCTGTGGAGTGACCTGACTGCTTGTGTTATGTGGCGGATTCTAGCGCCCGACAGGCAGCTTACTGTGACCCTCTCCTTGTTCAGTCTGGTGAGTGGGACGTCAGTGTGTCTGACTATGGAGTCACCTATGACAAGTGTGTCTGGCATTGTGTTTGGCCTTAAGGACTGTGACTGATTTGCACACTGACTTTGTGATCTATGTGTTGCTTATGTTATGTCATGAGGTGGCAGTTGTTTGGGTGTCTGCTCTGGAGGCCTCTGCTGTTTTGGTAGATTTTTGATCAATGCCTCCGAGTATGTCTTTGTGTGTTTATGTGTTTGATTTGTAGTTGTGATAGTTCTATGTGAGACTGGGTTTATGGTGTGTGTGGTTAGCTTCTCCTCCTGTCTGGTTTTGCCAGTCCTGAGTTGAGAGAGCTCAGCCTCCAGTTTGGCTATATAGTTGCATCTCTCGCATGTATTTGTGTTTTGTGGGAGGAGGAGAGGGTTGTCTGTGTACATGAGGCAATTGTAACATTGCCTCAATATTCCCAGATTCACCAGCTGAGCAGGAGAGGATGCTAGCAACTGACCATTTGACATGCTAGAAGAAATGAAAAAGTTTGCTGTGTAACTGAGACAGAAAGGACCTATAGGGAAGTGGGTACTCAAGGGGGATTTAAGCTAGTGAAGTACTTTGTATAATATAGAAGTACTTTACCTTACTAAAAAATGCTTTTGGAACAAGTGCTGAGCTTTACAGATAGAGAATAGACTGTTTAGATTACAAGTAGAGCAGTTCTAAGGGAAAAAATGAAGAGCAGACTTTACGGAGCCAGAAATAGTTTAACCTTGTTTAACCGGCGCTGCCCGGTGGTGCTCTAGTGGCATCTCCGCGCTAAATGCATAATACAAATAAGCAAGGTTAGCTAGGTGAGAGGTTAGCCAGGAGTAAAAGTGGAGGAGACCTTGAGAGGTATAGGGTAAAGAGTACAGTTGCATTTCCTGTTTGAGTAAAGGTGAGAATGAAGAAGAGTTTTAAAGTTTTCGAGGTTATCGCAGGTCCTAAGAGTGGAGGGAAGAGAATTCCATTTTTTGGCTAAGGTGAAGGAAAGCAGAAGTTGACCAGCTGGGCTCTTGGGATTGTGGATGGTGATTAGGTTTTGGTGGGTATATCTAAGTGTTCTGTGGGGCATATATGATTGTAGGATATTGGATAGTGCATGTCACTTGGTAGGTTGGAATAGTAGTCTATAGTCTGTCGTGATTTGGAGAAAGTCAAGTTAATTATGGAGTTCAAGCCAGTTTAATGAGTGAAGGGAGGAACAGTGATGAGAGGAAGATTTGGCTTTGGTATCAAATCTGGAGATTTTATTGTAACATATTTGTAGTTTGGAGGATAGTGAGGTGGATAAATTAGTAAGCAGAGGGGTGCCATACAGTAGAGAGGGAAGGAGATAAGTAGTGGTGAGAGTTAGTCTGGTAGCAGGAGAGAGGAAATGGTTGTTAATATAAAGTAGGTTGACTTTTATGTGGGTTTTCTTTATGTTTAGCTGGACGTGAGTATTAAATTTTAGGTGTTCATCAATAGTTACACCAAGAAGTTTGGCAGAGGAAATGTCCTCTAAAATGGAGTTGTTAGGGCTGGTTATTTGGAATGAGTTTTTTTATCAATAGGGGAGGACTTAGAAGGAGAGAATAGAAGGATTTTAGTTTTGTTAGTATTTAATGAGAGGTGATTTTGGAACATCCAGTTTTCGGTAGTTGAGAAGGCTGTTTGTGTCAGTAGTTGGAGATCTGTTAAGTTGGAGGCGCAGCAGATCAAAGTAGAATTGTCAGCATATTGAACAATTTTAGTATTGGGTATGGCTTTGTAAAAGTCGTTAATAAAGATGTTGAATAGAATTGGGCCAAGTATGGATCCTTGGGGTACTCCAGTGGGGGTAGGATGGAAGATGAAGGTGCCCTGGCTCCATTTGACAGCCTGGGACCTGTCGGAAAGATAGCTGGAGAACCAGGAGAGAGTTTTATGGGAGAGATTGAGATTAGACAGATGACTTAGAAGGTGGGTGTGGGAGATGGTATCAAAAGCTTTAGATAAGTCCAGCAGAACTGAGGATACTAAATTACTGAAGTCACGGGCTAAATTCACAGTATGTAAGAAGGAGAGAAGGGTGGTGTTGGTACTATGTCCTGGGTGGAAGCTGTGTTGGGTAGGAGAGAGTAGCTGGTGTTTGGTAAGGAATGGCAAGAACTGGAGGTGGATGCATTTAGGCAGAGATCACCTCAGAGAAGGCGAGATGCTACGGAGTAAAGCTGGAGTGTTTTGAGACTGTCAGTGTAGGGCATCTGTTTGAGGCCAGTAATCTTCTTTGTGAGGTACTTCTGTAGCCTTTCCAGTTGCTGCAAATGTCTTTTGAGGTACATTCCAAAAGGGGAGTTGTACTCTATAATGGGTCTAATGAGTGCCGAGTAGAGGTGAACAATGACTTCTTTTTCTGGGATGAGAATCCTTTTGTGATGAGGTATGCCACATAGAAGGATTTCCTGACTACTGTGGTGATGTGATTATCAAAGGATAGACTACTGTCGACCTGGGTCCCAAAGTCTCCTATCAAACATTCGGTGTTAAGTAGACTGCCTCCTATGTGGTAGTTCATGGGTACAGAGTTTTTACCAAAGGGGATGACAATGCACTTTTTGGCATTGAACTTGAGGCCATGACTCTGACATCAGGCATCTATCTCAGTGAGGCCCTTTATCCACATCATTTGAGGACTCGACTATGCATCCTAGTTTGTGGTTGTCTGTGAACTTCATTAGCCAAAGGCCTTCTTTGTTAGCCTATACTTCAGAGAAGTAGATACCAAACAGGAGAAGACCGAGGACTGAACCCTGTGGTACTCCACTTCTCACTGCTTTGAAGTCAGATTTGGAGTCTGCAAGTTTTACAGTGTGGGTTCTGTCAGTGAGCCAGTTGGCAACCCATCTTGTGACGTAGGGATTTATACCTAGTTTAGTGAGTATAGCTATAATTCCAGAATGGGGGATGGTGTCGAAAGCCTTGGCGAGGTCAAGATAGGCTGTGTGAACCACCTTACCCTCATCTATGACTTTGCTGACTGCCTCAAAGAAGTCAATCAGGTTCAGGAGGCATGATCTGCCTTTCACAAACCCGAACTGGGTGGGGTGCAGAGTTTGGAGGTTACCAATGTCTTTGTTTATGAGTTCCATGATGATACATTTCATGGCCTTTCAGACCAGGCTCATCAGGCTAATAAGGCAGTAGTTCTCGGGATCAATGGTGGCTCCCCCTTTGTGGAGTGGGATAACTGTTGCTGTGTACCTTTCAGGGGGCACAAAGCCTGACATGAGGCTATGATTGAACATGGTGCTTAGGTGGGGAGCAAGTTCGTTCTGAAGTCCGTGTAAAACACAGCCTGGGATGTTGTCCGGTCCCATGGATGCTGTGTTTTTGTCTTTAGAGAGTGCAGCTTTTACCTGCATAGTTGTGATTACAGGGAATCTGTATTCTTCCTGTATAGATATGGGCCCTTTAGGGGGTGAGAGGTGGGTAAAGTTAGTACTGAACCTATCTGCCAGGATGTTGGCAATATTAGTTGGTTCTGTAATTTTCATGTTGTTGTGCTGTAACTCAGAGCAGATCTGAATGTTGCCATTGAGATTCTTGACATAACTATAGAATGCTTTGTGGTTCTTAGACTCAGTGGTGATTTTGTTTTCGTAGCTAGCTTTGGAGGATCTTATAAGGGATCTTACTGAGGCTGACCAGGGAGCTCCTCCACTCATGGGATTTCACTCTCTTTTGCAACAGTTTCTTCCTTGTGTTATAGAGTTTGTTTATGGCAGGGGACCACCAGATTGGCTTCCTTTTTTTTGGAGGATAGCATCTTGGTTCTGTTCGGGATAGCATGATCCATGCACTCGTGTAAGTGCTTATAGAGTGCATTTGTGTAGGATTCAGCAGTCATAACTGTATTGCCCATTTCCACAGGTGTCATGAAATTCACCCCTTCTGTCTTAAGAAGCATGAAGTTGGCTTTGGAGAAATGTTTTACCATGGTTTCCTTAATGGGGGGGGGGGGGCGAGATGTGGGTATCTAGGGTGATTAGCTTATGGTCAGTTCTGACCAATGAGGAGTTGACTTCAAGTGTGGAACACCGGTCACTCATGTTGGTCATGACTAGGTCTAGGATATTGTTGCCCTTGGTGGAGATGTGGATAAGTTGATCCAGGGCATTGGTATTTATGAATTCCAGACAGTGCTGAGCAAAGGAGTTGGTATATGAGCAGTTTTCTCAGTTAATGGTGCGGTAGTTGAACTCGCCCATTATTAGGGTGTTTGATTGAACACTAATATTTTCCAGTATATCAAGAAAAGAGGAGTGGGAATCCTGGGGCATGGTGGGTATCTGTAGCAAGCTACAATGTAGATTGCAGTTTTGCCCAGAGTTAGTTGCACTTGGATAACCTCGGATACATTATGCTGCGCAACTAGCCTGGAGGTGTGGATATCCTTAATGAATATGGACACACCTCCGCCTTTGGTGTTCCAGTCCAGGTTAGATTGCTGAAAAGTGTGGTATGAGTTATAGCCTGGTAATGCAGGGGTGCTCTCTCTGGAGCCTTGAACCAAGTCACAGTCACTGCACAGATATCGATGTTCTCCATTTTAAGGAGTGCCTCCAGGGAGTGCATTTTGTAATTTAGACTAGTAGCATTGAGTAGCATTACCCACAGTTTTTGCTTGCCTGTTCCTGTTACAGTGGTGAATTTGTCATTTGAACCCTAACTAAAAAAGGCACTATAGGGGTGGCAAGTGCCTTAGTTAGGTATCCGGCATCCCCGGGGTGACAGCTGCATGCCATCTCTGGCAAAGCATCGTTGTCTGTCGGCCATGTCGTTCCAGGCAGACAGATACTGGATCCCCTTAGAATGATACCAGAAGCTTAGCCAATTGTTGAAATCAGTCATTTTGTCCTTGTACTGCGGTATCATTCTGGGCGATGGCAAGATACTACTCAGGGCTAGGGTCATACCTGCCTGGGCTACAAGATCAGAGAGCTCTTCCATGTCTCTTTTCATGTAGTCCAGAGAGGTACATCTCAGGTCGTTCACACCAACATGGACAATGACAGAGTTATATCTGTACTTGTTGTGAAGTGACCTGAGTGCATGAGTTATGTGGCGGATCCTGGCACCCGACAGGCAGCTGACAGTAACCTTCTCCTTGTTTAGCCTGGTGTGTGGGACATCAGTGTGCCTAACTATAGAGTCACCTATGACTAGTGTGGGACTATGTGATGAGTGTGGTGTGCTGTAAGTGTTTACCTTCTCCTCTTGACTGTCAAGTTCAGTCTTGGTTGGAGAGAGCTTTACCTCCAGTTTGGCTAGATAAGTGCATCTCTCACATCTCAGTTAAATTCATGTGGTTGTAAACCCACAGCCTTGCTATGTCTTACTGACCAGCTTGCAATTCAAGGCATTCTTGAATGTCTGTTAAATTTGTAAATGCTGGATATATCCTAATGCGTGTATTTTTATTAAAACTTTGTATGCAGTGCACATAATTGTTTTAGTGGTATACTTCACTGTTAATATTGGAATTCTCATAACTTTTCTCAAACTTGCCTCTTTTGTGACTCAGATGGCTGTGTTGATGAGACCACTTACCCTCTTATCAAGATGGAAATAGAAAATTTAAATAAATGAACTGAATGCATGTGTCATGTGTGATGTTGACTAGACTATTTACCCCCTTTATCAAGATGGAAATACATGATAATTTAAGTAAATAAATGCATTTGTCATGCGTCCTTATGTGTTTACCATAAGTACTGCTTTGGCTGTTTAAATATATTTTCTGTACATCTTTATGTCTTTATATTTATAGATCCACATATATTTGTATGTCTACACACACACACACACACACACACACACACACACACACACACACACACACACACACACACACACACATACATATATAAATCTGTGTGTCTCTGTTTATGTGTACAGATGTACACACACCTATATGTGTGGTGTGTTTTATATATATATATATATATATATATATATATATATATATATATATATATATATATATATATATATATATATTTATATATGTGCACTCTCATACACTACCATGCAGGAGGTATTTTGACGAAGGTGACAGTATGGCTGCACCTAACAACATTCGCATCACTGACCCTTTACTGATAGTTTTAAAAGTAACAGTTTTTTTGTTTCAATTTATCATATGCCACTTGACAAGACTATTAAAAGTGCGACTCAAACTACAGAAGCTGCAGACCCATAAGCTTAACCGGCCTTATCTGTAAGGCTATGAAACGAATCATCATTCTCCCTATAAATAAGGAAATAGGTGATCTCCAAACCCTTGATCTGACACAGTTTTGTTTTGTCAAAGACAGGTCATGCCTGTTAAACCTAGTAGACTTCTTCAAAAATGTCATCAGAACCGTTAATGAAGAAAAATTTGTGCATACAGCCTACCTTGACTTACCAAAGGCCTTCGATACAGTCCCATATTTGGGGATCATTGATCAACACCCTTATGTTGTCAGGTGGGGTGGCTCACTGACAGATCACATTCAGTCAATATTGGGGACTTTACCTCAACCAGCAGACCTGTCAGCAGTGGGGTTCCACAGGGGTTAGTGCTGAGCCCCCTATTGTTTGGAATATAGTTCTCAGAAGTTCAGGCCAAAACAGAGGGGCTGTGGCTGACTAAGTCTGTTGCTGACTGCAAATTAGGTGCAATCACTGAATCCCCAAACAATGCCAATATACTTCAAGAGGGACTTACACAAAGCAATGACTGGTGCCAAAGCCATGGACTCAAACTCAGTGGTAAAAAATGCATTATCATCCCTTTTGGTAAAAACAATATCCCTGCAGACTATCATATAAATAATAATACCCTACATTACAACTCAGTAGTGAGAGACTTGGGAATGCAAGTTGACTGTAGCCTAAACTTTGACCACCATGTGTCTACTGTGGTAAGGAAGGCATTCTACATTGCTCACCTCATTAGCAGAGGCATTGCCTCAAGAGTGAAAGCGATCATAATTTCCCTGTACTCAATGAGACCAATAATTGAGTACAATGCTCCCTTTGGTATGTACCTTACCAGGCGCCTGCAGCAACTTGAGAAACCTCAGAGATTTCTAACCAAGAAAATTCAGGGCCTCCAGCACATGTCATACATTGACAGACTGAAGTCACTGTCACTGTACTCAGTAGCATACAGACTACTTAGAGATGACTTGCACCTGTCCTACAGAGCAATCTCAGATCCAAACCTAATGGAAATGATGCTCATCTGCAAGTCAGATGGGATAAGGATCACTTGCTTCAGGGAAGTTAATCTTGCCTAACTTAAACAAAGAGAATCCATGGCCTCCAACACCTGTACTATGTGGACAGGCTCAAATCACTATTGCTCTACTCGGTATTATACAGATTGCTCACAGGTGAATTGTGTCTCACCTATAAGGCAATATTCGACCCTCCCCTACTAGAGATGCTCCATATCCATAAAAGTCTAACTCCTCCTACATTACCCACTCAAAAGGCCTAAACCTAACATATGACATTAACAAAACCTGCTGGAGAGACAGGTTTGTCTCCCAAAGGCTGCCTTATCTATGGAATAGACTTCCCATACATTTCAGAGTACCTCACTGACCTTCTTCAAATGGAACCTTAATGAGTGGATGGGAAACCACAAATTTGTCTCAGGGGTTCCACCTGTACCCCTCATTGACAGGGGTGACAGATACTGACTGCTGATTAAGGTTTGTGTTTTGGGGCTAAACTCTTGGCTAGGCTTGTAAGGGCCCCAGGGTCATTAGCCTAGTAACCTCCTATGATCCTATGGCCTGCAACATAAATCAGACCTGCTGAAGAGACAGATATGTATGTCAGAGGTTGCTACTCCTCTGGAATAGACTACCAATTCACAGCAAAAATAACCCATATATGCCCCTGGTTAAGTGTAGCCTGGATGACTGGATGGGAAACCATAAATGCCTTGCCGGGGATTTCACCTATGAACCTGTTAGATATGGCCAGGCATTGCTAACTAAGATCATGAGTTTAGGCTAGATCCTTTATATTGGGTTTCTCTAGTATTATATTGGGTACACACAGCTAGGCTTACAAAGACCTTTGGGTCAGTAGCCTAGCAACCACCTGTGAACCTATCAAGTAACAAGAGTATTCTTGCCTTTGGTCATCTAAATTTTTAGAGAAGATAATCTTATTTGTGTGTTGGCACACTCACAGATTGCATTGCATTTTTTTCCAGGATAATTGTTGCCATATCCCTAAGAATTTGGTGGGAAGAGGTACTTAGGAGGAAGCCAGCTCAGCAGCAGGTGGCCAAGAGTAATTATGTGTAGACATTAATTTGCTATTACAGAGTTGGCGTTCTTCCTGGATATACAAACAGAAGGCAAAGTACTACCAACTCAAAATTGGACAACACATGTATAGTTCAGGCAGGGGGCAATCAGGAAAAAGGGTGAGGTGAGGAATAATTGGACATTTTACTCTGTCACTTTCACAGTGGGCTGAATTCAGGAGAGTGGCACTGGAAACAGCACCAGTACCAGTTTGGGTACAAATTCATCCACAACATCAGTGGACATATGAGAAAAACAGCTAATAAACCCCCTCAGTACAGGTAATTAGGTGGCTTACAAAAGGGTACTACAGCACTTCCACACACCCTGCTACTGTTAGAGGCTAACTAAAACAAGTTGAAGGCAGCATTACACCTGGCACTCTATCAGCTGGCTGCACAAAGCCATAGGGAGGCGGTGCGAGCCTTATGGAACAAATTCCAAAATATATGTCATCAGTAGTACAACAGATTGTTTTTCACAGCCTGTTGTTTATCAGTCCTATGTGGAGCATTTAGCTGGTCAAAATAAGAATATTCTAAGGATAAATTGGAGCAACCTATGACTGATCAGGAGATGAAGGACCAGTGGCTGACTCCAGCCTCAGGGGCCACAGAATGGAATGTAGTACAATGCCTACAACATTACCAAACATTGTGCCTACAACCAGATGCCCACTAACAAAATTTCATCATAGATTGGCACTTAAGAAGGAGCAGTCTTCTGCCATGAGACCCAGCTTCAGGTCAGGGCTGTATTGAAGAAAACAGTGGAGTGATGAAGATTAGACCCCAGACATACACTCCATGTTCAGTTAGATTCCACACTCATTTAGCATTGTGGCAGATTCTCATGTGCAATGGGCAAGGACATCATGGGAGAACCTCAAGAAATCAGGAAGATGGAAGTCCAACACTTATGCAAGATAGCTGAAAAATAACCTTTTCTAACACGCATAACATTGTTGTCTTTTAGTTGAAGAACCTAGGTGTTACCTGTAAGATACTGCTTTGTGTATTAATATGCTAAATTATGCTGCTCTGTGTATGTATGTATTATGATGTATTCCTAGCCTAACAATAATGTTTATACTATATGTCTGTATAACTGTATTGTGTCTTTGGAGCTTTTCGCCCCGAGCCTCCACTGAAAATGGGCTCTTCTTGGCCCAGTGGAATTCCCCAGTCATCAAACTGAAATAAATAAAATAAATAAATAAATAAATAAGACACACATTGCACCTTTCAACAATACCTTTGTTGACTGGAGCTTCCTGCATGTTAGATTGCCTGGTACTTTGCTGGTGCTCTTCCACGTAATGGAAACACCTGTGTTATATATCATCTTCAGGCAGCATCCTACCATTACCCAGAATGATACGACAGAACAAGCAGAAAAAAAATTGATTTCAACAATTGACTAAGTTTCTGGTGTCATTCTAAGGGGATCCATTATTTGTTTGCCTGGGATTACATGATTGACAGACCTTGATGCTTTGCCAGAGATGGCCTGCATCTGCCACCCCTGGGCTTCCGGATACTGGCCAAGGCTCTTGCCATCCCTATAGTGCCTTTTTAGGCAGTGTTCCAAAGACCAAATTACCGCCATAACAGCTACAAACAAATGCAATCTGAGGGTCATGCTGCTCAATGCTAGAATTCTAAATCTCAAAATGCACTCGAAGTACTCCTTAAAATGGAGAACATCGACATTTGTGCTGTAACAGAGACCTGGTTCAAGGCAGCAGAAAGCACCCCTGCACTACCAGGCTATACCTCATTTCACATCTTTTGGCCCCAGAACTTGGACTGAAGCTCCAAAGGTGGTGGTATTTCCATATTCATAAAGGATGTGCACACCTCCAGACTGGTAGCCCAACATAGCACATCAGAGATACTACAGGTGCAGCTAACACTGGGTAAGACAGAAATTCAGGTCATAGCCTGCTATAGATCCCCAACCATGTCCCAAGACTTACACTCCACATTCCTAAGCACCCTGGAGAATATCAGGGTCCAACCTAACACTCTCATATTGGGCAACTTCAACTACCCCTCCATTAACTGGTAAGACTACTCATGTATTAATACACTTGCCAAACATTTCCTGAAATTCATTAATTCCAATGCCCTGGACCAGCTCATTCTTACCCCCACTAGAGAGGGCAACATCCCTGACCTGGTCATTACCAACATGGGTGACCATTGCTCTACACCAACAGTCAACTCCTCCCTGGTTAGATCCAACCACAAACTAATCAGCTTGGAAATCCACATCCCCCCTGCAAAGGTAACCACCATGAAAAACTTCTCCAAAGCTAACTTTGGGCTCCTAAAAACAGACGTGGCTGACTTCACGGCACCCACGCAAATGGAGAATAGTTGCATGACTGCTGAATCATACACCAATGCACTGTACAAACACGTACACAAATGCATGGATCTCGCCATACCTAATAGAACAAAGATGCTCTCCTCCAAAAAAAAGGAAGCCAATCTGCTGGTCCCCTGCCATAAACAAACTGTACAACAGAAGGAGGAAACCGATGCAGAATAAGGTGAAGTCCCAAGACTGGAAAAACTCATTTATCAGCCTCAACAAAAAGTTGAGATCCCTCATCAAATCAGGCACTGTTAGTTTCTTATTCTCACATTAGATTCATTATCCTGGAAATAAAAACCTTGATCAGGTACTAATGGATAACAAGCTCAAATAAAAATAATAAACTACACATTATGCATTGTCGGTACAGATATTGTTGGAATGGTGTCACAACAGAACAGCATAATAACAAAGATGGGATAACGTTTGTTCTCCTCTGGTAGCTGAAGCACACAGACAGCAGTGCCATGTTAGTTCTGTAAACATTAATAATGTTACAGAAATGCATTGGGGTTTTGTGATTAGAAAATCAGCAAGATGCAATAAGCATATGATTCTTCTTGTTTTTGCACCTGTGCGTATAGCTAGGATTAATGGAGTCGGCTCTTATTTCATGTATGTTTTTAAAGAAATGGAACATCTTTTTCTATATGACCTTAATACAGTATTCCTGTGCATACATTTGCAGAGAAGAAATGTACTTTAAAGACAAGGAACTGACATCAGGTTCAGTAGTAACAGATAAACTTAAGTACTGTTTCTTCCCTCTAATTTGTTTTTTTTGGATTTTATTTTGTCAAGAAGACTTGTTAAAACTTTAACGTATACTCTGTGATATGCCTGAATACAGATACTATAGTATCAAATTAAAATGAATTACAAGAATTCCATCTTCTGACAGTTTTATAAATAATTATGCATCATTCCTGCATCAGTAACTGCATTCCCAAGTGATGAGCTATAGCAAATGTAATTTCCCTGTCATAGTTTTGCACACTGCAAATAATTTGATGATTTTTACGTTTCTCAAATTTCCCTTAACACCATCACCTCATGCAACTTGAGACTTTGTGTAAAACTTCCTCAGTACCTGTCGAGAGACATTACATTTAAACTGTACCATTATTTTTGAAAGTATATTTGCAGAAGTTATCTTTATCCATACTAGTAACGTGTAGCACTAACACTGAAATTGCTTAACTATAACAGCTGCATGGAAGACAAAAAGTCATACTGATTAAGCACATCTGAAATGGCATTCAGAGATGATGGAATTTTACAGCAAGTCTAAAGTCACATTATTTTGTAGTCACTGCCTCACCACTATGGAGTATGCATGTGTCATGCAGGTATGGCTGCATTAATTCATATCATATGTGTTTTCAGCTGAAAGAGGTAAAGGTCTTCTAGAAAAAGGCAACAACAGTATACTACTTATGCAAGTATCGGGGCAAATTATTGGCTAGAAGAAAAATATGGATTTTATGATTTAAAAATGCAATTATAAACTTATTTTAAAAGGGCAAAAGATAAAAAATATATATTAAGTCAGGCATAGTAACACTTGCAAGCACACGCACTCTCATGCACACACACACACACACACTCACACACACACACACACACACACACACACACACACACACACACACACACTCTCTCTTTATATATATATATATATATATATATATATATATATATATATATATATATATATATATATCTATATATATCTATATATATATATATATATATATATATATATATATATATATATATATATGTATATATATATATATCTATCTATATATATATATATATATATATATATATATATATATATATATATATATATATATATATATTACACTGCAGTCTACTGATTGTGTGCACAGAAATATTATTTTGTTTCCAGTAGTAGATAAAACAGATGATACCTTCCTATTTGAAGAATTTGAGTACATTCCTGAGAAAAAAGTCATAAAGGCATATCCATGATTAAAGGTTTTAATTACATAGAAAAGTTCAGCCTCTATAAAATGCAGAATAAAGAGGAATTTAAACAAGTATCTTAGTTAGTGTTCAAACAGTGACTGTTCTAGTTATGCACAGGACAAAGAATCAGGCACAAAGCCACACTATAATAATAAGCTTTTAATTATACCTCAGTTTTTAAATAAAATGCCTAGTACTTTAACTAAGCCTTTGTTTAAATATTTTACAAATGTAAATTTAAGCCCGCTATTTTGAGCTCTGTTTGTTTAAAAAAATGCACCCAAAATGTTTGCTGATATGAGCATAATAAATTTCTTCAAGTTCATACAAAACGTAACAGCCAAACATTTTTTGAATACTACATGTTATCCATTTTCATGGTTTATCAATTTAGCTTAACAACAATGTTTGTACCACATAACTTTTTTCTTTAGACTAGATATAAATATTATTCTTTGTGGTCTATATATATTTTATAATGGAAGAAATATTGTAACATAAGAAAGGTGGAATAGATAAAGAAGGGAAAGCAATGGATGAAAAAAGATAAATGAAAATTAACTAATAATCTTAAAAGATATATGTGAATTGTTAATAAAGAAAATTATGCTGTAGTAAAGGGGGGTCATTTTGATGCATAAAAAATTAAAATGCACATAAGAAGTTAAGTATACATACTCACAAATGTCATAATTGACTGCTTCCTCTCCCTTCACTGGGTTTTTCAAAACAATTAGGATGTCACCTATCACAATATATCAGTCTTTTCTTGCCAGTAAAGAATGTACCTTATATTATGTATTCATTTATTTTATATTTGTTTACTGGGAGATCTCCAACTGGGCAGAGTTGCCCATTTTCAGAGGAGGCCCAGGGAGAAAAGCACCAAACAGACTACAATAAAGAATATATATATTTTATATATATATATATATATATATATATATATATATATATATATAGGTTCATAGGTTCATAGGTTCATAGGTAGGTATTAGGCTATCGGCCCAAGAGCCTACGTAAGCCTAGCCAGCAAGGTTCCCTGGCTTACGCCACCCAAGAAAGCTATTTTCCTGTGCCACTGTCAAGCAGAGACACAGAAGTGATCCCTGGGGTATATTTCCTATTTGCCATCCACTCATCAAGACTTTTCTTGAAGAGTGCTAATGAAGAATTTTGCTTGACATTGATGTGTAGCCTGTACCAGAGTATGGGAAGTCTCTGGGACAGGAATCTATCCCTCCAGCATATCCTGTTTATTGTAGTGACAATGTTTAGGTCCCTAGAGCATGTAGCTAGAAGGGATTGGGATTTCTTTAGGTGTAGCATGTCCAAAAGCTCTGGGTTTGACATAGTTTTATATGTTAGGCAGAGATCACCTCGGAGTAGGCGATATGCTATGGAGTAAAGTTTATTTAAAGAATTGATGAAGCTAATAAGGGCAGTAATAGTACTATAATTAGGTCAAAAAACATATATATATATATATATATATATATATATATATATATATATATATATATATATATATATATATATACCCTGAGCTGTTGGACATGCTCCACTTAAAGAAATCCCAATCCATCAGAGCCACATGCTCCAATGATCTAAACCTTGTCATCACAATGAACAAAACATGCTGCAGGGATAGGTTCCTAACCCAGAGACTCCCCAGACTCTGGAATAGACTGCCCATGCATGTCAAGCAGAGCACCTCCTTGGCCCTCTTCAAGATGAACCTTGACGATTGGATGGGAGATAGGAAATTCACCCTAGGGATCATGTCAGTCGCCCTGCTAGACAGGGGTCCAGGAAAGTAAATATTGTGGGAAGAAATATCCGGGGAATTGTTTGGTTAGGCTTGTATAGGCCCTAGGGCCGATAGCCTAGTACCAGCCTATGAACCTATGATATATATATATATATATATATATATATATATATATATATATATATATATATATAGTAGAATCATTTGCAGACTAATACAATAAATGAGTAAGAAAATATGTAGGATAGTCACATTTATAGTATCAAACAATAATACAATAAATAAAATAAGTAGTAACAATTACAATATAATACAATAAAGTTATGCTATATGCATTAGGTCTGATTTGGTAACTAGAAACTCTGTATGATGTAGCTTTGTGAAAAAAAAAAAGAAAAGTTGGGAGTAGGGATAACTGATAGGATTTACCCATGACTAGAGCAGGAGCATATCCAGGAGTGGAATCAATAGGACTTAAGAAGGCTCATAAAGTTATGCATGTTTTCTAGTGCTCAGATATCTAGAGGAAGAGAATTTAATGTGACAGCAGTAGTATAGAGGGAGTCCCCAGAGTAATATTTACTTTTAGAAATTTCAACCAGTGCTTTATTGGTACTTCTTAGTGGATGATTGTTGGTATAGGGGTGGAGAAGTCCTTGTAGGGCTGGAGTTTTTCTTTTTTTTGGTTGATAGAGGATTTGGTGAGCTATTTTAAGTTGATTAAAGGTTAACAGGTTTGATAATTCTAGCAGGATAGTTTTTTAAGGGACTGGCAATGATGGAACCTGTAGGATGAGTTGGTGGTACAGTTGCCACCCGTCCCGTTGTCAGCGGGACACTCACAGGTTGAGCCCTCTCATCCCGCTTCCTGCAGTCACCAAGCGTGGGACTTTAAAAGTCCCGTTTTTCCCCATTTCATGATCGTGAATTCAATTGCCGTGGAAAAGCCGGAAATACTTCCGGTTTTTCCACGGCAATGCGGCTACATCACCACCCGGACCTGCAGTTAGAGGGATTCCTTGCTAGGTTCGGGTGGTAATGCAACACCATAATTGGCTGCAGGGATTGGAGGGGGCGGGGACTTACTAAGAAGAGCCCAATAAAGGTCGCAGCTGTAGAGAACTAAGATCTTCAGCTGCGAACGAAAAAGATCTGAAATTTCTGAAGCCAGCCCAGCCAGCCCAGATGCCAGCCAGCAAGCAAGCAAGCAAAGAAGCCAGCCAGCCAGCAAAGAAGCCAGCCAGCCAGCCAGCAAAGAAGCCAGCCAGCCAGCCAGCCTGCAAGGGAGCCTGCTAGCCAGCAATGGAGCCTTCCAGTCAGCCCAGCCACCACTAGCATTTTGTGGCTTTAGTTATTTAAAATGGGAATAGTGCGCTTTATTTAAGTTTTTAATGTTTAGAGGTAGATAGATGGGGATGTAGTATGCAGTATTTAAATCTGTGCAGTGGTTATTTTGAGATTTTTGAGTAGTAGTTTAAAATGGGAATATATTGTGGTTTAATTGTTTTAATGTTTAGAGGTAGATGGGGGTGCAGTACGCAGTATTTAAATCTGTGCAGTCGTTATTTTCATATTTTTGAGTAGTAGTTTTTAAAGGTATACAGCCTGAATGTATATGTAATTGTTATTATTCTTGGGAGTATGATTTGGAAGCATTACTTTTAAAAGGCTGAACTGTGTATAGAAGTTGTTTATTATTGGTGGGGGGCAGTGAAACATAAATTTATCCTGATGTATTTCTATTGTCGTAGCTTTTTCTGGGTATTGTCTGTTTGCAGATAGAAAATGTTCGAGCATAGTTTGCACTTTTTTGTATGGAAATGTGTGCAATTTAATGCTGTTTTCAGGAAGTTAGAATATACTGTTTGGGTAATTTTTCCTGTTAGTTCCTGCAAGTCAATGTGTATGTGGTACAAGTCTACCTTTTGAGGGGGAATGTTAACAGTTAATGTAATTCATTTATTATTCTAGTAGGTACATGTTTCCAATTTGCCGAAGCTGTTTCAAGATTGGTTTCATTTATACTTGTAAATGCGTGCATTTAATTTATTATGCATTTTTAATAAGGTTAAAATGTAGTGCTTTGCTTGTAATGTGAATATGGGTGTGCTGCTTTTGCTTGGGCCTGTTTATTGCATTGCTGTGCTGGATAAATTACTCTTAATTGCTATGTTTTGAGGTAAAAGGAGCCCATGGAGTCTGCTGTACATTGTAGTTTATATTACCTCTCTTGCAAGAAGTATTTGTAAAAGTTAAAATGTTTACAGACTTTTTTCCTGTTTATTTTTTTTTTTGTGGATGGATGCTCAGAAGTTAATGCAATGCATTTGAGATTGTGATAAACCATGTCGTTGTTACAGGGTAGTTTGTTTTTATAAGTAGCAACGTTTGTATTTTGTGTTTTAGTGATGTCTTCAATAAACTTATGTACTGTTTTCATTATAATCCGATTACGACCAGTGCTGCTGTCGGGCATGTTCATTAATAGATCATTGCGCTGTGTAAATTAGTGCCATACATTTCTTTTAACTGCTGTGGTCAAAAGCTAAATCAGCTCTATGGTATCCACTGTGCATTCTCATTCATTTTAGTGTTTTTTGATTCAGTGAATGTGGTTAACTTTTTTTTCTTGAGGAGTGGAGGGAGGTGGGCATGTTTGGTGGTAAAAATAATGCATTTCATTTCCTACAAGCTGTATTAATGTTAGTTTTCAATGGCCAAAATTCCCCCTACATTACCTCATTTACTATTTGACCTTTTTCAAACTATTTGTAATAACTCTTTTCTGCTCCATTTCTCAGTTCTTTCGCATGCCAATGTTTTTCAAGCCAGTTCTTTTGTGTGCCAATGTTTTTTGAGCCAGTTCTTTTGCATGCCAATGTTTTTTGAGCCAGTTCTTTCGTGTGCCAATGTTTTTTAAGCCAGTTCTTTAGTGTGCCAATGTTTTTCAAGCCAGTTCTTTCACATGCCAATGTTTTTCATGCCAGTTCTTTCATGTGCCAATGTTTTTCAAGCCAGTTCTTTCGCATGCCAATATTTTTCACGCCAGTTCTTTTGTGTGCCAATGTTTTTCAAGCCAGTTCTTGTGTTTTTGCAGTAATAGTTCACTTCATTTAAATGGCTTGAGTTTTCAGTATGCTGTAATGTCACAATGTTGTATCCATACCTAATACTGAATCTCATTTAACAACTCTGGTGATGTCATGGTGAGGGTGTGGCCAGTGCCATGTTGACCACACCCCCTATCATATTGACCACACCCCATGTCCCACGCTGCCCTTGTTAAAAGGTGACAACCCTAGTTGGTGGCAAATTTTGCTATTTTGTTGTAACAAATAGTCTGTTAAGGTCACTTTTATTTAGGTTGGCTAGTACCGTGGAGGCATAGAGTAGTGTGGAGAGTAGGTGGGTGTTCTAGCAATGGTATCTTACTATCAGAGGTTTGGAAATTTTTGGATCTATAGAGGGAGAGGGTGTCAATTATTTTGTGAACTTTTGAGATGATATGAGATATGTGTTTGTTAAATTTCATATTATTATCTATAATTATACCTAATAGTTTAGTTTGAGTGACTGGTGTGAGTATTGTTAGATGATATTATTTTAAATGTGGGAATAGGGTCAATAGCTTCACAAGGATGGAATAGCATTAGTTGTTTTTTGAGGGGGTTGAGTATAACTTGTGAATCGGATAGCCAGGTTTCTACTGCTGTAAAGGATTCTTGGGTGATTTGCTGTAAGATACAGCAGAGCAGATTAGGGTTGAGTCATCAGCATATTGGACCAAGTTGGCATGTAGAGTGGCTTTATGTAGGTTGTTTGTAAAAATGATAAAGAGAAGGAGTCCAAAGATGGATCCCTGTGGAACACCTACATTTATTGGGAGTAGGGGTGATACGGTGTTTTCCCATTTAACAGCTTGTTGATGGTTTGAGATAGAGTTTTTGAACCATTATAATGTGGAGCTGTGGAACTTGAGTTCAGAGAGTACATTTAATAGCTTGGAGGAAGAGGCTGTATCAAGGGCTTTGGAGAGATCCAAGAAGATGGTAGAGACAAGGTCTCCTTTGCTCTGTAGTTTATCTAAATAATTGATGAAGCTAATAAGGGCAGTAGTAGTACTACAATTAGGTCAAAAAACATGTTGTTATGGAGCCAGAAGATTGTTAGTATGTAGTTTAGTAATTGAGAATTTATGCATCTCTCAAGGATTTTTGATAGGGGGATAGTATGGCAACCGGGTGATAGTTTGATAATTCATTTGAATTGCCACCTTTGTGTATTGGAATAATATGAGAGATTTTCCAGAAAGTTGGAATATGTTGTTCAGTGATTGACCTATTTATTAATATTGAGACAGGGTATGTGATTGCTTTGGCTGCAGTCTTGAGATATTCCCCTGGGAGTCCATCAGCCACAAGGGTAGTGAGTTTTAATTTTGTCAGATACTTAAAGGGAGAGTGTCAAAGTTATGGTGTTCTGGCAACGTTATTTTTTTACAATACTATTGATTAGTTTTCTATCTAAAAGAACCAAAAATATATTTCTTTTGGTTTATTTCTTTCACTTTGGGGGGATTTTTAACAGTTTATATCTGAAAGGCATCCCACTCTCCAGTTCACTCAGAAAGTACCTCCCACCAATCTGACATCATCTTCTTAAGCCACCACTTCTTTCACTAATTTAAATATTCTGTTTCTGACACTTTCTAGACTGTTTTTATTCCCCTGACAGAACCAAAACTCAGGAAATTTAGTTCCGATAAAATTTCCCATTGCAAGACTAAATAATGTTATACTCATGTAAAAAAGTTGTGATTCTAAGCGATGAGCTCTTTTTTTACGTCCTGTGTCTATTTGTAAAATATAACTGTAGCTTCTGGTTGTCGATCATAGCTTATTTATTTACAACCAAGTAAATCATACTAGAGTGTGATCAGCAACCAGGAAGCACCATTTCCTTTAGCAATTAAGCAAGTTTGATAAAATAAGGTAACAAATAATCTGATGGCTTCTGCTTCTGATACCTCAATTGAGAGCATACTTTTGAATTGTCCAGAATGTAATAGAAAATCAGGGTTTTGACTTTGTATTTTGTCGCGATCCTCATATATGTGCTTTTCTGGCAAAGCCTTGGAGATGACACTCATTAAATGATTAAAGTTTTAAGTTTCAGACTGTTCGCTAATGCAAAATATGTTACACTATCATCTTTCTAAGCTTGTAATCACTATTTAAAAACCCACATCTGATTTTAGGTATTTGTCCCCTCGTTATTCCGGCTTTGTCCAAAACTGCTGTCCTAAGAGGTTGAGAGAGAGATTCCCCAGTAGTGCAGCTGCTTTTTGTGGCAGTTGATGAACACTCAAGGTTCCAGCTTTTTGTTTGTCTGGCCCAACTAAATAAACCACAGTAATGTGCAATAGTCTTTTCACTGCATATGTGAATTATTGCATATTATACAATGACCCCCTGTTAATATTCCAAAACGTGCACGCTGATTGGCTAGCATGCCCGTTGTAAATCCAACAATATGCCAACGTAAAAAGGTCCAGTTGCCCAGACTTTTTTCCATTGGTATAAAGTATCCAAAACCTTTTTTTTTTAATTTTTTTTAATAAATAAAAAAAAAAAAGAAAAAAATGGAGCAATGGAGACTTTCTTTTCTCCGTTGCTTCCATTTCAAAGCATTGCTGTACTGGGTATACATAGGAACAAACGTCCCATACACATGCATAGTACATCAACACAAGGAAGCAGTATACCACCGCTGGTGGAAGAACAGTGATGCGCCATTATACAAAGACATTATTTAAGAAAAGTAAGGATTTTTTTCTTAAATAATGTCATTGTATTATAGCAATAACCAACTCCATGGTTGTTGTATATTGGAATTTACCCACGGTTGGCTTTATTTAATCACTTGGGCTTCGCCCTCATGATTAAACCATGCCAACCATGGGTAAATCTTCAATATACCACACCACGTCGTCGGTTATTGCTTAATTACTGCTGTACATGGTATGTCCTACAAAGGAGCTTACATAAGTATGCAGCATTATTTTCCTTAGTTTTGGCAATTTTTAAATGCTCTTTTGAAGTCACTCTAACTGTTTTTTTTATCTTTTATTTTTTCAGAGCATACACTGACAGTCAGGAAGTAAACTTTTTAATGATGCACTAGAGTTTTATTTGGATAAAACATATGAGTAAAATGTGTTTTTAGAAGTTCATTGCTGTCAATCATGTTCTGTTCTGAAATGCTCTTTTCAAATTTCTATAGCTGCTTTTTTATTATTAGTACTATCTATTTTGAGCAATCATGGTTTTATTGCATACATGTCTTATGTACTTACACCCATTATGAGGCACAGGCTGAGGAAATGGAAAGTAAGTTGATTTAATTGCAAATTACATCATGCAAGAGTTGTGCATTCCAAAGAGCTGTTTTTCTCCTATAAGTAAAGAACTTGGTACGGTTGAGAGCTCTTCTTGAAACTTCAAGAAGGTGCCTTATTTTTCCACAAAGAGGGTGTCAGAGTCTCCTAGATCTGGTAATTGAAATTATTTTTATCTGGACCAATCCTTTGTACTGAAGAAAGCTAATTATGACTGTAGTTTGCTTTCCATGCATTCTCTTTTTTCCTGTCGGCCGTCATAGAAGAGTCTGTGCCTTTATGGACAGGTGTCAAAGTCCCAAGCTATGTTCAGAACAGAAAAGCAATACAGTGAATCTGTTGCATTTAACTGGCACAACTAGCTACTGTTGATAGAAGACTAATACATTTATAGTTCTGACATCAAGTTTGTAACCCTTGTATGAATTAATATGAGGACTGATTTTTTTTTCTGGTATTTTGGTATGGTTTCAGATTCCTGTGTGTTCAGATTATGTAAATGATCAGTTGTCACTATCAGCTTTTAGTTATTTGGCTGGAATACTATGAATTCCACTTTGTTTTTCACTTTTGGTTGAGGTGTAGTGATTTCAGTTTTGTGTTTGGTAGGTCACTGGTGATTTATACTGCATCTATGTAAAAGTTCCTATTTCAAGAAAATTATTAAGTCTTTTGGAACTGAGTGGTTCATGAGATTGTGTGTTTATGTTCAGCTTTTTGTCAGTGGTCTTGTGAATGGAACCTTTCTTAGATTTGAGGAAATAGCTTGCTGTGGGAGCTTTCCAGTATATGCTAGTAAGTTACTTATAATGTGCTCATAGCATGCTTTTGACTAGCTTCTTCAGTTTCTTTGGGTTCCTTCTGCCAGCATTGATTTTTTAGCCCCTCTTTTAGGCTTTTTGAACTGTCTAGACGGTTGTACAAAGCAGTGCCTGCTTGTTTTGCTTACTTTATTTACTAGGTAAAGCGTACAGCTTGTTACCAATTTTTGGGTTCTTCGTCTCACATATAGGATATAGCATTTCTATTACTTTAGTTATCACGTATATTTGAATTTGTAACAACTAGCTTTGTGATAATTTTCAGTAGTTGTAAGGCAGGTTTTTTGAGCCCCCCCCCCCTCCCCAAACTAGAGTTCTCGAGTCTTCCATGCTGTGGTTTTCTATAAAGTGAATCTTCAGTTGAAACTGGAATTTGGCTCACAATGGAGTCTGTGTCTGGCAGGAGCATCAACTGATTGAGCTGGTTAATGCTTGGATGTTAAAGTTTAGTTCAAGTATTCTAGCTTGCTCTTTCCTTGTCACTGGACATTCAGGTATTAGTTGACTTGTTTTGTGCAAGCACCCTGATTCAGTACCATTACACTTTGTCTGGATTGAGGTAGGTCTAATTTTGGCTTTTTATTGCTATGTCTGTCATTTGTGCAGTAACCTTATCAGATTAAGCTCCAGTTTTGCTGTTCCTGGTGCCAAAAGTTAAATGTTGGCTTAATTTTGAAAGAGGTTTTCTCATATAGCATATTGAAATACATCTTTTCTGACCAGTTTGTGATGGCATGAACTTTCATTCAAGTTGAACCTATTTGTTTCAATAAGTAAGTAATTGTCTGAAGGTACTAATTTTAGGCAACAATTTCACACAAACAGCTAGTATGTGTGACATTGATTTATTTCTCATGGGGTGTAAACTCTGAGGTGACAGCAGTTCCCAAACCGTTTCACATCATATCCATAGCATGGTCATGTCTCTGGCTATCTCTGATCACTAAGTTGCATGTAACAGATTTGTTTGCTACATTTCCTGAGGAAGGAGTAAAAGTTTATTATCCTGTGCATTTGTCTCCACTCACCCTATACTGCCTGGGTCCACGTGACAGTAGTGGTTGGTTTTTGAGTGGAGGAGCTTTGAGAAATGGATCACAAATCATAAGCAAAGTTCACCCATAGCATGACATTGTTCTCTTGTTTATCTTGATATGATTTACATCTCAACACCAAATGGGCACTAAACCATAACTATTATAAAAGTCTGTACCCTCACTTGCCCTTATTTTCTATCCACTTGGAGCAATTAGCTCAGAGAATATGGGAGAGTTGTCTCTAGAAATGGAATTGGTGTGGACTACCATCACACAGATGATCTAATTTGTAGTACCAGTCCAAACAAGGATGTACCCGTGCTTGAGAAAGTGTGTAGTTTCACAAAGTTATAAAGTAAATGAAAGCAAAACTAAAACTTGTATGCATGAATGAGTGTCTAATTCATAATTTAGTGCAAAAGCACCCTTATATGGGGATGCTATATGATGAGATATATAGGTGTACATTTTAAAAAATTGGCAAGGGATACTCCAAGAGACATGGGAATACATCAAATGGTACTGAGTCACACCCAAAAAAGCTAGCAAGTACGGCAGATGCAAACAGCCAAACCAATTCTGTAGAAATCCAAAAATAAGCCAGCACCACCAAGGACGCAAACTTTAAATATTTTTTTTTTAATAAGTATATATATCAGACCAGTTTCAGCATATAGCCTTCATCAGTGACAAACCATACTGATAAATAGTTGTCTTATATACATAAAAAAACACATAACTTCCTGTGATCTCATTTCCCCTCAACAACAATGTTCCTACATTTTATCATTAAGGCTAGGTGCAAACATTCCTCCCAATTTCACAATCCACTTTTTTGACTTATAATTCAAAACAGAATGCCACTCCATCTTAAAAGATCTATCCCCCACAATTTTATTAATCACTACAAAAGAAAATCTAGCAGTAGTATGAGACTGGGTATGTATACAAGGCATTAGTTATTCGTTTATTACTAATGTCACTGAAATGCTCAGACACCCGATACTGTACAGGCCTAGAAGTCATCCCCACATAGAAGCCAGAACATGTACAGCTAGCCAAGTAAGCTACCCACAATTTGCATAGATACAGATATCAAAAATCTGACCAGTATTTTTACTGGTGAACTGTTTTGTTTTATACATGTATTTGCAAAATGTACAATGTCCACATGCATAGGATCCTACTAATCTTTCCCTTTTTTAATTTCTTCAAGTTTTTTGGGTTTCTAATACCACGATGGGAATGGAGCCCATTCCTAAGTCAAAGTACGATTAAAGTTCATGAAATTAGTATTGTTTCACCATTTGATGTTAGCCAAAAGTGCTCTTCGCAGCACCCGCAATGTGCCCAGTAATGACTCCTTCTGCAATTTGTACGGTGTTACATGAATTGGTAACATATCTAAATACGATTGTAAATTCTTTTTTATAAGACCAGTTGCTCCTACTACTATTGGAACTGTCTGGGTATCTTTCTTCCACATGGCTCTTGTTTCTGCCTGCAGATTGAGCTATTTTATGACTTTGTGTCTCTCTGTATGCAAGACACTGTAGTCACTAGGTATGACGATTTCAATGAACAATGCTACTTTTGTCTTCTTTTCTTGAACCACTATATCCAGTTTTCTAGCATCTATCTTTTGGACTGTTGGCATTGGGTGATCCTATGTGATGTAAACTTCATCATTTTCTATGATTCTCTGTGGCTCATGTTTCCAGTGTTTTTCAGCCACTTCAATACCATAATGTTTGCACAATCTTCAGTGTAACAATCTCGCCACATTATTATGCCTTTCAGTATACAGTCCCTCTGCCATTAGAGAGTCACAACCAGCAATAAGGTGTGTGACTGTTTCCAATTCAGTTTTACAAAACCTACATTTGTCTATTTCTCCCACATGTTCAATGGACTTTGTAAACCAGAGTGTATGTAGCCCACTATCTTGAGCTGCCAATATTAATCTTTCATTTCTTGATGTAAATTCACCTCTCCTTAACCATTCCTGTGTTCATTCTTGATCAACATGAGGCTTTTCCAGAAGTTTTCTATACTTGCAACGATATTTATGTTTTTTCCACATTTCTTGCCTTCTCATCTGGTCCTTCACCTTATATTCTTTCTTTTGTTTTTTAGCACATTCAGTTGCTGCCTGGTTTTTATCCACTTCTGGTTTGATTTCCATTCCTGCTTGACGTCAATATGCTTCTGCTAAATTAAGCAGAGATGTCATCTTAGATTTATTCTCCTCATGTTTCACAACTTTTACCACATTTGGATCTTGTGAGGTCAGTAGATATGTGTGGAGTCCCACGATTGCAGATCTATACATGTAATCAATTTCAAGGAGGCCCATCCCTCCTTCAGAACGGGGAATATATAATCTTGGTATACACTAATTTTTATAAATCATTTGGTCAGCATGAAGCATCCTTCTTGTTTTAATATCCAATCTATCCAACACTTTTTGGGGCCCGTCAATCACTCCAAAACTATAAGTTAGGACAGGAAGTGCAAATTGATTTATAGCTTGGATCTTATTCCTAGGTGTCAATGCTGTTTTCAGGATTAATTTAAGTCTTCTAAAGTACTCCTTACTAAGCTTTATTCACATTTTTTCATGTTTTATTGATGGTCCTTCATCAGTTCCAAAGTATTTATAAACCCCCTCTTGCTCAAGTTCTTTTATATCACATTCTTGTCCCAAACTGATGTTTTCCCGGTGCTGCAATTTTCCTTTTTTAAAGGTTGCTTTTGCGCATTTATCAAGACCGAATGACATTCCAATATCATCTGAAAAAGTTTTGACAACCTGCAGCTGTGCTTTCGGTTCCTCATCTGATGAGCTATACAGTTTTAAATCATCGACAAAGAGAGGATGAGAAGTCATTAGACTTTTTTGTTTTCTAGAAGCCAAATTATAGCCATAACCTTAAGGCAAAATAGCAGCGGTGACAGAGAGTCACCCTGCAATATACCCCTTTGGATTTTTATCCCTGGGATAATAATCTGTCCTTTATCATGGCTTAATTGCAAAGTGGTCTGCCACTGTTTCATGGTTACTGTAATGTAATCAATCAGTGTAGGATGTACCTTATACATTTTTAAGCACCCTTTTATTCATGAATGTGGGATACTATCAAATGCTTTTTTATAGTCAATCCATGCCAAACTTAGATTCTTCCCTTTCTTACAGTTCTCCACTATAACTTTATTTAACAATAAATGATCCTTTGTTCTATATGACTTTGTTTTATTGTCCTTTTGTTCTACTGCCATAATTGAGTTTTCTTTTAAATTACTATGAACTCTGTCGGCGTCAATCCCTGTGTATAGTTTATACATCATCCAAAGACAAGTTATTGGTCTATAATTTTTAGGGCAGGTAGCTTGCAGGTTCACTCTTAAGTAAGAGCATTGCTTTTCCTGTTGTTAACCAGTGTGGTGTCTGTTAAGGATGTGCATATAAATAGTTCTTACACATAGCTAGATCCTCGTTTAAAGAAGTTAATACTTTAAGCCAAAAGTTAGGCACTGCATATGGGCCTGGGGTTTTCCCATTAGAGGCTTTTCTCAACTATGTTTCAATCTCTCTAGCTGTTATTTTATCCCATTTCATATCCTGTACCTTTAAACTTCTTATTCTTTCTTTTACTTCTTCTATCCATTTAGCATCTTTGTTATGTTCCACAGGATCTTCATAGCTACTTCTACAAAATGTATCTATTTCCTCTTTTTTCGATGGTCTATCAATTCCTTTTACCTTATTTCCCAGTTCTCTATAAAACTTTTTTGGTTCATCAGTAAATTGCTTATTTTGTGCTTTTCCCTTATATTTATCTTCGTATCTTCTGAGTCTTTCTGCCTGTTTTTCCTCTGTAAGGGTTACCTGATGACCAACTTGATCATCCTTGTATACCCTTTTATAATGTGAAAAATGTGAACTAGTGTTCTCCCCTTACAATAAGAAAATTGGCACCTCTCTGACAAAAAATTGGCCTAGCTCCTCATTAGCCATGAGAATATTCCAGTGTTTCTGTGTCACTTCCCTCAATAAATTTGTATTCCAACCATAAGTAGTTACCAATCTAATAACTTCAGACACCCCCTGGTTTGGTGAACATCCAAACCCATGGATTTACTCTTTACAACTGTCTCTGCAGCCAGCTCAGTTGAAATGGCCATCCTGAGACAGTGTAGCAAATGTCTTTTGTTTACTGACAAGCACCTACTAGTTAAAATTGAGTGTGTGAGAGATGTAGTTTTGTAATGTTAATGGAGGCAAAGCTTTCATGTGCAGCTATGGCATGTAACAAGTGGGTTATCAGGAACGCACAACACCACACTAAATCTATCCCCACACACATATCTGACCTGTCACATAGACCCCACAGACTGAGGCTGTTAAAAGTAACTTACCTAAACCGCAAGTATGAGTATGAGGTGAGTATCGTTTACGTTTGTTAGGAGTATAATACAGTCGGCAATAAGAAGGTGGTGGCTAGAGTTTTTCTTGCAGTATCTGTAAGGAATCCATTGATCCTATAACGGGATCCTAGTTTCTGCTGTGTAGATTTAATGGTGTGCAGTATATGCTGGCCATATTTGAGATTGTCATCTATTATAACACCTAGTAGTTTCATTGACAGTATTTGCTGATTTTATGGTAAAAGACTGCTTTTGATTTTGGCAACTTTTTGAGGTGAAAAGCATTAACTCAGTTTTCTTGGGGATGAGTAGGAGGTTTGATTCTTTGATCCGAGCTCCTATAGAGGAGAAAGATTTTTGGGTACTGTCTTGGAGCACATTTATTGATGAGGCCACACATACTAATGTTGAGTCATCTGTATGGTGAACTAAATTAGCATGGTGAGCTGAAGTGTGCAGGTCATTAAATATATTAAATAGGAGAGGATGCAAGATACAGTCCTAAGGAACACCTGTAGTAACTGGTTGAAAGGGTGAGTAGGTTTGTTGTCATTAAACAGCTTGTTGTGTTCCAGATAGGTAACCAAAAAACAACAACAAGGAGTATTGTGAAAACTATTGAGGAGAATCAAACAAAACAGTTTCAGATGCCTTTGACAAGTCTAAGAATATGTCTTATAAGAATAAGAAGTTGCGCCATTACTACTATAAAACTCCTCCCACTTCTTGTATACAGTTTTCCTCACCCATATTATCCTTATTTGTTTACTTTACTGATATTTAGAAACCTTTATTAATCACGGTAATTTTACTTAATTATCTCTATGTTGTTTAAAAGATTTTGTTTTATCTTTGTTTTATGACTTCTGAAATGTAAACTGTTTTCTCAACTGACTGTAATTGTAATCTGGAGCTTTTCTCCTCGGGTCTTCAGTGAAAATGGGCCTTGGCTTAGTTGGACCAACCCTGTTAACAAATGACAATAAATAAATATATGGTGGATGCAAGCAGATCATGTTTTCTATGTTGGTTTATTATATTGGCAAAATGTAGTAGAGCAGTACTGGTGCTGTGATGGAACCTAAAGATGTGTTTCTGAGAACAGGTTATTTGAGGTTAGGTATTACATCAGCTGCATATGGATGCATTTCTCTAATATTCTGCAGAGGGGGAAGAGAATCACTATTGGTCTGCAGTTATTAAGCTCTGTAGATGTGCCACCTATGTGCAGTGGTATGATGTAGGATTTTTTTTCACAGTGATGGGATGTATCTTTCTGCTATGGACCTATTATGTATGTAGTATGGACATAGGGAAGGCTATGACTTCTGTGGCCATTTTTAGGTGGTGTGAAGGTCGTTGGTTTACAGGTATGGAAGTAGTTTTTAGTTTAAAGAGCAACTTCCTTATGAGCCAGGTAGGTACTAGACTAAAACTGAAGAGCTATGGGTGGTTTTGATTGGACAAGGGTAGAGAAGGGGCAGATATATTAGTATCTAAGAGAGATAATATTGGTTGTGTAAAGTAGGAATTAAATTGTGTGTGGATAGTCTGTCATATTGTCTGTTTTTGGAGAGGGAGCGGTGGTTTTGCCAGGGTGGAGTAGTTTTAGTGCTGACTTAAAAACCTTTTGGGTTGTGTTTGTGTTTGTCTAGTAGGTTAATACTGTTTGCCTATCCTGTAGGACATGGAGTTTTGCAAAGTTTCTAAGATGTCTAAATTGCTGGAAGGCATTTTGAGTTCTATTTTTAAATCAGTTTTCCAGGCTTTATCCTTTTTATCATTTTTTTTGTTTCTGTTGTCAGCCATGGTGTGGGTTTGGACTTTACCATTTTATTATGTATTGGTGCTATATTATTTAAGTTCTGTAAGAATAAGATAAAGTATTGTACAGCAGTATCTAGTGGCATTGTTCTCAGTGCATTACATTTATATTGTTTTAGTGTTTAGTGATAGTGCTATGGAAAGAGCTTTTTTCAAAAGGTGAGGTGTAAAGTTGGGGTTAGGAGCAGGGTCATATTTAAATTAAGGGTCTGCCTTCAAAGACACTTTGGAAGGGGGAAGTTTGTATGTTATGTTGAGTTTCAAAATGTTGTTTGAGCATGATTTAGAGGTTGTACAGCAATTCTGAATTGAGCAGATCAGCACAGCCTAGCAGTGCTTGTCTACTATTGAAGTCTGTTGTTCGATACTGTTTTCTTATTATTCTAATGTAATAACATAGGATACACTGCTTTATTTTTTTGTTCTTGTATGATGTTAAATTTTATTTCTAGTTTGCTATTGCATGCTATATATGGATCTGATCCGTATTTATATATATATATATATATATATATATATATATATATATATATATATATATGTATGTATGGGAGCCCTTCATTTGTTCGAACTTTCAAATGTTCGAAACTCATATGTCCGACACCATATGAGCGAACGTTTGAAAGGCCGTTTCAACCACATTAGCCAGCCATATAAAGTGAAGCTCTACACATAGTTTTAGATTTAGAATCATCGACCACATTCCAAAAGATTTAAGGGGTGGACCAAGATCTTTATTATTAGAGAGAATGTAATTAATGTGGCAGATCTGTTTGGATGCTTGCCATTATCTGGGTATTAATGATTCTTGTTCTATACAGTACCTTTTGAGACGTAAGAATCTGAATAGATAACTTTGAGGAAGTATATTATTTGCCCTAGTTTTGTAATGTTGCAGTAATTATTACTACCAGTAAAGTTGTGCAGATAGTTTATTTCAACTAGGTAATTTATCCTGGTGGATGTTAGTAGATTACTATTAGACTGAATATGTATTTAATTGTGAACAGTACTTTTGTTAATTATTATTAACCACATTTAACTATGTGCATGGTTACATGTTTATATCTTATTTTTACTTTTATTTTTATGAGTAATCTGAAAAGTGAAATGTTGCATAATTAAGTAATTGTTATTTGGCATTCATTATCCAATTAAGTTAGAAGGAGGGAGGGGGATATGCATTTAAGAAGAACCTGAGTTGCTACTAATCATCTGAAGAAGTCTAGTTACTATACTAGACAAAAAGCACTTTATCTGATTTGCTATCAGCATTCTTTGGATTTTTATTCTGTAATCATCTATTAAAGAGCTGGGGAGCCGTCTGTTCTGGTTTTGGTTTTTGTTCTTGTTTTAGTATTCACACTTCAGAAAGGAGGCAGCTCTACTGAATTCTTCAATTATAGGCCAATAGCTATACTCTCTCCACTTGCAAAGATTATGGAAAAATGTATTCATAGACAACTCATGCACCACCTAATCCAAAATTGCCTTATGGCAGACACTCAGCATGGCTTCCGTCCTCATCACAGCACTACTTCAGCCCTCCTAGCCTTTACTAACACCATAAACCATAATCGCAACAATAATTATATATCCTCAGCCCTCTTTTTGGATCTTTCCAAGGCATTCGATATGGTTGATGACCAACTTTTAATCCACACCCTACAAACATTCTGTCTAGATACTGGAGCCCTCCAATGGTTTCAATCCTACCCGAATGGTCGACAGCAGGCTATCCTCTGGCAGAACAAACTCTCTAACCTTCTACCTAACACCCTTGGAGTACGACAAGGCTCTATACTAGGGCCCTTGCTGTTCTGCATCTTCATTAACGACCTTTATACTATCATCTCAAAAGTCAGCTGTATCCAATTTGTTGATGACTCTACTCTGATTTGCTCAGCCACATCTCCAGTAGAGTTATGGTCAGCTACCCAGACCACCTTTAATACAATAGAAAACTGGCTTTCTGAACGTCATCTGATCCTAAATCCCAAATTAACTAAAATGCTGTTATTTTCACCAACACGTAAGTCTACCATTTTCACCTTTACCATAAAATCAAATGATGGCACAATAATCTCCCCTGACCCATCTACAAAACTATTAGGTGTCATCATAGACAATAATCTAAAATTTGACCTACATATTAACCAAACTATCAAAACCATCAATAAAAAACTAGGGTCACTTTACAGAATAAAAGCCTTCCTAACCCCTCCAGCTAAAACTGTCATAGCTCGCTCTCACCTTCTTTCAACCCTTCTGTATGCATCCCCTCTACTCTCAAATTTAAACAAGACTGTCCTTAACAAACTCTCAATTTGCTGCAACCACATTGCCAGGTTTGCCACTGGGCTGCCTTTTAGGACACATCATTGCATCAATCTAAATCAGCTTGGGTGGCTTGAACTACCCAGCCTAATCCAGTATAATCAACTGATTATGGCCTATAAAATCCTCTATAATCCGGACAATACTCCTGCACTTAAAAATATTATCACCCCCTATAACAATCCTAGACCGCTTCGATCCTCTAACAAACTACTAATTCAGACTAGCAAAATTAATAACACAGCCGGTGATTCTCTCTTTGCAAACTCTGTAAGTAGATCCTGGAACTCTCTTCCAGCTGATATTACCTTACTTTCCACCTTAGGTCAATTTAAAACTAGACTCAAACAACATTTGTCACTTAACTGGCTATGTCAATGTATCAAGCCTGGCTAACTCTCTCTAGAATGTGTAAAAATCTGTTAACCAGTTTACTGTGTAATTTAATTTAATCCTGACTTGTGCTCAGGATTAGCTGTAACCTGTGAAACTTGTTTAACTTGCTTACTTATGTAATCTCTGTAAATAGTCTGTTTGTAATATGTAATGCTGGTATTATGTAATGCTGTATCTGCTTACCCTTGGAGCTTTTCTCCCCGGGCCTCCGCTGAAAATGGACATGCATCCAGTCGGACTATCCCGGTCAACAAATGTAAAATAAAAATAAAATAAATAAAAAATAGTATCCTAGTTTGCTGTGCCAGTTTAGTATCTATCCTTGGGTATGTGTTAATGACACCGGAATGAAACCGGATTAAACAATAGGTGCTAGCAGAAGTGACAATGGTCATATTCACCTTTAATGGGGCACTAACTACACTGTTTTCTGTACTGATCATGATTTTAATTTCACTGAATGAGAATCTTAATGGTGAGCTGTTTAAAATGTCTTCAGTCATTCGATGCATGTATTTATTTGATGTATTGATTTCAGGTATTTCCTAAAGGCTTCCTGTGGAAAGACATGGTTTAGTAGAATTTCTGAAAATGTTTTGGGTTTGGGGATGTTTGGATATGCTATTTTACCAACTGATGCATGTTTGGCACTTTCTGCAGAATTCACCTCAGTTGAGAATAGTCTTGGTGGATGGTTTGGAGAGGTTAGTGCAGCCTTCTTTATCAATTGCTATTTTGTAACAATTTTACTACTGGTGGCAGTGGGCTTATGACTTACAGTTAGTAGGATTTGTTAAAGGAAGAGTTCTGAATTTTTGCCCTTTTCTGGCAAGCTTTACAAATCATGGCCATGTCTTGTTGCTTTTAGTAGTGAGTAGGTTTTATAAGGGTCATTTGAAGAAATAATCAGTTTCACAGAAGGAGATGGCTGTTAAAAGAATTCAAATAACTTGCTTATACCACAGACTTGTTCATTACTGGTAAATGAACATATATATTTTTGGCAGATCCTTACCTAAATTGTGAATTAATTTTGCCACCTCTTGTGTTTGGTGAAACTTCTGGAAAAACTTGAAGTAGCAAGTATGCATGTGGTGTACTTCCTGCTGTAATATTTCATGGTTTAAACAGTTTAAATAGTGTGATGCTTGGTACTTCAATTTTTTTTTAGGTTGGCAGCTTTACTTTGCATTACGTGAGCAGTTATTTCAGTATATGGTTGAGATTTTCCCCACATTTTAGCTTACATTAGGTGGGTCATATTTTTCCCCCGATTACAAGACTGACTTTAAGTTGTGTGTTAATTTCCTGGCTAGTCAATCTGTATTACATTTTATACAGATTAGTTGAGCATTTGTGTGTATGTGGGTATGCACGTGTGTGTGTGTGTGTGTGTGTGTGTGTGTGTGTGTGTGTGTGTGTGTGTGTGTGTGTGTGTGTGTGTGTGTGTGTGTGTATATATATATATATATATATATATATATATATATATATATATATATATATATATATATAAAATATACAGCTCTACTTCTAATACTTGAAAGGCTATGTCATCGAATTTCATTTTCATGAGACAAAAATCATGAAAATGAAATAACATTTTTCCCAGGGCAAGTAATCACTTGCCCAAACTACAGCAAAACAAACACTGGGATAAATAAAACCCAGCTAGGTGGGGGGCATACACCAACTATATATACCAACTCTGGGAATGGACTTCAGTGTAGAAAAGGGCATGCTGGGCTAGGGTTTACTTGCCCTGGGAAAAAGTCTCCATTTGTGTATTTCCTTTTCCTGATTTTCATCTTGCGAAAATTAAATTCGATGATATGGCCTTTCGAGTATTACAAGGGGATCCATATATCTGTTCTATATATGTATCTATCCATGTAGCTCTCTCTCTCTCTCTCTCTCTCTCTATATATATATATATATATATATATATATATATATATATACACATATAGCGAAAGTCCACTTAACTGAAAGTGCACTTTCATGAAACTCAGTTTACCAAGCCACAGTACAGGTGGGACAAAGAACTATACCTTTCCTCCACTGTAGTACGATCTCAGAGTTAGTATATATAAGTAGCGGGGGTGTGGGGGGTGCAGGGGGGCTTACCTCCCTACTAAAATGTGTGAATGTTTGCCAGACGAGACCCTCACTACTTATATATACTAAGTGTGAGAATGCAGTCTGAGATTGGTAAACTGAGTTTCATGAAAGTGCACTTTCGTTTAAGTGCACTTTTGCTAAACTGGGTCTCGATCTTCTCTTGTTTGATAAAGTGTAATTTTGAGCAAGAGAAGTAGACCCATATAATTTTTTTTATATATATATATATATATATATATATATATATATATATATAAAGTGTTGGTCATAGTTGCAGTTCCTGCTGGGATATCAAGACAACTGTGGTTTCTGTTCCCACAGTGGGTATTTGGTAAAGTTTTTAATTATAGACGTTGAAGTGCAGCATAAGGATCTGATGAACTCATAAGTGTGCCATCCTCTGGGTGAGATGTTAAACTGACACCATATCTACCTAGCCGTTGAAAGCACAAGGTGGATGCAAAACATTCCAAAGCACTTAAAAAGGGAACTTTTACCAATCATGAGGCCAAACTTCTCTCACTCAGCATGAATGATAACTCAGGACTCCACTTAAAAAAAGCCACAAGCTTATTTAAACTAACCTGGTCATCAACAATAAATAAATAAATATATATATATATATATATATATATATATATATATATATATATATATATATATATATAAATAATATGTGTATGTGTGTATATAACTGTTGCAATTCTAAATTGTCCCTTGTTTTGCAGAACATCCCCGATTTTGAGTCATATTTTTACCCAGTTCCTTATTACATTTTTGGTCTTCTGCTAAATTAATGAGGATTAGTCACTTGATAATGCCAGGCATTAGAGGTTTTATTTTTTACACTTCCGAGAATGCATCTTGCTACAAAACCTGTTGTTTTTATCGCAGGACGTTTGCTGTTTTCATGCTTTTTCTTTTCTTCCCCACAGGACATAACTACCTAAATTGGTACAGGTGACGTCCTCAAATGCAGCTAATTTGCATAGGCATAAACAGATTATTTCTAATTGCATTACAAAATGTATATGTGCAGAGATTAGCATTAGACTGTAGGAACTAGTATCAATAAATGGAGCACAAAGCACTGTGACATTCATCCCCAGACTTCAAAACTGATATACAGTTATATGTAAGACTGCATAAAGCCAGAGTAATTTCTCATTGCTAGGGTGGGGGATAGAAATAGGCTCTTTTCTTTATTGCAGATACTAACTGGAGCACTTTGCAGGGCCAGACATAATTGGCTACAGACACTTGAGAAAGTGCTCAAGTTTACAGCCGATGTCCCATTGGAGGCCCACCATACCCACATGCAGTTTAATCATGTTTTTTTCTACTGTGTGTGTGTGTGTGTGTGTGTGTGTGTGTGTGTGTGTGTGTGTGTGTGTGTGTGTGTGTGTATATATATATATATATATATATATATATATATATATATATATATATATATATATAAAATGTGTATACAGACATGTATAAATACACATCCCAAAAGGAGCATTATGCCCAATAATAGGTCTAACTGATGTGGAGTGTAGATGGATAAGAACTTTACTGTCTCTAAATGAAATACCTTTTGCAATCAGCTCTGCCAGGTAAAATGATGGGTTATAATGTAGTGTAATACCACTTCTCTGTTTGGACGTTCTCTACTTCACTGACAGAAAATGTGGGCTTAGAGTGATTGATGGAGACACTGTCAGTCCCCACAAAAATCTTCTACTGTCTAAAACATATCTCTCAGTAGTCCAGAATTTTGCAGAATGTGTAGCTTTTTAGCTTTTTGTTTTCCTGGCTAATCATTGGGAATGTAAGTCAGTAAACAATGAACATTTGATTTTCTGATTTCATAGGCTTCAAAAAAAGCTTTTGCCTTATAAAATGTATTCATTCATCCATTCATTCATTCATTCTTACTTCTCCTAGAAAAATATTTTGTAATTGAAGTTAATATATAATGGTAGACATTTCAGTTTTCAGCTTCATATCCTTTAAAAAATGCATGCTAATGCAACATTTGTTATTCTATCAACTTTACAAGCTTATAGGAGCACAATTTAAAGTAAACATAGTGTTATGTAATATGGTGAATGAAAATCTCAACAATGATTCCAAGGCAAGCTATTATGTGTACTTTTTTACACTACAGTCGTCACATGATTTTCAAAGGAAAGGGAGGACTATCCATCCATGTTCCAAGGTCACTGACATTTTAATTTTTAGTGGAGTATTGTCTATATTACATGTTGATGGGAGTGCTTGTCTACTACATACAACAATATTGCAACATTTTGGCAATTAATTTAAGCCTGTTTTTTGTATATGAGGTATTTATAAGGCTGAGCCCTTATGCAAAGGTTAAGGAGTCAGAGGGGGACTTAACAATAAATGCTGGTTTACTGTTATCCAAAAACAGAGTTATACAGAGGTCATGGGCGTTAAACTGGAGATTGGAAAAGTACATGCCAAAAAAGAGGGAACCCAGCACTGATGTCCCTGGGGGGCATCACTAATTGTCTTCATACTTTCAGAAGAAGCACTTATGACATGCTTCAGAGGGGTGGTCAGTCATTTGGTCACTTTGCTGTCTTACCATAGAGGGATCTATTTTAAAAGCATTGTCTGTCTCACAGTGCCTGCATTGGGTATCATGTAGAATGTGTGAAAAACAACCACTGTCAATTGCTTGTGTACCCCACAGAAGAAATTAACTATAGTCATTAGGCAGGATCCTCCCTTGATAAAGCTAAACACGTGTATGTTGAGTCTAAGTTTTTTGATATCATAATTTATGAGAATTGTTTTCATACATTCCATGGTTTTGTAGATGAAACTTGTCAGGCTGATAGGTCTACAATTTATGGAGTCAGTAATATGGCCACCATTATAGTACACAAAACTTCAGGGACAAAACCTTTAGGTAGACGTTTGTTAAACAGATTGAGGAGTATCTCTGTGTGGGCATGCTTGGCGCTATTAAAGTAGCTATATTATCAGGATCCATGAAGGAAGTATTCTTGGTCACAGATCACACTTTTAGTATGTGTTTCTTTGTGATAGCAGAAAGAATAAGTTATTCAGTGATTTTTTTGGAGTTTGAATAGAAAAGTCTGAGTACAACAAGCACTGAATTTGCTCACAAGTCTGTTGGCAATGTTCACTGGTTCGGAATGGGGATTGGTATTTTGAACATGTTTAGAGAAATGTTGGCATTGTTCCTTACTGCGTTAATGTAGCTAAATAAATGTTTATAAATTGCCCTTTGGTTCTGCAGTTTGTTTCTGTACTTTAGTGCTTTCTCTGCAGAGTTTGTGCATCTGGTTAACAACTATGTGAGTTTTCTGTGTACTCTAGTTTTTACCTGCATTCCAAAGATACACATTAGGTGGACTGGTGACTTTAAATTGCCACTAGGTATGTGATATTGCAGAAATGTCTGCAGTGTACTTCTGTTCCCTAACTTAACTGTCAAACTCTGTGTATGATGCCACATGTTTATGGATATAGAATCAGCAACACTGATTAGATAAATAGGTAGATAGCTAGATAGATAGATAGATAGATAGATAGATAGATAGATAGATAGATAGATAGATAGATAGATAGATAGATAGATAGATAGATAGATAGATGGTGAATTGTTGTAATAATGAGGTAGATTACTGTTAAAACCGGGTAGAGAAATGTGGACTGGATGTAACTGACACCACATGTGTGATGATGCACATGGACTCTTTAGCTTTGACCACTAAGGGATACCCAAAATCCCGATATGCAGAACAACATATGTGCCTATGTAATGCTACCAGCTGTAGTATTCTGAGCCTGTTTCTTTTCCTAGTCTGACAATGGGCACAAATGCATAGAGTTCAGATTTTCTTGAACTTTCTCCAAAAGGTCCTGAAACTGCCATGAGAATAGCTTAAATAAGTGTAAAGTGATATTGTCATATGAAGTTAAGGAGTAATTCAGACCTGAATGGCCTGTTTAAATTAATTGTAATTGGAGTATGTGTGTTTCTCTCAGTGTGTAGATGGTGTAGGCTGCACCGTAGCCATGCATTCAGGCCTATGCATGACATATGACCTGTGTAAGCAGTTGTTAGTGTATTGCAAGGCCCATGATATTCTAACATGGTCAGTACAAATACATCAAGCATGTCACTTAGGGTCAGTTAATAGTACTTTTACATATGTGCTATGCATCTGTGCTTCAGTCCATCTTGTGATATCAGTTTAGAAAAGTGTAACCAAACCCATGTCCTGAGGTTTTGCTTCTTGCAGTGAGATGAGAAGGTCATTCAAATTAAGGTCTTTCATATCATGAAATATTCTGTTCACACAACTCTCCATAGCTCTGTTAGAAATGCTACATTTAAAGAAATCCAAATCCCTCCGCACCACACGCTCCAGAGACATTAACCTCATTACCACAATCAACAGAACATGCTGGAGGGACAGGTTCATAACCCAGAGACTGCCCATGCTCTGAAACAGACTTCCTATACATGTCAAGCAGAGCACCTCACTGGCCCTCTTCAAGAGAAATCTTGATGAGTGGATGGGAAATAGAAAGTTCACCCCAGGGATCACTCCAGTGCTCAACTTGATAGAGGCACTGGGAACTAACGTCAGGCGGCACGATGCCAGGGAACTTCTGTGGGCTAGGCTTGTAAAGGCTCCAGAGTCAATAGCCTAGAACACACCTAGTACACACCTATGAGCAGCTGATATTGTGATTCCCTAGATTTTGTAGTAATTATTTTCCATATCTTTTTATACCTATTACATGCTCATAGATAGGTCACTTAAAATCATATACAAACTTAAAGTTTATCACATTAACTTAAAGGTTGACTAAAACTGTAGAAATAGATTAAGTTTCTAGTCATCCCCTAGCACAGTATGTGGTAAGAGGAGCCTGGCTTAATTAGTTTTATGTGAATTACACTAAGTTTGCTGCCATCATCTTAGGTTAAGTGTTAGAGGTTTTGACAGTAGAGGTGAAAATGGCCATATTCCACTTGATGAGGTGTTAACCATGCTGTGTTCTGTATTAATCATGATTTTCACTGGACTGAATAAGCTTAATTGATGGGATGTTTAAAATGCATTAATTTATTCAATGCATTTATTTATTTGAATATGTTAAATAATGGTTTTAGCCACTGAGTGGGTGCATCACGTGGTGGGGGATAGTGCTTAGTTTTTTTTTTTTTAATTGGTTAGAAGGTTTATTTGGAAATGCGTTTTTATGAGATAATACATGTTTGTCACTTTCCTCAGAATTCAGCTCATTTGAGAACTCAGTGACAGTAAAAGGGTGAAGCAGAGGTTAGTGCAGTCTTATGTTGTTGCTGTTGTTGTTATTATTATTATTATTATTATTATTGCTATTATTATTATTATTATTATTATTATTATTATTATTATTATTATTCTTAGTCTTTTGTAACTGGTGACAATAGACTTAAGAGTTAGAATCAGTAGGTTTTGTCAAAGGAGTCTTTTGGTTTTGGGTCTAGTTGTGACAAGTGTTAGAGATAATTACTATGTTTTGTTACTTTTGCAGTAGGTTAGTTTTGTGGACGTCATTGAGGAATTTGTCATAACCCAGCCACTGGGGATACACAAGCCAGTGCATTTCTTTGTGCCGGTCCCAATCCCGGATAAATGGGGAGGGTTGCGTCAGGAAGGGCATACGGTGTAAAATTTTGCCAAATCATACATGCAGACAACAGTATACATATACATACCGGATCGGTCAAGGCCCGGGTTAACAACGACCGCCACCAGTACTGTTGGCCAACAGGGTGCTGGTGGAAATTGGGCTACTGTTGGCCGAAAGAGGAGAAGAGGAGGAAGGCATGCCCAAAGGCAGGTAAAGGATAGGACTGTGATAGTGAGGGTCAGAACTTTGAATGTTGGCAGTATGACTGGTATAGGGAGAGAGCTAGCTGATATGATGGACTGAAGGAAGGTTGGTATATTGTGTGTGCAAGAGACCAGATGGAAGGGGAGCAAGGCTAGGTGTATCGGAGGTGGTTTCAAATTGTTTTATTATGGTGTGGATGGGAGGAGAAATGGCGTAGGCATTATCCTGAAGGAACAGTATGCTAAGAGTGTTTTGGAGGTGAAAAGAGTGTCAGATAGAGTGATGTTTATAAAGCTGGAAATTGATGGTGTAATGATGAATGTTGTTAGTGCATATGCTCCACAAATTGGGTGTGCGATGGATGAGAAACAAAAATTTTGGAGTGAGTTGGATGAAGTGGTGATGAATGTACCCAAGGGTGAGAGATTGGTGATTGGAGCAGATTTCAATGGGCATGTTGGAGAAGGGAACAGAGGGGATGAGGAAGTGATGGGTAGGTATGGTGTTAAGCAAAGGAATGTAGAAGGTCAGATGGCAGTGGATTTTGTGAAAAGGATGGACATAGCTGTGATGAATACGTATTTTAACAAGAGGGAGGAGCATAGGGTGACATACAAGAGTGGAGGAAGATGCACACAAGTGGATTATATCTTATGTAGAAGGGCCAGTCTGAAGGAGATTGGAGAGTGTAAAGTGGTGGCAGGGGAAAGTGTAGTTAGGCAGTATAGGATGGTGGTTTGTAGGATGACACTGGTGATCAAGAAGAGGAGGATGAATGTGAGGGCAGCACTAAGGATCAAATGGTGGAAATTGAAAAAGGGTAATTGTGAGGTGATGTTCAGGGAGGAGTTAAGATAGGCACTGGGTGGCAGTGAAGAGTTACTGAATAGCTGGGTAACTACAGCAGAGCTAGTAAGAGAGATGGCTAGAAAGGTGCTTGGTGTGACATCTGGAAAGAGGAAGGAAGACAAGAAGACCTGGTGGTGGAATGAAGAAGTACAGGAGAGTATACACAGAAAGCGGTTGGCAAAGAAGAAGTGGGATTGTCAGAGAGATGAAGAAAGTAGACAAGAGTATAAGGAGATGAGGTGCATGGCAAAGAGAGAGGTGGCAAAGGCTAAGGATAATGTGTATGAAGAGTTGTATAAAAGGTTGGACACTAAGGAGGGAGAAAAGGACCTGTACCGATTGGCTAGATAGAGGGACTGAGCTAGTAAAGATGTGCAGCAGGTAAGGGTGATAAAGAATAATGAGAGAAATGTACTCACAAGCGAGGAGAGTGTGTTGAGCAGATGGAAAGAGTACTTTGAGGGGCTGATGATTGAAGAGAATGAGAGGGAGGGAAGGTTGGGTGATGTGCGGATAGTGAATCATGAAGTGCAGTGGATTAGCAAGGAGGAAGTAAGGATAGCTATGAAGAGGATGAAGAACAGAAAGGCTGTTGGTCCAGATGACATACCTGTGGAAGCATGGAGGTGTTTAGGTGAAATGGCAGTGGAGTTTTTAACTAGATTGTTTAATGAAATCTTGGAAAGTGAGAGGATGCCTGAGGAATGGAGAAAAAGTGTTTTGGTACCGATTTTTAAGAATAAGGGTGATGTGCAGAGCTGTAGTAACTACAGATGGATTAAATTGATCAGTCACAGCATGAAGTTATGGGAAAGAGTAGTGGAAGCTAGGTTAAGAAGGGAGGTGATGATTAGTGATCAGCAGTATGGTTTCATGCCAGGAAAGAGCACTACAGATGCGATGTTTGCTCTGAGAGTGTTGATGGAGAAGTATAAAGAAGGTCAGAAGGAGTTGCATTGTGTCTTTGTGGATTTAGAGAAAGCATATGACAGGGTGCTTAGAGAGGAGTTGTGGTATTGTATGAGGAAGTTGGGAGTGTCAGAGAAGTATGTAAGAGTGGTACAGGATATGTACGAGGGTAGTGTGACAGCGGTAAGGTCTGCGGTGGGAGTGACGGATGCGTTTAAGGTGGAGGTGGGAATACATCAAGGCTCAGCTCTGAGCCCTTTCTTATTTGCAATGGTGATGGACAGGTTGACAGATGAGATCAGACAGGAGTCCCCGTGGACTATGATGTTTGCAGATGATATTATGATCTGTAGTGAGAGTAGGGAACAGGTGGAGGAGACCCAGGAAAGGTGGAAATATGCTCTAGAGAGAAGAGGAATGAAGGTCAGCAGGACTAAAACAGAATATATGTGTGTAAAGGAGAGGGAGGATAGAGGAATATTGAGGATAGAGGAATGGTGAGGATGCAGGGAGTAGAGGTGGCGAAGGTGGATGAGTTTAAATACTTGGGATCAACAGTTCAGAGTAATGGTGAGTGTGGAAGAGAGGTGAAGAAGAGAGTACAGGCAGGATGGAGTGGGTAGAGAAGAGTGTCAGGAGTGATTTGTGACAGACGAGTACCAGTAAGAGTGAAAGGGAAGGTCTACAAGAGGGTAATGAGACCAGCTATGTTATATGGGTTGGAGACAGCGGCATTGACAAAAAGACAAGAGTCAGAGCTTGACATGGCAGAGTTAAAGATGTTAAGATTTGCACTGGGTGTGATGAGGGTGGACAGGATTAGGAATAAGTATATTAGAGGGTCAGCCCAGATTGGAAGGTTTGGAGAGAAAGCCAGAGAGGCAAGATTACGTTGGTTTGGACATGTGCTGAGGAGGGATGCAGAGTATATTGGGAAAATGATGCTAAGGATGAAGCTGCCAGGTAACAGGAAAAGAGGAAGGCCTAAGATAAGGTTTATGGATGTGGTCAGAGAGGACATGCAGGTGGTTGGTGTGACAGAGCTAGACGCAGAGGACAGGAAGAAATGGAAACAGTTGATCTGCTGTGGCAAACCCTAACGGGAGCAGCCGATAGAAGAAGAAGATTGAAGCTTGTTTATCCCACACATCTGGACATTACAGGTGGGTGAATATTTTACATTTGGGAGATGAAGTATTGATGGTCTCTCATGTGAGATACAATGGGTGGAATAACAGTTAAATTGGAATTATGTATTTAGTGCGTTTTGCATTGCAATGTATGCTTTAAACAGTGTACTATGTTATAATCTAGATTGCATTTCTTGATAGCTATTAGTTTTATTGTACTTTATGTGAGCAGTTAGTTATGTCAGCATGTGTGTGAGATTTTCTTACATGTTGGTTTCTTTTTCTTTAGTTATATTTGATCCCCATGTTATGGTGCATTATGTCTTTCTTTCACATGCAGTTTGTTTTAAAGTTTTGTGGCAAATTTTCAGCCAGTTATTCTGTGCAACCTTTTTTTAGATTAGGTGAACATTTGTACATGTATAAGAAACGTGTTTGTGTATATATGTGTTCTGAGTATGCGTGTTTGATTTCATTTAATTGTGTGAGCAGTTTAGAAGTACTCTTGTACCGTTTGATAGTGTAGGCCAGGAAATTGTAAGATGCTTGAAAAAAGATATTATCTACAGTCTGCAGTAACACTCAGTGACATAATCTAAAATTACTGATATGCTGTGCTCCCCATAAAAAGGTCTGCAACTTTTGTTTCATATAACATTTCTATTATACACACACGCACGCGCATACACACACACACACACACACACACACACACACACACACACACACACACACACACACACACACACACACACACACACATGGCCTATTTTAGGATTTTGTGGTGTGAAGTCTATGACATTCTTGATATTGCACACTCCATCTACCCTCTGTAAAATAAAACACACACAGAAGTTGTTCACTGCTTTTTACTTTGTCTTTTTCTATTCCCAGATTTTCAGCTAACATGCAGCAGTCTCTGATATAGTTTGTATAGTCCAAGCTGTTTCATGATGACTTCTATTAGTCTCCTTTAAGTGCTTCAAAGCAGGGAAAAACATGGATTACTGTCTAGATTTCCAGGCGGTCCACTGCATACTTACTTTTAAATGGTATATCCCAACAATAAGTTTCTGCCACTGAGTTAGCCTAAGCTCAGGTTGTTTGATATAGAGGTATTGTTTATGCTTTCCCCACCAACATTTCATTGTCATGGTGGGATTCAGCATTTTACTCTATGAAAACTGTTGTTTGCTGTTAGTAGTAATTTTCTGAAGCCTTCCTGCATGCATTTTATTTTAATTACAGTTCTCATCTGGACATTCCTTTCAGCTGTACAAATGAATTGTACTGAGAATGCATACACATATATGTATGTATATGTATATATGTGTATATATATATATATATATATATATATATATATATATATATATATATATATATATATATATGAAGATATGTGTGTGTGTGTGTGTGTGTGTGTGTGTGTGTGTGTGTGTGTGTGCGTGCGCGCACACTTGTGTGTTTTAAACTTTTACTGCTGGTATTTGCATATGTAATGCAATATTTTGAAAATGTATATAAGCACATCTAGTGTTCAAATACATTTCAAAGATTACGCATTTTTAAAAAAATTATATGCCTGTAATGAAGTACCATTTAAGAACTGAATTTGGCATGGTAAACACTGCAACACTGATGTTCAAAACTAAAAAGTAAAGATTTTCATTGTATTATGACATTCAGTGATTATAAATGTTTAGAAGTAAAGAAACAGCTGAGTTTCTTTATTCAAGTCTCTGAAATAAATGGGTAGATTATTGAGCTTATATTTCACTATAGATGTCTTCCTGGTTAATAAAGTCTGCATTGAGATCAGAGTTTGGAATGTTGATGAGAGTGAAGATTGTGATCAAAGGTTATAGCATGTAGCTCACTGAGAGCATTGCTTGAGAGGAAAATGAAGTCTTGTTATAAGAGTTTATGGATTAGGCAGGCTAGGAGAAATGTGCATCTTTTAATTATGGGAACCCACTTGGTTTAATTATAACTGAGCAGTGGTGTTCTCTTATGGGTGGCTAATATGGATGCGGCTCAGTATTGTCAAGCAGTGTGAGGGTGTGTGTGTCTTGTCTGTGTGTGTTACAACTTGCATGTGGGTGAGTGTTTCCATGAGTGAGAACAGGTGTATGTTGGCCTGATTGAGGAGGCTTGGATTTTTGTGAGTGGGGTGCGTATTCACACAGGGAGGTAAGGGTTGCAATGGCTTACACTGTATGTCCTGATACCAACATACTGAATATATTACTGTAGCCATTATTTATGTATGCATTCATTCCTTTGCAATCATACATCCAAGACATACACAGCCACAAAAGTCATATAAGAAATAGAGTAGTAGTCTCCCTGAGAATACCAGACATGTCTCTTAGCCTGTTGCTGCAACCACAGTCCTAGTAACAAAAAAATAAAAACACAAAACAGTCCCACGACGTCTCTCTGGTATAGGGGAAAGCATCTGTTTAGGACTATGCCTGAATTAAGACCTCTGCTTCACACCTCCACATCCTAAAAGTCTAACTTGACCTTTACTCACTACCTGTATGTTATTTGTTCTGTATAGAGAGTACCATTTGTTTGGTTGAAAGTTTGTTCTTTCAAAGTAAGAATTGTCCTATTTTTATAATTCTTTTTCTTTGAGAGTCCCGCATTAAGACGAGAAGGTCTCAGATCAGGGTAGAAATGTATGAGTGCACTGAGTGCAAGGTCCTTGCTGGAGTGTGTATGTCTTTGTGTTAAATTATGTATATTTGTATATGTGTAATGGTGACATTACTGTCTGTATTTTAAGAAATATTCTTGAACTATTTATGATTGTTTGAGTGTGAGTTTGGCAGTGAGTAAATATGAGCTCAGCATCTTATTGGTGGATATGCAGACATTGGGCTTATGGAAGTTTCTCTTTTTCCCCATTTTATGCAGTCTGAGTTAATATATCTTTAAGTTGTGGGGATGAGAGGATGTAAATGGGGTACTGCACACGATGGGGAGCTTGACCTCTGCCAAAGCACTTTTTTATGGAAGGTGCAGTTAATACATACTAACTCCATGGATATGCAGCAGTTTCTAAACTAAAATGCACATTAAATAACATGCCTCATTTGACTAACCATGTTTGTCTGTAATACAGCCTAACAGAGAAACAAGCACCAACAAGAACTATTTTTCATAATGGCAAATTACCCAGTAGTATTGATTTCATGTACCCATGGTATTAAATAGAACAGCAGAGGTGATGATTTCATAAAAATAATGCCTTTTTTATTAAACAGGAACCATATTTTCACAAACACTTCTTTAGCACAAAGTAAGAAAAGTTACACTCTTTCTCATATTCATTTTGCTACAATTGCAGAATGACTTTATACAACCTTCTGTCTGAATTTTTAGTAGAAAGCTTCTAGAGAACTTCAGTTTCTTACAGCTTGTCTTTTCTTTGTTACAGCATACTTTCCAAAACCACTGTTCCAGGCAAAAACCTTTCCTGCATCAAGAAGCCAACATCCCTTATTACCAGGACTACAGCCCTCCTTTTTATACATCACACAACAGGATTATTACTTGTTAACATAATAATCTGTGAGGACTATTGTAACTAACATAATATAATTTATAAAACTCTCTATATATACAAGAAGTTTACAACATAATCTACAAGATATTCCCTGTTCACAACTAAACATGTTATATAGTATCAGAACATTATTTCATCATTTAAACACTCACAGGGCAAGTACCCCCAGTGCCATAACTGCGATGGGCTGAGGGGGCGTCTACCCCGGGTGGAAGATGTCAGGGGTCACAAATGACAGTCTTAATAATTGTCTGAATGTCAATGATTAAGCACTGGCAATGAATAGGTTTAGTAGATTAGAGTGATTAGGCTGCAGTCTTTGCTACTAATGTGTAGCAGTATAAAGGAGGTGTTTTCCTTTTTTTTTGGTATTCAGCTCACTGTGTATGGTTCTCCAGTGCACAAAATGGGATTCAGATGAGCTAAGGTTATTTTAGCCTAATGACCATGTACGCCTTGCTGACACCCATCATCAGGCCTTACATTTGGTGTAAGTGACCTTGTGGAAAGTACCCTTGAAGGAAACTTTGGTTTATGTCAGATGTGTGCAAAATGTGTGAATTGTGTGAGGTGTCTGGATGATGTGCAAACAAACTAAGAAATACACACAGATACACACACACACACACACACACACACACATATATATATATATATATATATATATATATATATATATATATATATATATATATAAAAAATAGTTCCCTGGACATTACAGACCACCTGGCATCTCAGGGAGTGGAAGTTCTTCCTATTAATGTATTTCAGACTGTCTGGATCTGGTAGAGCCTTGATACCAATATGGGTGCAGTCTATACCTATTAGAATCTCATGGAATTGGGCAGTAACATAAAATGACCTGCACACTGCTGGTGCCCTTCTCCCTGCTGTCTTAAACAACCATTTATGCTGTTCCACATGGTGCAGCATAATGTTTTGGAACTGGTTTAGGATTCCCATAGTTGGTGCCTGTTTTCTGGAATATCCCTCTTGCTAAAGTGATCAGTGCTACCCATACCATTGTGTCCACAGGATTGGGCAGACCACACATCTACCTTGATTTTAATTGTGTATGGTAAGTTTGACTAAGTAGTCTTATTGCATCACTTTGGACTCAGAAATGATCCACAGATAGTCGGACAATTGAGTGACAGTATGTCAGGTGCTGTTTGTAGCTCCTCCTGTGGTGTGGAGAGTCATCATCAGGAATGTAGCACCTGCAAAACAAGTCATCATCTCCCTGGCTGTGGTCAGCCTGGTCAGAGGAGAATCAGTGCGTTTTACTATGGAGCCACCAATTACTAAAATGTTTTTATTTACAGAGTGATCTAGTGTACTAGAATTGGATTTGAGATGATTTAGATTATGGTCGCTCTTTGTTCTAAGTGTGCCTAAGGGTGGTTTGGTGTTAGAGTTTCACTGAAACTTGATCTTCATGAGTCTAGGAGGCCTTGGTAAGGACACTTTTTCTACTTCATTGTAAGACATTGTAATGTGGGTTTGTGCAGAATGATATAATAGTCTGTGTATTGTCAGTCAGTGTTTTTATATAACAGTGGGGCCTCCGTTTTGATTAAATATTTGTATCTCTCACAAATGGGTTGTTTTGTGCCAAGTAATATTTGTTACACGTGAGCATCAGACAGTTGCTGTACTGCCTAAGGATACCAAAGTACTTTGTAATTGGTGACAAAAGGAAAACAAGCAGATTGACCTTTCATTTTAGTCCAGATATTTGGAGAATTTGAGTAATACACAGATATTTTATGAAGGAAAAGGAAAATTACACAGACATTTTATGGAGCTAAAGGCACAATCTAAGTTTTTTACTAGAAGAGGCTGCTAGACTATAAATTAGCATAGATTGTAGCTGTGTAATACTTGATTTTGAAATTGGCTGCTTAGGGGTTGTATTAGGGAAAAAATAAACTGAAACGCAGTCGACCACCACAACACAGCACAAACCACAGGAAAAATAGTTCACCTCCACAGTGTGCCCCTCAACGTAAGCCCCTAAGGCTAAACACCTTGCCCAACACATTAATCATAGGTGACTAAATAGTGAGGCACATAAATGTACCACTCAGTAGTTGAATAAGGAGAAGGTAACAGTCAGCTGTCTATCAGGTGCCAGAATCCGACACATAACAAAAGCACTCAGGTCACTCCACAACAAGTACAAGTATGACTCTATCATTGTCCATGTGGGTATGAATGACATGAGATGCACTTCCCTGGACTATATAAAAAGAGACATGGTGGAGCTCTCAGGTTATGTGGCCCAGGCAGGTATGACACTAGCCCTGAGCAATGCCCCATGCCAATGGAAAATATATGCATGACTGCTGAATCATGCACCAATGCACTGTACGAACATGTACATAAATGCATGGAACTAGCTATACCCAACAGAACCAAGACACTCTCCTCCCAAAAAAGGAAGCCAGTCTGGTGGTTCCCTGCCATTAATAAACGCTATAATAGAAGAAAGAAACTGTTGCAGAAAATGATGAAGTCCCAAGACTGGAAAAATTCCATTATTAGCCTCAAAAGAAAGTTGAGATCCCTCATCAAAATTGCCAAAGCTAGCTATGAAGGCAGAATTGTGGCAGACACTAAAAACAACCACAAAGCAATCTTTAGTTATATCAAGAATCTCCATAGCAATACCCAGATTTGCTCTGAGTTACTGCACAATGGTAGCGCTTATAATTAGCCAGCAGATATTGCCAACATACTGTCCGACAGATTCAGTTCCAACTTTACCCCCCCACCCCCCCAAGGACCAATCTTAGTAACGGAAGAATGCCAGGTACCCTGCATTACTGCATCACAGGTTAAAGCTGCATTGTCTAAGGCCAAGAATACATCTTCCATGGGACCCAACAATATCCCTGGCTGTGTTCTACATGAATAAGTCAAAATAACTACAGAACGTGGTAAAGCAATAACACATTAAAAAAACAGCAAAAAGCACAAACAGCATCAATAATTTAATGATAAAGCTTTTGGATAAAATCCTTCATCAGTATAATGAATTTTACATAAGAACACATTTAAATAGTTAAATAAAATAAGCCAAAGAATTTGTACAAACCCCTCTATGTATCTATGGTGGAGCATAGGTCAGAAACATGTAGAGGGGTTTGTACAAATGCTTTGGCTCAGCACATTGTTGAAAATGGTGATGCCCATAATTTTTCTTTTAGGGTTTTGGCTATAGATTTTAGAGATTTATGAGGTGGAGATGTGAATAATAAGTTGGAAGTCAGGGAGTATGACTGTATTTTGCATCTGGATGCTGAACATGCCCCTGGCATAAATAAAATGGTCTCTTTAAAACCTGTATTGAAGCAGAGACAAATGTGTTCAAGATAATTGCTTTTAGAACGTTTTAATTGGCTGTGTGATGTCATGTGCTTATTTTATTTAACTATTTAAATGTGTTCTTATGTAAAATTCATTATACTGATAAAGGATTTTATCCGAAAAATTTATCATTAAATTATTAATGCTGTGATTACACATTTGTGCTTCTTTCTACATGAATTACAAAGTGAGCTGGCACCAGATTTGTGTGCTCTGTTCACTCACAGCCTCACCTCAGGCTTTGTCCCTATCAAATGGCACACTGCTACAGTCATCCTTCTCCATAAAGGAGGAGCGACTACAAACCCTGGAAACTATCGACCCATTAGCCTGACGAGTCTGATATGCAAGGCTATGGAACGCATCATCATGGACCTAATTAACAAGAATATAGGGAATCTTCAAATTCTAGATCCCACACAGTTTGTTTTGTGAAAGGTAGATCATGCATGCTAAACCTGGTTGACTTCTTTGAGTCAGTCATCAGAGTGGTGGATGAAGGTAAGGCAGTTCATACAGGCTACTTCGATCTGGGCAAGGCCTTTGATACAATTCCTCAGGAATTATTGTTATACTCACCAAACTAGGCACCATCCCCTATATCATAAGGTGGGTTGCAAACTGGCTCACAGATAGAACACACAGTGTGAAATTAGCGGACTCCAAGTCAAACTGCTGACCAGTCACAAGTGGAGTCCCACAGGGATCTGTCCTGGGTCTTCTCCTGTTTGGCATCTACTTCTCAGAAGTCCAGG
>NC_056735.1:1982231501-1982341501 GCF_019279795.1 Protopterus annectens
CTACACAACATGGCTTTAGGCCAAACCATAGCACCATGACAGCCCTCCTCTCCTTTCTTGAAACCATCAATAAAGCACGTGATTCCGGAAAATTGTCTCCACCCTACTACTTGACCTTTCTAAGGCCTTTGATACTATCTCACAGTCTGCTCCTAACTAAACTTTCCAACCTTAACCTTTCTCCCTCCTCTTTAAACTGGTTCTCCAGCTACCTATCAAACAGACACCAAGCTGTAAAATGGAAAAAGCCACTTCCTCTTTTCTCAATACCCCCCACGGAGTTCCCCAAGGCTCCATACTTGGTCCTCTCCTCTTTAACATATTTATAAATGATTTTCATAAATCTATCCCATTCTCTGACATTATCCAATATGCTGACGATTCTACCATTATTTGCTCTGCCTCATCTGTCCCTAAGCTTCTAAAGCTCACACAAGAAGCTTTCTCAATTACTGAGCATTGGATGAAAACAAACCACCTAGCTCTAAACGCCTCTAAAACCAAACTCATGGTATTTACCCCCTCTAAAACTACTCCCTTCAATACAAACAATTTCTTGATTATAAGTCAAAACAACTCAATTCTAGAACTAGTTGACGAAACTAAGTTACTTGGTGTCCAAATTGACAACCAGCTTAATTTCAACGCTCATCTTCAACTAAATATCAAAAAAACCCACCAAAAGCTGGGTATGCTCTACCGTCAAAACCATTACCTCACAAAGACCTCTAAAATCGCTCTCTCCTCTTCCTTTCTTATTCCCTCCCTGCTCTATGGCTCACCTCTCCTAACAAATCTTCAGTCCTCTCTAAAGAAACAACTTTCCTCTTGCTACAATAAGATCGCCAAGTTAAGCTGCCACAGGTCATCAACCCACCACTGTTCCTCTCTTCAAAAACTAAACTGGCTTGAACTTCCTCATCAGCTCAACACATTCAGCTCACCCCTAGCCCATAAGCTCATAAATAACCCCTCTCTCTGTCCCTCCCTGTCTTCTGCTTTTAAGTTACATCTACCAGACAGAGTCTTAAGGTCTAACAACCAAAACCTACTAGAAGTACATAAACCAACACGTCCCCCAGGCAAATACCTTCTATCCTCTAACCTAGCCGTCTTTGGAACTCACTCCCACCATCCATTCGTACCACCTCTAATCTTTATTCATTTAAAAAATCTCTACACACACATCTAAAGTTGCAATGGGAATGTTCCTGTTCTCATCCATCATAAAAATATGGAACTCTTAATCCTTCATCCATTCTTAAGCTATTCAACAAAGCCTATTTATCTTATCATTCCTTCATAACTACATTCATTTATAACAAAACAACTCTACCTCTCTAAAGTCATACACAACTCACATCTATTTTACCTATTTCTATTACACTGTATTATATGAATGTTACCTCAAATGCAAAATCAATGACTGTATCCTATTTTACATTTGTATAAGTATCTAAGCTATCTATTGTTTATTCCTGCCCTCTGGTTTGCTTTAAGGGCTTTTTAAATTGTTTGTACCTATTTTGTGTGTCTGTTTTTTGGAGCTTTTCTCCCCAGGACTCCATTGAAAACGGGTTCTTTTAGGCCCAATGGACTATCCTGGTAAACCAACTGCAAATAAATAAATAAATAAATAAATAATAATCTCTGCTTGACTTACAAAGCCATGTCTTACCCAGCTCTGTTAGAAATCCTACATCTAAAGAAATCTCACTGTGTCCAAAACACACGCTCCAGAGACCTCAACCTCATTACCACAATCAACAGAACATGCTGGAGGGACAGGTTCATAATCCAGAGACTGTCCATGCTCTGGAATAGACTTCTCATACATGTCAAGCAGAGCACCTCACTAGACCTCTTCAAGACAAATCTTGATGAGTGTATGGGAAATAGAAAGTTCACCCTGGGGATCACTCCAGTCGCTCTACTTAATAGAGGCACTGGGAACTAATGACGTGTGGCACAATGCTAGGGCACTTCTATGAGTTAGGCTTGTAAAGGCCCCAGGGCTATTAACCTAGTACACACCTATGAACCTATGAACTTTGGAGTATATATTTCGTTTTCCTGCAGTAGACAAATGGGAGCTTAACACAGCTGAATGTCATAGAAGGTGGGAGCAACTTTGCTGGCAGTGCAGTTTGTATGACATTTGTACCAACCCCCTATGCAACTGTGATTCATTTTTTCTCCACTGTGTCATCATTCTCCAGGTCAGTTGTGGAGCAGGTGATGCCATGATCACCTAAAGTTTAAGTGGAAGGTGCCCTTGTTGCAGACCAGTAGCCACCGAGTATGTACTGTGACACGGAACAAAGTATAAGGATAGACACTTTACAGGCTTGCAGATAAGGGAGTGATGGCACACACACACACACACACACACACACACACACACACACACACACACACACACACACACGCACACACACGCACACGCATACACTAATCCATGTAGGTAACCCACAGGTGTAAACAACTTGTCATGAGACAGAGAATGGCAATGGCTGTGAAATGTAAAGATACCAGAGACAGAGTTCCTTCTACAAGCCCTACACACATGCACCCATAGCTGGCATAGCCTGAGGAAGAGTAAAGCAAACAAGGCTTTCTGAGATCAGGTGTTACATGTAGTAGTGCAAAACATCAGTGCTATGTGCAGACATAATGGAACAGGTGCATTGCAGTGCCACTGATATGATACTGCATGCCAAGACCAAAGCACCGAAAGCTGTATAGATTGCAAGATATGATATGGGGTGTATGAGGCCTACTTTACATAGGATGCAGCATGTACTGTCAGCACAGTGCTGAGGGATATCATGCAGTGGTAACATACCCATTGCTGATGGCATAGTCACAAAAAGGTCTGAGGCTGCCAAACAGGGACAGAGGGCAGCATTGAGATGCAACTGACTGGCATGGACAGTCATGCATACATATGTACACACTGATCTATGTAGGTAACCCACAGGTGCACACAGATTGTCATGGGAGTAAGAGAATGGCAACAGCTGTAAAATGTAATCATGCCAGAGGGCCCATACAGGTCATGGCTGTTATGACCTTGAGATGGGTAAAGCAAGTAATGTTTTCTGGGATCAGGAGTCACAGTATTGCAGAACATTGGTGCCATGTGCTAACATAATAAAACACTAACACAGGTGCATTGCAGGGTCACTGATATGATACTGCACACCTAGACAAAAGCACATAAAATTGACAGAGACAGGTTGACCACAGAAGGTGAATAATACAGAGATATCACGCAAAAATTGATATATTCTTAATATCCCCCTACCGGAAAAAGGTGAAAATCCTCAGTGGCTTGGATGTGGGAGCTGGACTAGTATCACCACCCAGGCATCCACCTCAAGGAAACTCCACCCAGACACAGAAGGATATGATCCCTGACTCCTTCCAGTCTCCTAGCCAAGTACATGGCTACTTTATCCACCTCCCATAACTCTTCTACCTATGTTAATGGCTAGCACTAGCAAGTTCCATTACTATAGTGGAATAACCCACCAGTGTGAATGGTTTAGTCATCAGAGCAAATATATATATATATATATATATATATATATATATATATATATATATATATATATACATATATACATATACAGATTTGCTCTCCAGTGGAACTGGGGCTGCAACTATGACAACCTGAACTACAAGGTACACTTATGCACATAGGCTATGTAAATAATTGGCATGTAGCACTTTGCGTACCACATGGTGATGGGAATGACACCTATGATACAGCATTACTACAGGTGTGTTACCAGTATGCTTTCACCAATTCCACTGGCAGAGACTCCAGCACAACAGGCTGAAACATCAGATGCCAGTGGGTCACCTTTAGCTGTTACTGATAGCACTGTGTACATGGCACATTCCAACAACACTGTGATACTGTCAACAATACTAATGTTAGAGGGAATTTGCATACCCTACTGCTGAAATAATGTAGGCACAAGCTGAACATCCAGAATCCTCTGTATTTAGCGATGGGCACTCTGTGCATGTTACCACTCCCTAGCTACCCTGAATTCACCAACAGATTTCATCAGTGAGACACACTGCATCAGAGGTGACTGCACCGCCCCTAGATAGGAGTCGTGTCAGTGGCCATCACTGCCTTGACTTCAGGGCATTCCCTAACCTGGGTGTCACCCTTGGCATCAGTTAGTTGATGCGAAGGTCAATGTTCTAGGGACAGTCATTACACACATACCATATTAGAGATGTAGAGTATACTGTTTGACCTGAAAGGAGAGAGGTGCATGATGTATGTGTACAAGCCAGGTGAATGTAGATGTCACACACCATTCCATTGTCAGTGGCTGCCTCTGTCTCTAACCATAGAAATTTCCATGTTCATGGCTGATGGCCTTTCAGCTTCATTGCACAAACACTCTCACTCTCACCAAACCAGCCACATCAGCTCCCACGGTTCCAACTCTTCCCATTCTGCTCTTGCTCTGGTGAAAATAGCATTTGCCATGGTAATTCAGAGGGTTGTGAACACTGACTGTCTACTGCCTCCTCACACAGGAAGAGGTACAGACATGTTCAAACACATCCTCATAAAGTGGTCTACCATCCCTCAGATTGGACATGTACTGTCCTGATCTTGAAGATGCAAACTGTAAACTCATCCAGTGTTCACTTCATGGAAACTCAACCCAGACCTAGATGATGTGACCCCTGACTCCCACAGCTTACTGGCCAAGTGTGTAGCTACTGCATACATTTTCTATAGCCCTTCTTTCTATATTAGTTGTCATCTGTCACTGTGCAAAACTCCGCCTGTACAAATGACAATGACTGCCCTGTCCACTTCTATGGCCTATGTGGACATGGTAATATGTGATATATGGATGTCCGTGTAATAAACTGTAAAGCATAGCCTGGGTGAGTTAATGCAATGATTAGTTGTGGTCATTGTTGTCCTTGTCATGGCCCATAATTGTGGACCACACCACCTCATTGCCTGTGGCACATGGTATTGCTCCAACCTCTATCTTCCATTGTACCACCAGATTCTTCCAAGATGCAGAAATGAGCCTTCATAAGGGACACGCAATCAATGGTGTTCCACATCTGCAACATTGTGGTGTTATGTACCATATCTGAAATTGTCTGAAAGATGTGGATAGAGTTCATCGGATGTGGTTCCATGGCATACCCCAGATTATGTGACAGACATCATTATGACTGACCTGTTGCCTAAGTTCATGAGAACAGCATAGTGAGGACTCTGTGGGTTGCAATGTGTGCACATACCAAATGGATGAGCATGTGCAGGGCCACCTTACATGAAACACTGCTGTAGGTCAATGTGTGCCAGATGTGGAAATAATGGAAACTGCCTGGATGGTACACAGACAGTAACCTTTGGCAGCTGATATAGTGGAAGCCCTTTTGGTTGACTGACTGGACACCATGTAGAACAGGTGGGATCCTGATAAAAATATGGGTACAGTCAACTGCCCCAAAACATAAGAGAAATGGGCTATGTAATAGAATGCTTGCATAGTGGTAGTTCTCTCCAATGCTGTCTGCAGAAATCAAATATTCTTCTCACAATATAGCAATATGTCATGAAAATAGTGTAATTTTTGTGAGACTAATGTCTGAGAAACATCTAATGTGTCTATTGTTGGATGATGAAAAGTCCATGTAGCAAGAGTTAATGTTGGATAAGCATTCATGTCTGCTGAGTTAGGCAGGCTACAGATCTCCCTTTATTCAGTGTGAGAGTGGCACATGTCTACTAACCCATATGGTATCTCTTTCCACAGAGTAACAGTGGCAGTGTTAGGATCTTTTATGAGATATATTACTGCTGGCATACCCATATGCAGTGCAAACAGTGATGCTGTACAACATCCCAGAGACTGGTTCAAAAGGTGACAGCTAACAGGTACTGCGCTGCCATACATCTCCACTACGAAACACAAAAAATCAGGATGAAGCCAAACATGGGATGGGGCAAAGGCCTGAAATTAGGGATGGATTTCAAATATTAGTCTTATAAACTTAGAAAGTTTCTAGAATAACAGGCTTTGTGTTAGCATGCATTTTCTGAAGGATACAAAATCTGAAACTGAAATATATGTCATTATTCAATCACTTCAGACCTCAATGACTTGCCACAAAACCACAAAACATATAAGGAATAGCCTAAATATATGAGTCAAAAATGTGGACAGTTGAGAGGTATGTTTTCTGCTAATAGTGATGCTACTCTTACTGTCATATTGCAAGTAAAGCTCCTATAAATCAGAAAATCCTGGCATTCAGAATACATGATTGCTACAGATTACTGCCCTCAATGTATATGTTGCTAAATCACTTCATCAGGTTTGATCATTTGCATACAAAGTGGTTATTAGTACTTAGACACACATTTCCATGGCAGTATGTGTTCCTTTTGCATAAGGTGCATATTTTGCTATTTCTCTGTCTGAGGTAAATTTCTTGTACTGCATGTTAACCTATTTCTCTGGTGTTGCAAATGCTCTATATTTGTCTGTGAATTGCCCCTTCACTGTTTTATCACCACTTGCCATTCTGTTTCACATAACTATTTGTGCTATTTATTTCAGAATACTTTCCAGAGACTGAAACATAAAATGAACCAATGTATATATAGTGGAGTTGTTCCACAGACCTGATGTGGAACAGCTGATTTATTTTTGGTTGTTTGTAGATAGAGATTGTGACATACAAGGGCCTCTTCAGTTATCACAATTCATTAAGACAGAAATGAGTGTGGTGTCACTTTTGTGGTATGTGCATGGATGCTCATATTTTTCAAAAGACATGGTATACACTTTTTAGCATTTCGAATTTGGTCATGATCCTGGCATCATTTGTCTGTACATGCTAGACCAACTTGTAGGATCAGGGAATCCTCAGAAAAATTGATAATGCCTTCAAGTCTGCAATAACATGAGCACTTAGTCAACAAGAGGTTCCTAATGTCAGCTTGGACACAGGAGAAGTAAATACCTGACATAAGCAACCCCAGGGGTAAGCACTGGGGAAACCTCAGTAGTAGTGAGTCTTTCAAAGAGACAGTTTGCCCCCATCCTGATTTGTTGTGTTTTGCTTATGATACACTTTTGACAGCTACAGGGTAAAATAAGGAATTTTATTTAGTTTGATTAGTCTGTTTATAATGTCTGTGAAATGCTACTGAACACCTTGGTCAAGGTACATTGTGTGTGCAGATTTCCCCTGGAGCAATGCTTCTGTGACTTTCTGAAAGAAATTCACTAGATTAAGCAGCTGGGAACTTCTTTTCACAAACTCAAACTAGTTTGGGTCAAGGGATTGTAAGCTGTTGATATCTAGGTTTATGAGGTCCATAATGATGCACTGTATTGGCTTACAGATAAGTATGGCAAGACCTATTAGTCTGCAGTTGTCATGATCAGTGGTGGTGCCATCCATATGTGGGGGATGACTTCAATTGCTCTCTGCACCTCTGGCAGAAAACCATTTGAGAGGCTGAGGTTAAACTGATTCAGGAGTGGGTCAGTGAAAATATTTTCAGAGTTGATCTTTTTGGGTGTAGAAATGACTTCATGTATGGGAGAGCTTGTAGGGATGGGGAGAAATGTGAACTACATTTAACTTATTGGCTAATATGTTGGCTATGTCCATGTTCAGTTCAGTATATTGTTAGCTATTGGTCTTAAGGTTTCTGAGAAAGCTGATGACAGACCATAGTTATCATAGCTAGAGGTTGCAGTTTTCAGTTCATATTTAAGAAGAGACTCAGATCTAGCAAAGCTAAGTTCTTTAACTACTTAGCACATATTTGCAATGTAGGGTTTTCCAATTATTCCTAAAGGTGAGGATTGTTTTTTCTTTTGTTATACAGCTTGCTTATATCTGTGTTCCACTACTGGGATTTGCTTATTAGCATGCCACTGTATTTGTTTGATTGGGACAGATGTCTTGATGCAGGTGAGTACAGAAACTCTCTGTAAGTGCAGTGGTGCTGTTAGTGGGTATTTGAGGTCAGGGGCTATGGAACCACTTCATCAGCTGGCTACAATAGCTTAGCCTTGGAGACAAAGCTAGTAGGATTTGTGGGAAGTTTTTGATCAGTCCTTACCATGAAGATTACTGAACAGTGGTCAGATCTGACTATTAGCTATAGGCACAGAGCACAGTGGTATCTGTGATGGCCAATTCAAGTAAATTTGACATCTTTTAGGGCAGTGCACTATTTCGTTTAGTGAGTTAGCACTGGTGACATGTAGGAAGCATTGTCTTTATTTGTAGTGGTATATGTCTTCCAATTTATAAATGGATAGCTTAGTCCTAACCAAATTTCCCAGCCTACATGGTGTTTAGATTACCATTTCAAGTACCCTTACCCCATTCATTGACGAGATTCATATTATACATAGTGATAATAACTCAAAGGATAACATAGATATTTATGAGACCCTAAGTGTAGTATATACCAGTTACTATCTGCCTCTGTCCATAAATAGAGTAGGGGACAGCCTTAAGGTAAATTTCCTATTTCACATACATAGATCCAATTTATGCTTGAATGCAAACAGGAATGAGCTTTGTTTTATGTGGATGGGTAGTCTGTTCCAGAGCAGCGGTATCCTCTGCAAAATATACTTGTCCCTCCACACTGGTCTGTTTATGTTGCAGAGTAGGTTTAGATCCTTGAACTGATTATTTCTAGTGTTGATTGATTCGCTGATGTGTAGTTAGGTCTATTAGGGCTGAGTCAGAGGATGTCTTGTATAACATGCCAGACACATGTCACCTCTTAGCATTCTGTATGAGATTAAGTAATAGGGTTTTGAGCCAGTCCTTGTATGACAAATTGTTTAAGATGAAGATCTTTTTTGTAAGGTATCTCTGTGGGCATTCCAGTACTTGCATATGTCTGCAGAGATACATGCAAAAGGGGGTGTTATACTCCATGATTGGCCTTATGAGGGCTAAACAGAGGGGTACAATGACGTGCTTGGACCTAGAAGCATTCTCCTTGTTAAGAAGCTGTGCAATATAGAAGAACATTCTCAGTACAGTGGACACATGTTGGTCAAAAGTTAAGTTGCTGTCCAAATAGTTTCACAAATCCCAAATGACTGGGTCTCTAACTGCACCCATTTTGTAGGCATCTGCAAACTTAGTCATCCAGAGTCCATTACTATTGGCTTTAAATTCAGACAAGCAGATTCCAAATAGGAGAGGTCCCAACACCAAGCCATGGAAGAACCATGAGAGAGCAGCCTGGTAGCTGGTATTTTTGTGGAGGTAGCTTCCCTTATTTTGATCTCTTACTTTCTATCTGTGACCCAGTGGGGTTTAGTATTAGTTTTCTAAATTGCTCTGCAATGCTTAAGTGGAGGATTATATCAAGGGCCTTTGTCAGGTAGTGGTATCTAGTTTGCACTGTTTGTTTTACATTCCTCCATTCTCTTTATAACTCTTTCAAGGAAGTCCACCAGTTTGAGTAAGCATGACCTCATGACCTGCTTTTTTTGAATCCAAACTGAGATGGATCCAGTGTTTGGAGATTCCCTATGTTTTTATTAACTCCATGAGAATCTTTTACATAGTTTTACATATGAGACTGATCAGAATTATAGGTCTGTAGTTGCCCAAATCAGTGGAGAGTTCTCCCTTGTTCAGGGGGAATGGCTACTTGCTTGGTACAAAGCCTGTGCTGAGGCTGAGGTTAAATGGTGTTGTTTATAGTTTAGCTAAATCATGCTTTATGCCATTTAGGATGCATACAAGTATACTGTCAGGATCCATATATATTTAAAATCCCTAAAAGTAATAGTGCTTCATTCAGTGGTGAGATACTGAAACTTGTTTGGATATGCCTTATGGGTAGTGGGTATCATAGAAGATGTTTATAGTTTGTAACCTATGGCAAGAGATCGTATTTATAATTATCAAATACAACTAAAGAGGACCAACCACTGCTAGGTGTACAGCAACTTTAATAAAGAGTAAGCACTTTCACTGCGAGCACGGCCGCTTCTTCAGACTCAAAATACTGCAAAATCACTATTTCAGTATTTAAAAAGTATTTAAACCAATCAGAAGTAGTGACTAATTAATAGACTGACATTCCAAAAAATTTAAAAGGACCTGCAAACAATAACACACTAAAAACGCAAGTACAAAAACCTATTCACAAACTGACACTGCATTCTAATAGAACAGTATCAGCAAAAAGTATTATTACTAAACAAAAAAGTAGTATATAAAGAATATATCTATCTATCTATATATATATATATATATATATATATATATATATATATATATATATATATAATATGGATAAAATCACCTAAAATAGTATCAGTGGGGGAGTGTGTGAGCTCATAGAGCTGGTTTAATGGAGACAGCATCATTGATGCCTAGTGCCTTATCTGCATTGAAATATATATAAATGGGTCTACTTCACATGATCGACAGTTCATTTGATTGGCATTCATTTGACTGAGACCAAAACACCTAATGTTCAAAACACCTAAAACCTATCTGATCGAAACTCATAACACTGACACATGAAATTAAAAGCACTATGCACTTTTCCCCACTGTAGCGCAATCCTGGAGTTAGTATATATAGTTGGGGGGGGCACATCCCCCCACAAGGGGGGTGTGGGGGCATAGCTCCCCACATACTTCATACATTTCAAACATACACATGGATACTTATAACTGAAATGACTTACTCTTTGCAGAAAACAATATTTATCTAAACTATGTGGGGGGCTACGCCTCCCACACCCCCCATAACTATATATACTAACTCCAGGTCCTTTTAAATTATTTGGAGTGTCACTTTATTAATCACTACTTCTGACTGGTTTGAATACTTTTTAAATACTGAAATAATGATTTTGCTGTATTTTGAGTCTGAAGAAGCAGACGTGCTGGCCGTGAAAGTGCTTACTCTTTATTAAAGTTGCTATACACCTAGCTGTGGTTGGTCCTCTTTAGTTTTATTTGATATTGACTTTACTGTGCTTATAGAGGATGTTTACCTGGTTTCCTTTACTTTTCTTGTGGCTATCTTATTTATAATTACTAGGATGTGAAGAGTTTGGGATCTTTGCTGTACAAATCTACATGTGATGAAACTGGAAGAAAATATGGTCATGTCACCACCTATAACAGAGACAGCCTCATTAGAAGGTTGAATGCATGGAAAACATTTAATCCTGGTAGGGAGGGTGTGTTATGACTGCATTGGAATCATGTTTCAGTGATGATGTTGAAGTCAGTACTTTTTAAGATCAGGAAGGCTTCTATTGAGTACTTCTAACATTGAGCAGCAGTACTTTTTTACTATACTGATTTGATTAGGCTAACTTGGTAGATGGAAGAGACTGCAATTGCTTGCAAAAAGCACTGTGGAAGTGGAGAAATTGCTTGTCGATATAAAAAAAAAAATGTCCCTTGCAAAAGAGTTATGTCTTTGCTGGTCCCAAGGCAGTGACTGTCAGCCATCTACTTCCAGGCAGACACGATATCCATTAGCAAACCACAGACCCCAGAGGTTAAGCAGTCTCTTTTTAGGGGTGACTCAGGAGCAATATCTTGTTAAGTGACTTGATGAAAGTCACACAGTGGGCACATAATAAAATGAAGTATTTACAAAGCATGAATTAAAAATGATTCTAGTGTGGCAGGTAAGGGTATGTGGGAAGAGACTAAACAAAAGATTATACATAAACTGAGGAAATGGAAGCTTTGTTATATGGATATGGATAGTAAGATACAAGCAGTTAAATTTTTTTTAGCCCCATTAGTCTTATACACAGGTCAGGCATATTTTTATCAACCAGAGGAAAAGTTGAAAAGTTGTGGGTAGCAATTAATAAAGAGCTGAAGGACTTTATCTGGGAGGGGAAGAAGGCAAGAGTCAAGTAGGATAAACTGATTCTAACAGTAGAACAGGGCGGATTAGGATTACCTAATTTGAAGGGGTATTTCAGAGCTACACAGTTAAGGCTCATATACATAGTACAAGCAGAAAATTATAATTCAAAGTGGAAAGGGAAAATGAAGAAATGGGGGGGGGGCTCAAGAAACAAAGACAGACTGGAACTTTAGATACAGGCCTTTAAGGAGAATAACAATAATTATGCAGATTATTATATCCATAAAGTAGCAGAAAGTATCCTAAGAACTAAACCAACACGGGAATGGAGAAAGGAGATTTTGCTGATAGGGGTTGACTGCAATTAGGGATATAGACAATAGGCAAGAGGAGGCTGGAATTTATTGGAGAAAACTGACAAAGGAGCTAAAGTGTTGGGAGCAAATAACTAGAGAGGGAAAGATGGTAGAATAGGAAGATGCCAAGATTTTATTTGGACTGCAAGTTAGAGACTACTTTCCCTATCAAGGACTGATATCAGAGTATAGGCAAAGAGAAAGACAGGGAGGTCCTAAATGAAAAACCAGCACTGGTATAGTAATTAGTAGAATGTAGAACAGAAGCTGCCATTAAAAAGGAATAATTAGTAGAGTATATACAATATTAAATGTTAACTATAGGAATGAATTGCAGGAGGTTAGAAAGGATTGGAAAGAGAGATTGGATAAGCAATTCACAAAGAAACAATGGGAGGATATACGTATGTCTCTCAAATATGAAAAGAAATCTAGAAGATTTAGGATTTTTGCTTGGAAGTGTTTGCATATATATCTTTATACCACAAGTAGACTCCAGAGAATTTTTTCAGGTAGACAGTAAATATTGGAGGTGTGACAGGGAAGAAAGAGGTAATTCGGAACATATTTCCTGGGAGTGTGGTGAGCTGGCGGACTTTAAGATTTCCTTGTGGGATGCACTGTCAGAGATGCTGGGTGGGCAAATTGCTGTGACGAGGGAGTTGATTTTTGAGCTATGATACATAATCAGAACTTTCTAAACATGATAAGTCTTGCTGTGTCTAATTATAGTGGCTGCCAAAAAAGCGATTACTAGAAAATGGAAATCAAAATCAAAAAACACTAAACTAGAAGTAGTGAATATAGTAACAGAGCTAAAACAACTGGAATAGAGATCTTTAGAAAAGGATAGGAGAAAAATACATAGGAAAAAATGGGAATTGTGGGAACAATACGTATGTGGAGGAATGGGTCTTGGGAACAATGCATACATATGGGGAGGAATGAGACTTTTTTATTGGTTAAATTGTTTAATTCAGTTTGCTCACTGTTTTATCATAACTCCACAAGGTAAGGTAACCAGCCACTGCTCTGCTGTATTCACCTGTTTACGTGTAGTGCACCTCCATGCACCATTGCACTCTACCACACAGTGGGGGTAAACATTGACAGTAATAGGCGCAAAAACTTTAGGATAAATTTTCCCTTAGTAGCTGCACGTGACCTGGCCAAGAAGTTCTTAAATTGCACTTAGCTGCTCAGAGAACACCTCAGCTGTGCTTTTGCCCCTTAAACTGTCCCAAATCTACAAAAGTCCCAAAACATTTACAGAACCCTGCTAATATAGACCTTTTATAGAGCACCCCATTAGTATAGAGCCAGTTTAGAGCACCCAGTTATACAACACCCCTCCATTTTCTCTCCCCACTGTGAAAACAGGATTTAACCTAGCAGTATGGATGGTCACTTTCCCTGCATTTCTTCTACCAGCCTGACTGACATGGGTATCCTGAGGCAGTGGAGAAACTGCCTCATGTACACTGACAATCCTGTATTCCTAAATCACCCAAGTACAATTTGTGAGAGATGCATCTGCACTAAGAATCTGGAATCCTTGCTCTCTCGTGCACAAAACAGTAACACTGAACAGGTTGCTCGCTCACATACTACATCTCCTATGCAAACCATGCACTCTACACATAAACCATCATATGCAGAAGTGCTCACCAGAAACCTAACTAAACACCAGAGACCTTCCAAACACAAACATGCTACACCTAATACAGCACTACAGAACTCCATGCACATAAAAACACAAGCACCAGTATCTCACCAAATAAGCCCATAAGGAAAAGCACATCTAAACTGAATTTCTTAGTGATAGGTGACTCCATTGTGAGACACACAGATGTCCCACTCACTGGGCTGGACAAGGAGAAGGTTACAGTCAGATGTCTTATCAGGTGCCAGGATCCATAAGATCACACATACACTCAAGTCTCTCAACAACAACAAGTACCGTTATGACTCTGTCATACTTCATGTTGGTGTGAATGACTTGAGACCTCACTGGACTATATGAAGAGAGACATGATTGAGCTCTATAGATATGTGTCCCAGGCAGGTATGTCCCTAGCCTTGAGCAGCATTCTACTCTCACCTAGAATGATACCGCAATATAAACAAAAAACGATCGACTTTAACAATTAACTTAGTTTCTGGTGTCATTCTAAGGGGATCCAGTTCCTGTCAGCCTGGGTTGACATGGTTGATAGATCATGCTGCTTTGCCAGAGATGGTCTTCACCTGTAAGCACTAGGCTTTCGGTTAATGGCTAAGGCACTTGCTGCCCCCATTCTGCCTTTTTTAGGCAAGGTCTCTAGAAGAAAAATTCTGAAGTGAAAATATCACTCACAAATACATTAATGGTTATGCTGCTAAATGCTAGAAACTGCACTCTCTGTAAGCACTCTTCTCCCTGGAGAATGTTGATGCCTGTGTGGTCACAGAAACTTGTTTCAGGGCCTCAGAGAGTACCCCGGCCTTGCAAGGCTGTGATGCCTTCCACACTTTCAGACTGTAAAATGAATCTGTGAGAACCAAAGGAGGAGGAGGAGTATCTATCTCCATCAAAGATAAATACACCTCTAGACTGATTAAGCAGGGAAAACTCCATGGAGTTACTCCAAGGTCAACTAACTGTGGCTAAGACCCCCTTCAAGTCATTGCTAGCTATAGGCCCCCTTCATTGAATCAAGATACCCACGATGCTTATTTGGACCTACTTGAGTCAATCAAATTACAACCAAATACTCTAGGCATGGGAAATTTTAACTATCCCTCCATCAACTGGGAAACATATATGAGTACCAACATGCTTGCACAAAGATTCCTGTACTTTAACACTAATGCCCTGAAACAAATAGTATGCAATGCCACAAGGGACTCAAATATTCTCGACCTGGGTAACCATTGCACCACCACAAGTATAGGACCTTCACTGGTTAAATCTGATTACAAATCAGTCACATTTGAAGTAGCTATAACACCTGAATCCCTCTTAGGTGAAATCGGGCTAAAAAATTTCACCAAAGCTAATTATACCTTCCTAAGGGATGGCATAAATAATTTCCAAGCTCCTGTTCCCACAGTTGGCATTGACAACTATACTGAAATATACACAAATGTCCTGTACAAACACTTACACAAATGTATTGACATAGCTGTACCTGATAGGATCAAAACAAGATCCTCAAGAAAAAACAAGTCTCTCTGGTGGACATCTAGCATTAATAAGTTATACAACAGGAGGAAGAAGTTGCTGTCTATGAATAAAAAGAGAGGTTCCAGCACTGGAAGAACACCCTCCTCTGCTTGAACAAATAAGACAACTTGTAAAATCCTCTAAAGGCAACATTGAAAATAATTTAGCAACCATAGCTAAAGATAACCATAAGGCATTCTTCAGCTATATCCATAACCTAAAGGGTAGGACCCAGAAGTGTGCTGAACTAGCTGTGGAATGGATCACACACACTGATCCTGTGAAAATAGCTAACCTATTAGCTGACAGGTTTGGCAAACATTTCACAGCCCTGTCCCCTCCAAACATTCCACAAAGCATTCTTCTACATCTCCCCCATCTTGCATCTCCAAAGAGCAAGTCATTAATGCTGTCTCCAAGGCCAGAAAACACAGCCTCTATGGGACCAGATGGCATCCCAGGTTGCTTTTTAGATGGTCTAAAACATGAGTTAACAACTCAGTTAGGTACTTTCTTCAACCACAGCCTGAGTACTGTTTTTGTCCCTACTGAATGGAAAAGAGCAGCCATCATCCCCTTCATAAAGGGGGTACAGCAACCAACCTTGAGAACTACAGACCCATAAGCTTAACAATTCTTATCTGTAAGGCCACGGAATGAAACATCATGGGCCTTATAAACAAGGATATGGGTGATCTCTAAACCCTTGATCCGACACAGTTTGGTTTTGTCAGAGGCAGGCCATGCCTGTTAAACCTGGTGGACTTCTTTGAAAACATCCCCAGAGCCGTAGATGAAGAGAAATCTGTGCATACAGGCTACCTTGACTTAGCCAAGTCCTTTGGCACAATCCAACATTCAGGCATGAACTCTCCCATTTGAATATCAACCCTTATATCATCAGGTGGGTTGCTAATTGGCTCACCGACAGATCATACTCAGTCAAAGTTGGGGACTTTACCTCAACCAGTAGACTTGTCTCCAGTGGGGTTCTACAGGGGTCAGTGCTGGACTTCTTATTGTTTGGAATACAGTTCTCAGAAGTCCAGGCCAAAACAGAGAGGCTGTGCCTGACTAAGTTTGCTGACAACTGCAAATTAGATGCAATCATTGAATCCCCCAAACAATGTCAATATACTTCAAGAGGGACTTACGCAAACCAATGATTGGCACCAAAGCCATGGACTCAAACACATGCGAAAAATGCATTATCATCCCCTTCAGTAAAAATGATATCCCTGCAGACTATCATATAAATAATAATACCCTAAGTGACAACTAAGTACTGACAGACTTCAGAACGCAAGTTGACTGTAGCCTAAATTTTGACCACCATGTGTCTACTGTGATAAGGAAGGCATTCTGTGTCACACACCTCATTAGGAAAGGCATTGCCTGAAGAGTGAAAGAGTTCATAACACCCCTGTACTCAACCCTTATCAGGCCAATAATTGAGTACAATGCCCCTTTAGTATGTAACTTACCAGGCACTTGCAGCACCTTGAAAGACCTCAGAGAGTTCTAACCAAGAAAATTCAGGGTCTCTAGCACATGTCATACATTAACAGACTGAAGTCACTGTCACTGTACTCAGTAGTGTACAGACTACGTAGAAGAGACTTGTGGCTGGCCTACAGGACAATCTTGGATCCCCACCTAATAGAAATGCTGCACATCTGCAAGTCAACTGGGACAAGGGTCACCTGCTCCAGGGACCTTAACCTGGCTTGCGACATCAATAGGACCTGCTGGAGCAACAAATATGTCTGTCAGAGTTTGCCACTCCTCTGGAATAGGATACCAATTCACATCAAACAAAGCCCCTCTATGACCCTGTTTAAGCATAACCTGGATGACTGGATGAGAAAGCATCTCTTCCATTGTGACAAAGAGTTTGTTCCATTTGTTTATGACATTCTTTATGATGATTAGACTGTTATTATAGTTAAAATGTATTATAACTTTAATATTATTAGCTAATATTATTCCTAAATATGTTAGTTTAGCCTCTTGAACAATATATTTGCTAAATCTCCTATTCAAATTATTAATACTGGAGTTGATAGGAAATATTTTTGTTTTACCCATCAGTAAAGATTAGAACAGATTTCCTTTGAAAACTTTCAATAGTCTCAAAGATTGCAGAAAGGTAACCATTATTCCTTTAACAGTAAGAAGGATGTCATCTTCAAACAGTTGGACTTTAGAAGTTACATCAGTGCTTAATTTAATACCATCAGTTTCTGAATTCAGCCTTATAAAATTAGCTAATGCCTCAATAACAAGAGTGAAAAGCAAAGGGGATAGAGGACAACCTTGTTTAGTTCCGTTAAGAATTTGAATGGCTTGAGAGGTGTATGTATTTATATTAACATAGCCCTGACATCCTTCATAAAGTTGATTAATAAGTTGTATGAAATTACAAGAGAAATTCAGTTCTTCCAAAGCAATGAAAAGATAATCCAAATTAACAGAATCAAAAGCACAATTTATATCCAAGCTGATTAGAGTTAAATTATCTTTTGAATTATTAGCAAAATCAATTATGGTTAGTACTCTTTTAATATTATCGTATGTATTCAGATTTAAAATAAATCATGTTTGATCTTCAGCAATCAAAAATGGGAGAAAGTTCTTCAGTCTATTAGCATGAATAGACATGAACATTTTATAAGCAACATTTAAAAGAGAAATTGGTCTATAAGAAGAACATTTACTAGGGTCTTTATCAGCTTTTTATGTGGGAGAGATAAAAGTAAAGTTCCATGAAGGAGGGACATTAGCCTAATCTTTACATAAGGAGAAAACTTTATGTAATAAGGTTAAAGCTTTTTAGGCATTAATTTATATACTTCAGGAATTAGTCTATCATTACCTGGCTCCTTATTTCATTTTAAAGCACTAATTTGAAACCGAATTTCAAACATTGAAACTACTTTGTCAAGTGTTTCAATTTGAATATCTGATAACTTATTTTTGTATGCTTTTTAATAAATGATCTAATTACTCCTTTAGGATCCAGTAATATAGATACCTGATTAATTTTATTAAAGGGGTCTCTGAATTATTTTAGTATATCATTGACTTTTTCGATTATGGTAAGTAGTAGTGATGTGTGCATATAATATATTATCTTATATGTAATCTCAGCTACAAATGAAAAAGTGTCATGAGATATAATTTATGTAGACCCATCTTCAGCCTTTGATTGGGTTGTTCACAATATAGCAATGAATAATTTAGAACAACTAAGCATTACTGTAACCTTGACAATACAAATAGCTCCGTGGCTTACAGATAGGACATGGTAAATATAATTAAGTAGTTGGACAGGCAAGATTCTAGGCTACAGTGAGGGTGTCTCTCAGGCTCTGTTCTGGGCTCATACATTTTAGATTGTATCTTTCTTCTGAAGTGTGCTACAGTCTCTATGCAGATGACTTAATAATGCTTAATAATGGGGGAAATTATTACATCTATTATGGATAGGACATTACTAACTTGACCAGTTGGACCCAGGAGAATAACATACTGATAAACACATCAAAAACTAAGTGCATGAGCTTTGTGAAACATAGATTGAAGGGTGAAAATTTAAAACAGAATAAATTTACTTTCATTATGGATTCATTGAAGGATCTAGGTATATGGGTAGATTCAGGTTTGATTATTTTCTTGATCGTAGTCACCAAATGGTTAATTATAGTTTTAACACCATCAGCTGTATAAAAATATTTAGGATTTGTTTATTGTTATTAGTTAAAAATATTTAGAGTCTAGGAAACAATAAATGATGAAGTCATTGTTTATAATTTACATTAGACCTAAACTTGAGTATGGACTAATGATATGGAATCCTTATAAGAAAGCTAGCATGCATAATTGGAAAGAGTAGAGCAGAAATATACCAAGGGCATCCATGGATGTGACAGCTTAAGTTATCATGAAATATTAAAGTACTTAAACTTGTAGAGTGTTTCATCTAGATATTTAAAGGAGACCTTATTGAAGTATAAAGGGAATGGCAAGTTGAGGTCTTATCATCTGAGAAGGTTGTGCCATAACAGTCCAACGGGGCTGAGGAAGAGGGAACATCAAGGGAACCATGGTGGTCCAAGAACTTGTTAAGAGATCCAGCAAAGACATATGAGATGACCATACAGCAGCAGAAGTTTCAGGGTTGGATTTTTTAAACTTAATTTTATGCAACGGAGGGATGTCTGAAGCCATCATACCCTGTGTCAGCTGCTTAACTCTCTGATTTTATAAATAAATCTTAAAGATAACAGCCTAGTTTGTTAGTTGTTAAAGACAAATGAGTGATAAATAAAACCATCCTTATAATTATGGGTAGCTCCAAGACAAAATAAACACTTTGAGTGCTTGTTTCTGCATGGAATTTGCCTCCTGCAGTCACATTTTCCTCTCTTCAATGACACAAACAAAATATTCTTGTCATAAATAGAAGAAATAAAGGAATAGTCCACAACAGGGATACTTATCTGCCCAAGGGAGTGGAAAAGACATGGATCACATGTGTAACAGACTAAAGTTGAAACATGAGTTTAGTTTTCTGTTTGGCGGCAAGAAAGTTCAGATGTGTTTTGTGCCTGCACCCCCTCTAGCCCTTTCTTGCTGAAGTCATACACTTGGACATATGGCATGAGAGGAAGGTATGCTAGCTGGATGTGCAACATACCTCTGAACTGTCCAGAGTTTCAAAGATTGTCCAGATTTTTGCCTCATAATTTTGGTTTGTTCCTCATAAATTTTTGGTTTTCTGACAAATAATCAGCAAATAATTGAGGATGGAAGTCAGAGAATAATGACAGGTGTTTGGAGTTTCTGACATCATATTCTTCAGAAAATTCATGCTAAGGAAAAACCTGTTATTCTATCAACTTTTTAAGTTTTTAGGAGCCTTTGTCCCCCATTCTTTATGGCTTTGTCCAGATTTCTTGCTCTCAGAGGTTGAGAGGTATGATGTGCAGCTATCATTAGCAGGATACCCTGACTGTTAGTGATACTGTAACAATGATCTAAGGAAGTGCATAATGCATATACTATTAAAAAATACAAAATGATTTAACATATAGCCCTTTATCTAAGTACAGTAATGAGAGTTATGCTAATGATGCTCACCCCGTTGGACATTTTTGCTGCATATGTGTTTATCACTGTATATTGGTAGTAAATAATATACTAAACCCAATCTCAGTTACTTCATATCTTTTTTATTTAGTGGGAAAGGCTCAACATGATCAAATCAAGTCAAAGTCAATGATAACTTTATTGTCATTCAGAACTACACAGCATTGTAGATGAACAAAATTACAGTGCTTCGTTCTCAATGCAGGAAACAGTTGCACATATAGACAGAGAAAAATTAATAAAATATCACACTAGAAATTTAATAAGTAGCAATTAGTAAGTAAAGTAGGACAGTAGTGACCCACACCCATCCCAGAATAGGAGACAAGGAAGACAAGGAACAATATGAAGGTAATACTGTTAAAGTAAAATTGAAGCAATAGCAGCATATCTATGATTAGAATGAATTATTGCACAGTTTGTATGTTGCACTTTACAGTCCTTCAGTGTGTAGGTAAGCTAGCTTAGTATTGCACTTAATTATTGCACATCCATAAAATAAGCCCCTTGATAGGCTAGTTATGTAACAGACGTACATAATCAGATCAGTATTCTTGTTCATATTGTATACTATGCAGAACATACTTCATTGTTCACTGTGAGAGAATACTGCGAAGTATTTTAGAGTCCCACATTACACTTGATGCCAGGCTATTACACCTTTCAAATATGTTTTACCAGACATATCCACTAGAGAATTTACATTCAAGGGATCATCATGAAACAAATAGACTTTGGGATTATTATTTAGTTAAATATGTTAGTCCCAGTTTAGCTTCGAGTTGAGTAAAATATTAAGAATTGCCCGGTGTCATTGTATCTGCCCCATCAGTGCCACCAGCACTGTGTACTTTGTGCACTGGGTCTGTTGTACCAGTTTTCTTTGACTGTGACCATGATTTCTATATCACAGATTTCCATGTTCCACCATTCTGCTTCATGCCTGCTCTGTGTATGCTGCATTCCACTTGAAGATCATAGCATCTTCTAAAGAAATACAGGAGAATCTCTCTATATAGTTATTGATGCTAAAATAGGAATGGACCAGTACTCGATTATATATCACTGCTAGTTGATAGCAAATAGGGTCTGGTCCCATATCTCTGATATACAGAGACAGTAATGCTAAAAATAACATCTCCTCCACATAATGTCTAAAATCTTCCCATCTAACATACCTCTCCTAATAAATGTCCATGATACATAGGGACACAATTGGGTTGGGTTGCATGACTAGGCTTTTAAAGGCCCTGGTTGTCATTAGCCTATTATATACCTATGAACCTTTGTTAACATGAGATTGAACTCCCATAACAAGCCAGTTGTAAGTCCAGTGCTAACCCCATTTTCATTCTGTTTGGATTTAAGTTACTTTTTGGCATGATAGGGCTGCCAGCTTATTAAGACATCATCATTTGAGACATTCTCAGCTTTCAAATGTGTTGGCTATATGCTAGTATGGTACTGTTAGCTACTTGACCAAAGTCCATATAGTCTATGCCAACTATCTCTTGCAGTCATCTGACCAAACAATGTTATCATTGTATCCACAGTGTCCTACATGAGGAGCTCCTTTGCATCTCTGAAAAAAATCTCACATTCATACACGACAGTCAGTACCGAAAACTAAGACAACTATAAATAAAATAGAAACAATAACTACCAGTGTAGCAAACTTGTAGCACCAAAGGGCACAGGTAGCATAATAGGGCTCTCATAGCTTGGTTGCCTTCCCCACAAATGGTGCAACCCTGGAGGATATTTATATTAGTTAGAGGGATTTGTGGGGTGCAGCCACCCAGAACACCTAAGACAACCTTTACAGAATCATTTGAGTGACAGGGGAGTTATTCATAAAGTAAAAGTATGTCAAGGAGTTAACACTTGATCAGTACAAATAACTAATCCTAAAGAACATTAACATTGAGGTAAAATACTACCCTTCCCCCACACTATTTTAAGATTCCCCTTCCAAGACTGCATATTTTTTGGGACAAGCATACAATTACTTATTGCTATAAACTCTGTAATTTACTTGGTACAATGTTGTGCAAATTCAGAGTAGGCTTATTCAAGTAGTAGGACTGTGGGTGGAACAGTCCCTACATGCAGTCCCTACATGGAGTGCAGCAGGACTGGCAAGGCGCATTACTGTTCTTTCTTTGTTTTTATTTCTCACATTTATTTTTTTATATCACTTTTCAACAGCTTGCAGGTGTCCATCGTTTATGTTTGGTATTTTGTTTTTCAATGATATGTGAGTCAGGATTATAAAACAGCCTTTTATAAATCTATTGCAAACCCTGATTACTTTGGGTATGGTGCTTGTTAGTCAGGAAGAATGCATTTCTTCCAGTCTCTGAAACTTTGTAGTGATGGCACAGTGAGATTTTAGGTTGCATATGATTTGTAGTGGAATGTGGTGATTTTCATAAACAAGCAGAAAATAAAAAAATAATGTGCCTATATGTGTTAAAACATCTTTAGGAGAGTTCAGATTTTACAGTTGTGAATTAAATTCACTAAAATATTCTTGAATAAGCTCACTAAAATTCTTTCTGGGTGGCACCCATGCTGAATGGTGACCTCCTTGAAGCACTGTTTGTAGATCAGGACCAGGGATAATTCTTTAGCAATGTGGAACAGTCTGTCTTTTCCACAAGCCTACTATTGAAAGCTGACTTAGATCTTGAGTGTTTCTATTGTAACAGTGCACCTTTTTTTCTGTCACATTCTGATTAGTCCTCCTCCACCAACAGTAATGCACCCTGTACTGCTCATCTAAGGAGATAATTATGATGCACTTTTCTCCTATAACAAACAGCAGTAGGACCAATTACAGCAGTAAACTACTGAATGGAGACATTATGTAAAAAGCACATCAATGAGCAGTAAAATATATCACACCTTTTTCCATTAGATATACACCGGAACAATTGCATCGCAGAAAATATTTTTAAAAAAAGCACATTTCTGTCTGCTGCCTCCAAAGTCAAAGATGCAAAAAAAAATTCAAAGTGAAGTGATAAGGTTTTACTATCACCATAGGTCTGTAAACAAAAGAGCACAGAGAGGAAACTGTTAGCATTTCCTGAAGTGTTAAATTACCCTTCCCCCAAGATACTGAAACCTGAGCCCTCACACTAAAAGATGTCTGAATGTAAACAATAGGATCACCTGACACACCAGCTTAATCAAAACAATGAGAGCTGCAGGGAATCTTGACACTCTCCCTTTAAATATTGTCTTGATAGGGATTGGGTGAAGCTGAAGACCCAAGTGCTCCGGATTATGCGGAATGCTCCGCATTTATGACGAGCGAAGCCACTGTTCCGCTGTTCTGCATTGAACAGCTGTGGCTCCACTACAAGGATTTTGATTGATTTGTGTACCGCAATTACTGACAATTGGCATTGCGGTATACAAACCAATACATAGCTCTGATGCCCTTCTGTATTACACAGCGTTGGCTGTGTGCCGCAGTTTTTGATTGGCTCGTAGACTGAATTTACAGCTAATCGCAAATGCTTTGTACGAGCCAATCAGGTAAAGAGTCTCAGGAGGATGGGAGCCTATGAGAGCTCCCCAGTACTAGCCAATCACATTCTGGGAAGCCTTTTCGTGCCAAAATAATGGCTTGAAAAGACTTCCAGGAATCAGAAATTTTAGTTTTTAGGTCCAATATCTAGGAAGGAAGACTGGGAAGGAGCCGACTGAAGACATCTGGCAAACGAAGGTGCAGGCAGCGGTTTGAAGACATCGGGACTCAGAAGCGGCTAGAACAGAAGGCTGAGGTTTTATTTTCCTGCTAGACTACAGGGATCATCATAGTTTGTGCCGTGGCCACTGTGGTGGTTTATTTGTGCTGCTGGAGACTTTGGCTAACTGCATATTGAGCTGGTGCTGTGTAACTAGGCAAATGTAAGTGTTTTAGCTGCAATGGCAAGTGTTTTCTTTGAGAACTGATATGCTAGCACAGATCCTGTTATTCTAGCAACTTTCCAAGGTTATAAGAGCAATGTGTTTCTAGTATGTTTCTGAAGTCTGCCAGAAACTGAGCCAACTGTATGCCAACATAGATGCTGTTATAAATTTAAAAAGTTGCTAGAATGACAGGAATATTTAAAGTTTCTATGTTTTTGTACTGCTTGCCCCCCTAGGATTCTGAAGTCTGAAAGTAATTGAGCAATTGTGTGCCAACACAGATCCTGTTATTCTAGCAATAGTTCTATGTTTATAAAAGCAATATTTCTAAGGTTATAAGAGCAATATTTAAAGTGCCTATGTGCTGCTTGTCCCCCTAGTATGTCTTGGAGAGTTAATTGCCATTTTTTTTTTTTTTTTTTGCAGAAACTGTATGCCAAGCCAGGTCCTGTTCTAGCAACTTTCTAAGTTTATAAGAGCAACATTTAAAGTGTCTCTGTCTTTGTACTGCTTGTCCCCTATTATGTTGGGCTTTGACCAGATTTCCTGCACTAAGAAGTTGATAGGTATGTTAGGATGGATGTCAAAAGTGAGTTATTTATAGTGAGATGCTTTAAAGTATCCAGTTTTGTTTTCTGGTAGAACTTTAAGAATGTAACTTGATCTTGCATTCTTTGGTCGTAACTGCAAAGCCACAGCAGCATACAGTAAGGCTACATCTGATCTATGACAGGATGCTGTTTAACTTGGTCTAACTAAAATTTGTGTGACTTGTAATATGACTGCTTAGAAAATGTAGTAAATGTGATTTTTATTTTTGTAAAGTGCTGTTTCATTTACTTATGGTATTGCAAATTATCAAATAAAGGTTTTGAAGCTGAGAAGTGTGTTTTATTGAATTTTACAGATGTTTTACCATGCTCCATGACAATGGCACATTTGGCGCAGTGCAAAAATAGGGTGTTCCACATTTTGACTATTAGTCACACATTGTTAGGGTCTGTGTTCCACATTGGCCTCTTAACAGGTTGAGACCTATGGGGTGAAGGGAGAAGTATTTTTGGTCAGTTGTTGGTGTTTGGAGGTGTGTGCAAGTTATAGGAGGACTGTTATTAATCAGAGATTGAATGGAGTTAGAAAAGTATTTGTTAAATTGAATTGCAGTGTTACTAGTGGTGGTGTCAATATTGGGGGACAGGGTAGTAGTTTTCCCTGGTTGAAGTATTTTATTGATAGCTGCCCCACATTTTTGAGGGTTTGTCATGTTTTAGCTGAACATTAGAGTAGTGTTTTTTCTTGTCTAGTCTTATTTGTTTTTTTGATTTATAGTTCAAGGTAGTTTTGTATATTTTGGCTGGTTTTATTTTGACGTCATGCTTCCCAAGCCCTATCTCTTTGTTTTAGGAGCATTTTTGGTAAGCCAGGGGGCATAATTAGATTTTGTTCATATTATTCTAGCTGGGGCAAGCTGGTTTAGGATGTTAAGGAAAGCAGAGTTGACGTAATCAACAGCTTTGCCCAGGGGGAGGTATAAGAGGGGAGATCAGTTGCAATGGTATATTGCAGTTATGAGATCTTGGGATATGAAGTTCTTTGTAGAGCATATTAGTTGCAAGAAGAGGTTTTCACGGATTTAATCAGGTGCCTTAGGGCAAATGTAGGTTGGTGGTCACTAAGACTATCAGGTAGTATCACAAAGTTATAGGGTTGGGAAGGCTGATTGGTAAGGATCCAGTCTAAAAGGGACTTTTTTTTTGGAGATTATCACTGTTATCAATTTGAGCACTGGGCCACCTTAATTCCATTATTTTAGCTTTAGCCTCTACAGTTAACCTGGTATCATAACCTCTGTGTAGAAACATTTTTTTCAGATTCCAAAATTTCCTTATTTAATACTTCATCTATATTGCAAAGTCTATGTATTCTTAAAAAATCATTGCATAGTAAAACTTTCATTAAATGATCTGGATGACAACTGCTTCCATATAGTAATTGATTTCTCTGTTCAAATTTATTATATAACCCAGTATTAAATTGATTAAGCTTAATATCCAAAAAGTTAACTTCCATCCCCAACTGAATGCTATCAAATTGTAGGCCCATATTGTTTGTTTGTAAATCTTCCACAAACTGAGATGCCATATCCATGGGGCCTTCACATAGAAAAATAAGATCATCTGTGAATCTTAAATACAACAGAACCTGAGACCCATAGAAACTATGATGATATATATTATCAAACTCAAATTTGCCCATAACCAAATTGGCATACATGGGGGCGAAAGCCGCCCCCATCGCGGTTCGTTGTATTTGATGGAAAACCTCCCCATTAAAAGTAAAAAAATTATTAGTTAAACAAAATAAAACCAAATCAATCAAAAAAACATGACATAGGGGAATCACCTAAAAAAAGAAACAAAGCCTGAGTATCCACATTATGTTTGATGTTGGTATATAAACTTTTTACTTCCATACATAACCAATACATAGAACTATTCCATCTAAATCCCTTTATTTTAGTCAAAAAATCTTGACTATCTCTCACATATGATAGTAATCTTAAGACATATTTTTTCAAAACTTCATGCAGAAAAGTACCAATAGATTTTAAAAAATACTTTTCAGCAGAGACAATAGGCCTCCCAGTCAAATTATTAAGGCCCTTATGAGTCTTGGGTAAACAGTAGAAAACAGCAAGACTGCTGTTATCTACACAAAATTTTTTTATAACATCATCAGAAGAAAAATAACCTAAACGTTGGCCCTTATCAAGGGGTCTATATTAGAACACCGAACATTCATAATGTCGAGTGTTCTAATATCGAACTCTAGCAATCGAAAATTCAAAACATCGAACATTCAGAACAGCAAATTTTTTCCTAGGGAAAAAACTCACTGTTCCAAAACACATACACACAACACAAGCACACCAAAAAAACTGCAATCCACACACATACACCTAAACTCTTACACCTAACCCTACACTAAACTATACATATACCACTAACTATCCACGTACCTTAACCCAAACCCTAACCCTAAGGTCCATCGCTATCGCACACTCACCTCACCCGCTCCCTAACCCTAACTCACCTATCCCGCCCTAACCCTCATGTCCACACAATCGCACACTTACCTGACCCGCACCCTAACCCTAACTCACCTAACCCGCCCTAACCCTCACGTCCACACAGTCGCACACTTACCTGAACCCAACCCGTAACTTTCCACCAGAGCGCTGAAAATACCAAAGCAACAGAAACAGACAACCAAATTCTTTCCCTAGGAAAAAATTTGTTTTTCTGTTTTTTCAATATTTTCAGCATTCACTGAAAACGGGTCGATATTAGAACACTCGACATTGTGAATGTTCGGTGTTCTAATATAGACCTTTATCAACTAATAACAGATACCTATCAATAGCTTTAAAATAACATTCAATATTGCATTTTTCATAAACATTGCTATTGTTTAAATGCATGTAGCACGTCTAAATATTGCACAAATTTCAAAACCACAATTTGATTACCTTTATCAGATGGCTTTACAACAAAATTTCTATCATTACAAAATTTACGGAAATCTATCCATTGTTGTTTATCTAAGTTAAAACAAATATTGGATTTATTACACATTAACATATCATAGTGCTTTTCTACCTCAAAATTGATTGTAGAAACATAACTCTGTATGCATGTATTAGTATATGGGGGAATAAAACAACTTTTAGCCTTAATTACACTAGTATCAAGGCTAGTATATGCATTAGCACCACCATCATTAACTATACAATCAGTAGAATTATCTAAAACAGATGTACATGAGTAAAAGGAATCATCAGAAACACTATCAGAATATACACAATTACCACTATTAACATTTTTATTTTTGTTATTAAAAACTGTATCAAATACAACTTTCTACCTAACAAAAAACTCTCACTTTTTAAAATATGCAATCTGGGAAGAGCAGTGGGTATGAATTTCAAACCTAAACACAATACTGACCTCACAACATCAGAAATTGCAGCATTAGATAAATTCAACAACAAGGAATCATTTACAACAAAGTGACCATCAGTTCCATCTCTTTTTTTTATTAAATTGTCCTTTTTGATTGCCATTGGCATTTCTATATTGTTCCCAGTCACTTCTGTTCTGTTTGCCATGGAAGTTGTTTGTGGGTTTACTATTAATCCGTTGGTTGTTGTTCCGAAACCTGTTATTAAAGTCGGGAGCATTTACAGCCTCCGTTAAAACAGGAAAATCTTCCTGTTCACCAGTGATATTAGAATTTTGCTGAACCCCATCAGGAAGAGCAAAAGAAACAGTAGAAGAAGCAGAGCTGTTATTTAAACTGCTGTTATTTCTTTTCCTGGACGAAGAGCATTTATTATTATATTTATAAAGAAAAGCCTGTTTTAATTTATAGTCTTTAGTGTCTTTTGTAATTTTAAAACTTTTTCGTCCTATGAGACCCTGTTCCACTTCTTGTAGCATCACATTAATATCTTTTAACATTTCATCCAACTTGGAACAAGAAACAAGTTGTTGCAATTCTGTACTCATCGCCAAAATCTCTTCCTTGAGCTGTCGTTTTTTAAGGTGGTCTCGATCAATGAGAATACAAATCCATTCAAGAGAGCAATTATGGGCTGCTGCAATCCATCTTTTGTGGAAAGCCAGATCCTCAGGGCTTTTCATATCAAAAGGATAGTAGGTGACTTAGTAGCCCGCAACCCTCTAGGAGAAATATTTAAGTCCAAGTAACGTTGTAAATATAAAATGTTAAAATGTGTGCTAGTCCCTTTGCATAATAAACGTTCTAATATATCCCTTAAATTGCAGGCTTCTGCAGGTAAAAAGGAAACATTAGATGCACCTATGGCAACAAACGGATCAGAACACCGACGGTTCCGCTCACCCATAAAACAATTCCACACACTACTCAATGTAGTATGATGTATTTTCATCAGGGGTATAAAACAGGCAGCCGACGCCATTACACCAGTCTTTCTTGCAGAGGAGGAGCCCGAAGCAGAAGCAGTTTGCAAGTGCCGGTCGGCAACTGCCTGGAAATTTTCGTTTTCGAGTTTGTAATCCTGAAGTCTTCTAAGACTAAGTACCCCATTGGGGATCCTTTTTTCTTGCTCTAACCAATGTCAGAAAAAGTTAACAATTGTCTTACCTGTGGAAAGCAAATACCTCACAGAGATTTTCATTCTTACTGCTTCACCTGTTTAGACCCAAACCACGATGTCTCTCGCTGTAGGTTTTGTGCCTTGTTTAACGCCTGAACCATTCATCGTCGGGCTATCTTTGTTGCTAAATTCTTTCGCTCTCGTTCTCCGTATTCCAAAATGGCTTTGATAAGCCATCCAACTACCGATCTTCCAAAAAAACATAAAGATAAAGACAGAAACAGCCTGCATAGGTCCAAAACTGCCAATGACGCTTTCTTTAAGCTAGTTGCCAGTCTGCCGGTACTCAGTGAGGTGTCTTTGCAGCCCCTGATGCCCACTTCTACAGATTCGCAGGCCACTGCTGAGACCCATTCGGAGTTCGGTATGCCATGAGATGCTTCTTTGACTATGGAACCTGCGGATGTCTCTACCTTGGATGGGTCCGGAGCCGTTGTGTAGGCACTGGCTTCTGAGGGTGTATTCCAACCTACCGATGTTCAAATTAAACCGCTTACTTCATTTTTAGCTAAAACTACTGAGTTTCTGAGGCCCAGAGTATGCACTACACCTAGGAAACCGATGACCAAAGTGCATGCACAAGCTCCCATACCACAAAAACAAATGCTTAGAATGGCTGAAGACCTTATTGCCCTAATTAGGGGAAGCCAGACTTCCTCCTGCTAAGAGACCAAGAATTAAGTTTCATTCTGATTCTACAGACCAGGAGTCCGATGACTCTGACCCTTCTGATTACATGCCCTTATCAACTTATGAGGATTCAGATGCAGAGGAATCCATCCCCTCTGCCTCCCCTCCAGAGGATTTTTCTTTCAGTGAAACCTTGCATACTTTAAGAGGGCATTTCCGCTGGGAATGCCAGGACTACCCTCAGTCCAAAAAGAGACTCAGAGAATTTTTAAAGTTGCCTCAGCACAGGCCTCTAGCTATACCCCCTGTCCTAGATGTTGTAGATGATGTTTTTATGGAATCCAGTCCTACTCTATATACTTTACCCCTGGCCCCTAGGAAACCTGACAGGTACTACAGAATACCTGATTCCCACACATTTCTCTTCAAGAATCCTACTGCGGATCCAGACACCATTTCCCAGGGACCTAAAGGTATTAAGGCTACTACAGCCAAAAATCCTACCCTTTCAGACAGGGATTCCAGAGCTTTAGACAGATGGGGTAAGAAGGTATATACCTCTGCAACTCTTGCCATCAGGGCATTGAATTGCCACTTTCACATGTTGAAGTACCAGCAGCATATTATAGAACTAATTAAACAAAAAATGGTGTTACTTCCAGATTGTGCAGAAAATAAAGATTTGCAAGAGCTAATGCATTCTGCAAACCAAGTTAGTAAGCATACTTTGCAGTGTGGCTTTGATGCCCTAGAAGCATTTTTCAGGGCTGCAGTCACTGGGTCTGTACTGAGAAGGCATGCTTGGCTAAAGGAACAAACCTTGCCAGATCATGTCAAATCCAAATTACTAGATGCTCCTTTAAATAAGGACTGTTTATTTGGAACCAGATCAGAAGAGGGTCTTAAAAAGATGGAGGAAAAAGCTAAATCTATGCAAACTGTTAAAGGATTCTTACAAGTGTAGCCACCTAGATTCAGTAGGCATTGGCCTTCTAAAAACTGGTCCTTTACAACCCCTTCCAGGCCTGCTCAGACCAAACCCAGGTGAAAGAGGCCACCCAGACAACAGTCTCAGGGTATGCAGAGATCTAAACAATGAAGTGCCCCCACCTCAAAAACGGGGAGTGGTAAACCACCCCCTTATGGAAAAAGTTCACAATGACTTTTCAGTTATCCTTCCCAGCCCTGCCCAATTACTTGTGCCCCTAGAAGGAAAACGTGCCCTTCATGCAAAAAACTGCATGTCTATTACTCAGTACAGATGGGTCCTAAACATTGTATCCTATAGGTACAGATTCTACTTCCATACACTGCTAACCCCAAGCGGGTTTCCAAACCTTCCTCCAAACCAGTGGGCAGAGGCTCAAAAGCAAGTACTTTCCCTGCTCAATATCAGGGCTATTCAACCTGTTCCAGTAGAACAAATGAGGAAGGGTTTCTACTCTAGACATTTCCTTGTGCCCAGAAAAGATGGCTCTTGGTGCCCAATCCTGGATCTATCAACTCTTAACACCTTTCTGGTGGTCCCAAAATTCAAGATGCTTACCCTGTAACAGCTTCTCTCTATGCTAGCCAAGGATGCATGGTTAGTCACTCTAGACTTAAAAGAAGCTTATCTGCACATCCCCATAAGGGAGTCATGCAGAAAATATCTATGCTTCAGGGCAGGCTCTATGCACTATCAGTTCTCTGCACTTCTGTTTGGCTTATCTACTGTGCCCAGAGTATTCACAAAGTGCCTGGCTCCAGCCATTGCATACTGCAGGCAGAGAAATATCCAAATTTTCCCATACTTGGATGACTGCCTTATTCGGGTGGACAGTCAGGAATTGCTACTTCAGCAACTGGCACTCTCACTTCATTGGGGTACACCATCAATGAAAAGAAATTACAACTGGTGCCCAGTCAAAAGATTGTATTCCTCGGAGCAAGCTTGGTCACAACTTCCCAGATGGCATTTCTCACTTCAGAAAAACAGGTCTACCTGACAAACTACTTCAAACAAATGGCCACCAGAACACAGCTATCTGCAAGAAAAATACTGCAAGCCCTTGGGTTCATGGCCTCATGTATTCTGCTAATTCCATATACAAGACTGCATATGAGGAAACTTCAATGGTACTTAAAAAGTCTTTGGTGCCAGCATTCTCAGGACCTGAAAACAGTCATTCCAATCATACCTTGTCTAAGGGTAGAGTTCCTTTGGTGAGCAGAAGCATGCAACCACAACAAGGGACTGCTTTTCACTCAACCCCTCGCCACCCAAACCCTGACAACAGATGCATCAGACTATGCATGGGGGGCTCACATGGCAGGCAGATGCATTTAGAGCCACTGGATCCCAGCCCAGATTCTCCTGCACATCAATTAAAAAGAGATGCTAGCTGTACAGAATTCTCTGACAGCCTTCAAATACCTAATCCTTCCAGGACAACTGCTTATAAAACAGACAACACCACAGTTATGTGGTACATAAAAAAAGCAGGGGGGAACCCATTCTTTCCCACTCTGCAGGCTAGCCATGGCCCTGTGGAACACAGCCTTGAGCAACCAAGTGCATCTACAAGCTCAGTTTCTGCCAGGCAAGCAAAATTCACTGGCAGACGACTTAAGCAGAAATCTCCTAGACCCACATGAGTGGAAATTGGAGCCCAACACCTTCAACCTTCTGATCCAGAGATGGGGACACTGGAGGTGGGCCTATTTGCCTCCCCAGAGAACCACCAGTTGAGCAAATTCTGTACCAGGAACCCTCAGAGCAGGGCCTGGAAGGTGGATGGCCTATCCTTTCAATGGGAAACCTCTCAATTTATGCCTTTCCCCCCTCTGCCCCTCCTCTCAAAAGTACTACTCAAGATAAAACAGGACAGGCCAAGGGCAATTCTTATTGCCCCAGACTGGCCACGCCAGCACTGGTACCCACTCTTGCACAGTCTGACAACAGTGCCACCCTGGCACCTTCACCAGACTCCTACCCTGCTGTCCCAGCAGGAGGGACAGATCTTGCATCCACAATTGCAATCCCTAAACCTTGCAGCCTGGTTTATCCTTTGAATATACCACCAGCAATCCTCAGCAAACAGGTGCTGGATGTCATTCTTGAAGCCAGAAGGCCTAGTACTAGGAAATCCTATGCTGAAAAGTGGAAAAGATATTGTTTTTGGAATCAGTCTCAGGGGAGGGACACAGCAGTGCCCTCCTTGTTCCTAATCCTGGATTACCTAGCAGAGCTACTCCACAGAGACCTATCCTTCTCCTCCATTAAGATTCATGCCTCTGCCATCTCAGCTCATTATAATACTGAGCCACCTCTATTTTCTCACCCTCTCATCAAACAGTTCCTGAGAGGGGCTAACAACTTAAGGCCCTCTAGGAGAGCTCCCACCCCTGCCTGGGACCTTAACTTTGTACTGGAAAATCTCACGCTTCCCCATTTTGAACCTGCAGCTTCAGCAGAGTTAAAATTCCTCTCTTGGAAACAGCCTTGCTTTTAGCCATAACTTCAGCAAGAAGAGTGTCTGAGTTGCAGGCACTAATGGCTGTGGAACCCTTCATTATTTTCCATGCTGACAGGGTTTCCCTCAGGACTAACCCTCCTTTATGCCTAAGGTGGTGTCCAGTGTTGCTCTAAACCAATCCATCCATTTGCCAACCTTCTTCCCTAACCCTCAGAATAAAGGGGAAAGGATCCTGCACTCCTTGGACATGCACAGATAGCTCAGGTTCTAACCTAACAGGACTAAACCTTTCAGAAAATCTGACCAGCTGCTAGTCAGCTTTGCTACAGGGGCTGAGGGTAAGGCCATTTCAAAGCAGACTATTTCCAAATGGATAGCACACTGCATCCATTTCTGCTACAAGCACCATGGAAAACCTACCCCACAGGGGATCAGACCACATTCCACTAGGGCTACTTCCACCTCTTCAGCATTTCTCAGGGGAGTCCCTACCAGGGACATTCTGGAATCTGCAACCTGGAATTCTGTACACACCTTCACCAAGCATTACCACTTACCAATCTTTTCTAAATCCAGAGCTGGATTTGCTACAGCAGTCTTGCAAGGCCTACTAGCCAGCCCTAACACTTCTTGACTGCCTCCACCCTTCCTCAGCTTTGGAAATCAACCCAAGTGTGATGACTGCAACAGTGAAACAAGAAATCCATTGTACCATTGTGTACACTTACCATAAATGTAGATGTTCGAGTGTATTCACTGTTGTAGTCCTGGTTTCCCTCCCTCCAACCTCCTGGCTTTCTCTGTCTTTCTACCTCTCCTCTCGATGGCCATTCCTAATGGCACTGGTATTTACTTTTTACTGGTGGTGTTCCCCACCATATACTAGCTTCCTATTTGGGGGCTCCTGACATTTGGGGCAAGAAAAACTGATGTAATGGTGTCAGCTGCCTGTTTTATACCCCTGACAACCTGACGTCATGGAAGAAGTGACAGTGTCCGATGCAGAAATCCTAAGAATCTGGTATTCGGGCTGACTGAGGGCTACCTGCAGGCAGATAACCCAAGTGTGATGACTGCAACAGTGAATACACTCGAACATCGACATTTACGGTAAGTGTACACAACTGTACTGTCTGAATGTCCATGACTTTTTCTTTTACTTTTAAGTCTATTTATGGACAATTTCAGGCCAATAAAGCCAAACCCTCAAGCTGTGTTTCTGCCTTCTTATGGCATCATCAGTACAGCATAAGAGGAATGTTTGACTTTTGGAAACACAGGGTTGTTGTACCCAACACTACTTTAGACACATGATGGTCAAAGGCTAGATTACTGTGTATGTGGGTGCATAAGACCCTGACTACTGGGTCAGCTGTAACGAGTGTGTTGTCAATGTGATAGTTACCTGGGGTGGATGTCTTTCCGAAGTATACTATTATGCATTTCTTTGCATTTAGTTTTAGTTTATACCTCTGACACCAGTTGGTTGTATGTGAGTGCCTTTTGTGGAGAACATTTGTGTCAGGATGGGATTCAATGACAGCTCCTAATTTGCAATTTTCCAATAACTGCCAGTATTAGTACTGGATAGTTTACACATGATTGCCAGTATTAGTATTGGGCAGTTCATACGTAACTGCCACTGTTAGTATTTGATTGTTCACATATAACTGGCAGTATTAGTACTGGATACTTCATACATAACTACCAGTATTAGTACTGGATAGTTCCTATGTAAATTCTGGTATTTGTACTGGATAGTGCATACATAACTGACAGTATTAGTGCTGGATAGTTCATATATAACTGGCAATATTAGTATTAGATAGTTCATATGTAACTGCCAGTATTAGTATAGGATAGTTCATACGTAACTGCCAGTATTAATTATGAGTAATTCATTTGGAACTGCCAGTGTGAGTCTTGAATAAATCATACATAACTCAAGTATTAGTATTGGATAGTTTATAAGTAACTGCCAGTATTAGCACTGGGTAGTTTACATAACTGTCAATATTAATATAGGGCAATTCATATGTAACTGCCACTATACGTATTGGAAAGTTTTTGTGTAACTGCTGGTATTAAAATTGGATAGTTCATGTGTAACTGGGAGTTAATAGGTTCACAGAATCATATGTAAGTACTAAGCTAGCTGCCCTTGCAGGCCATTTTATGCCTAGCCAGTTTCCCTTTTTATGCTTGAATTATCCTATTTGGTTTGAGATTGGCCTAGCCCATCCCATGGTTGATAATTACATATTACTCCTAATGAAATGAACTGGGATCATACCATATCTAATTTGAGGGGATCCATGCATGGGATAAAGCTTTTAGAAGCTGCTTCTGCCCATCAGTAGTACTGTGAACTGTCATGGGGTACATTTTCTGTTTACAGTCCACAGATCTAAGTTATGCTTGAATACAGACAAGGACAAACTTTGTTTTATGTGGATGGTGAGTCTATTCCACAACAGTGATATCGTCTGCAAGATAATGTTCTGATAATGCTGCAAAAGAGTTTTAGATCCCTTGACTGAGTATTTCTGATGGGTCAGAGAATGCCTTGTATGCAAGACACAGGTCACCCCCTAGCAGTCTGTAGGATACCGAGTATAGTGACAGGACTTTGAGCCGATCCATGCAGGACATGTTGTTTTGGCCTTGTATCCTTTTAGAAAGGTATATCTGTGGGTGTTCCAGTTGGTACATATGTCTGGACAAATACATGCCAAAGGGGGCATTATATTTAAAGATTGCCCTGATGAGAGTTGAGTAAAGGAAGACAATGACATCTCTTGATCTAGACACAATTCCTTTGTTTATAAGTTGTGCAATACAGAATGACTTTCTTACAACAGGCATATGTTAGTCAAAAGTTAAGTTACTGTCCACTTAAGATACTAAAATCCTGAATAACTGGGTGAATTCTTAGGGTGATATTATAAATGTGGTAGTTCCCTGGAGTAGATGACTTCCCAAAGGATAAAATAATGCATTTTTTTAGGATTTAGTTTCAGTCCATGATTTTGGCCCTATTTATTTATTTTGGACAAACTTTCCTGCGGGATGGCTAAGTCATGTGGCAACTTTGCAATCATCTAAAACTTACTCTACCAGAGCCCTTTGGTATTGGCTTTTAGTTCAGAGAAGTAAATGCACACATAAGAGAACAAAGGTTCCAGAACAAACAAAAAATGCAAACAGATAACTTTTGTTTGGTATCAACATGGAAAAAGGCAGAAAAGTACAAAGGCGGATAATGACACAAGTCACAACAAGTGCAACTTAAATATTTAAGCAGAATTTAAATAAAAGCTTTTTTTCTTTCATTTTTGAGGACAAGCTTGTTATTCACAGTTCATGGCTTTCCTCACTTCTACAAATCTTGCATAAGAAACCCTGAGTGTGGATAGCTCTGTGCTGCATATATTAGGCTAGAGAGAGAGGGAGCCAATCAAAGAAAGCCAATATTGGAACTCTTTCAGAAATTTTAACGTAATGTCAGTGGGGATGGGATGGACATGAAAAACAGGGAGCACAATGGCACAGGAATGACATTTCTCTGAGTTACAGGTCAAGAACCATGGTCAGGTTTCAGTTTCAGAAACTTTAGCTTAATATGTGACTGGGGGATGGGGCACACATAAACAGAAGGGGAAAATCAATCGGCTGTATAACAAGAGGAAGAAAATCATGGCAAAAATTAGGAGGTGCAGCACCCAGCAGGATAAAAGCACTCTCATCAAACTAAACAAACTAAACAAACAACTAAGAGGACAAATAAAGTCTACCAAATCCAAATTTGAGGTAAGTTTGGCCCCCAGGCCAAGGATAACCACAAAGCATTATTTAGCTATGTCCACAACCTCAGAAGCAATACACAATTGTGTGTGGAGCTCATTGTAAATGGAATTGCCTGTACTGAACCAAAACACGTAGCAAACCTCCTGGTTGATAAATTCAGCTCCAACTTTACCCCTCTCTCCACTTCAACCTTCCCTCAGGAAATGTCATCAAATATAACTCCCCCTACTATCACTAGGGAGCAGGTCCTTAATGCTCTCTCTAAGACCAAGAACACTTGCATCAATAGACAATATCCCATGCAATAGCATGAAACATGACCTATCAGGTCCTCTGGAATTACTATTTAACTGTAGCCTCCAAACAGGCTGTGTGCCTCATGAATGGAGAAAGGCAACAATCATCCCTCTGCACAAAGGTGGGTCATCTACAGATCCTGGAAACTACAGACCCATAAGTCTCACTAGTCTTATATGTAAAGTTATTGGAAAGAATTATCATGGAGATGATCAACAGAGATATAGTAAACCTCCAGACATTGGACCCAACCCAGTTTGGTTTCATCAAGGGCAATCATGCCTACTCATCCAGGTGGATTTCTTCGAGAAGGTCACCAAAGCAATGGAAAAAAGTCATTCACACTGTCTACCATGACCTGGCCAAGGCATTTGATGTAATACCCCACTCAGGTATTGTTGACAAACTCAAGAGGTTAGGTATAAAGTGGATAGCCATCTGGCTGACAGACAGGACCCAGGAAGTTAGAACTGGGGAGACCACCTCTACAAAGAGGCCATTCACAAGTAGAGTCCCTCAGGGATCAGTCCTTGGACCTCTCCTTTTTGGTATTTACTTCTCAGAAGTCAAGGCCAATGTCAGTGGTCTCTGGCTGACTAAGTTTGCAGATGATTGCAAATTAGGAGCTGTCATTGAATCTCTGACTGACACAAATGTTCTCCAGGAGGGGCTGCCACAGACAAACAACTGGTGTCAGAGCCATGGACTAAAACTAAATGCCAAGAAATGCATAATAGTATCCTTTGGGAAGTCATCCATCCCTTGTAACTATCATATTGACAACACACCCCTTAGAGTTGACCCAGTAGTCAGGGGCTTAGGGACACACATAGATAGTAATCTAGCCTCAGCTCATCAAGTGTCTACAGTGGTGAGGAAATTATTCTATGTTGCACAACTTATAAGCAAAGGTATCCAAGGGAGACATTGTTCCACTGTATTCGGCATTCACCAGACCTGTCATTAAGTACAATGCCCCTTTGATATGTACCAAACAAGGCATATCTAACAGTTGGTAAGTCTACAGAGATTCCTCACTAAAAGAATAAAGGGCGTAAGTAATATGTCCTATGCAGACCACCTCCAGACCCTATCTCTGTATTCTGTCTCCTACAGGCTTTTGAGGGGAGATCTATGCCTGGCATACATTGCATTGTCAGACCCCACTCTGATGGACCTCCTGCATGTCCACAAAACAAACAGCACCAGAATTACACATTCTAAAGACTTAAACCTTGCCTGTGATATAAATAGGTCCTACTGGAGAGATAGGTATGTATCCAGAGACTGCCCCATCTATGAAACAGGCTCCCCATCCATGTGAAGCAGAGTTCCTCCCTAACCCAATTCAAGTGCAACTTGGACAATTGGATGGGAAACCAAAAATTCATCCCTGGTTTGGCACCTATGCCACTAACGGACAGAGGTAACCTGTATATGGTTAATCTCCCAGGCCCATGCTTACACTTATCAAGGCTATCACAACTTGCAGAGATTAGGGATGCATGGCTAAGCTTAAAAAGGCCCTTGTGGTCATTAGCCTAGTAAACACCTATAAACCTATGAACCTAAAAAAACGTCACCAGAAAGCAACTTATGTGAGCTCCAAGTCAGTGACCACTGACAAGTAAGAATTTCAGAAATTTTAGCTTAATGTCTAAATGGAGGATGAGACAGACACAGAGAAGAGAAGAACAGAAAGGCACTGAAATCCAACTTTAAGCAGGTAAATAAAAACAAATGTCTTTTGGCTTTTTCCGGTTAGGGGTCACCACAGCGGAACTCCGGTCCACTAATGATTGTCAGTGGATTTTTACAGAATATAAAACTGTGGGAGATTGTAAAAGCAATGAAGCATAAATACAGGAGTAAAAAATATATTGTCACTACTGTAATTATGTTACACTTTAAAACAGCAGACAAAGCATGGTAAAAGATATATTGGCACTACTGTAATTATGTTATACTTTAAAACAGCGGACAAAGCATGAATGTACCAGTAACACTGTTTTGGGGCAAAATGCTGTAATAAATGACTAGATAAACTTTAAATCTGTCAGACATTCACAGTTCTGCCACAACTGTGAATGAAACTAAAAGACTAATGTCTAGCTAAGGTTGCCACCCATCCCGTTGTCAGCAGGACACTCATGGGTTGAGCTGCCTCATCCTGTTGCCCGCTGTGCAAAGTAATACTTTCGGCTTTTCCGTGGCAATTCAGTTACATCACCAACCCGGACCTGCAGGCAAAGCTGCTCCTGTTAGGTCTGGGTGCTTTAATTCATGCAGCAGTTGGCTGCAATTCATGAAAGGGGTGGGGATTGGGGCAGGAAGAGCCTTGCAAAGATTGCGGCTGTAGGACTGCTTTGTTTTAAGTGCTTCTACAGCTGCTAAAAAAAAGATCGAGATTTTTTTTTTCTAACAAGCCAGCCATCCATCCATTCATCCAGCCAGCCAGCCAGCCGGCTTGCCAGCCATCCATTCATCCATCCAGCCAGCCATCCATTCATCCAACCACCCAGCCAGCCATTCATCCAGCCACCCATCCATTCATTCATCCAGAGAGCCAGCCATCCATTCATCCAGCTAGCCATCCATCCATCCATTCATTCATCCAGCCAGCCAGCCATCCATTCATGCAGCCAGCCATCCATCCATCCTTCCATTCATGCAGCCAGCCATCCATGCATGCAGGCATCCATCCATCAAGCCAGGCATCCATTCATTCAGCCATCCATCCAGTCATTCATCCATCCAGCTGCTACTCCCACCAACCAGCTAGCCACTCCAGCAGCCAGCCAGCCAGTCAGCTAGCCACTCCAGCAGCCTGCCAGCTAACCACACCAGCAGCCAGCCAATCAGCCACTCCAGCGGTCAGCTAGCTAGCCACTCCAGCAGCCATCCGTTGTACCCATAACAGCATCTCCTTCACTGCTCCTGTGGTGATATCATGGCAGAGGGTGTGGCCAGTGTCATGTTGGCCACACCCCCATGTCCCACTTTGGCCAACTTAAACGGCGGCAACCCTATGTCTAGCAGAATTTAAAATATAGCTAGCTTATACAAGTTATTCTACTTGTGAAGATAGAAGTGCAATATAATATAAAACACCATCTCCCCACAACTACAAATTAAGCTACAAGACTAAGATCCCAGAACAAACAAAAAAAATTAACAGTTAACTTTTTTGGCTAAAACATCAAAAAAAAAAAAAAAAGAAGAAGAAAAGTACAAAGAAGTAACCACATCTTTCAATTTAAGTGCAACTTAAATCTTGAAGCAGATTTTTTTCCTCTTTCCTTTTTGAAGAAAAGTTTATTCACAGTTGATGGCTTTTTACATTTCGCCAAGCCACACATAAAAGACCCTGGGAAATGATAGCCCTCTCCTGAATATAGCAAGTTAGCAACAGACAGATTAAATCAGATAATGGCAATATTGGAGCTTTTTCAGAACCTTTAGCCTAGTGTCATAGGTAGCAGACACAAAGAACAGGGGAACAAAAATATACTAGAAGGCAACTTCTCAGACCTATAGGTCAATGACCCCAGGCAGGTTAGAATTTCAGAAACTTTAACTTAATGCCACACTGGGGGATGGGCAAGACAAAAAGAACAGGGGAACAGAAAAGCACTGAAATTCAACTTTAAACAGGTAAATGATAAGCCCAATATAAAATTGAAGGAGCAAAGCTGGAAAATCAACAACTGTAAAAGTGCTGAACTACAAATCCTAGAATAGGAAAAATAAAACTCTCACTACTGTAATTTTATTACAGTTTATGGTAGCAGACTATGCAAGACATTTGCTAGTAACACTGTTTATGGAAAAATACAGAAATAAATGACTAAATAAGGATCTAATCTGGCAGTAGCTCACAAATCTGCCACAGTTGTGAATGAAACTGTAAAACCAAAGCCTAGTTTTGGCTTTTACAAGTAATTCTACCACTAGAGATAGGGATGCAATATAATACTGAACCACAATCTTCCCACAATTGCAAATTATGCTACAAGACTAAGGTCACAGAACAAATTAACCATTAGAACAGATAACTTTTTTGTCAACAGCATGGGAAAATCAGAAAAGTACAATTTGTTTTTCTGTCTTTCCTTTTGGATGAAAAACTTGTTACTCCCAGTTCAGGGCTTTTCACAACTCTCCAAGTCCTGCATAGAAGAAACTAGGTGTGGGTTGCTCTGTGCTGGATATAGCAGGCTAGCTAGAGAGGGATACAATCAAATGAAGCCAATTTTGGAGCTCTTTCTGAAACTTTAGCCTAATGTCTCATTGTGGGGGGTAGTTACAAAGAAAAGGAGAAGTGAAAGGCACTGGAATCTATCTTCTCTGAGCTATAGGTCATTGGTCCCCAGGCAAATTAGAATTTCAGAAATATTTCTCAGTTGAGGATGGGCAAACACTAAGAACAGAGGAACAGAAAGGCACTGGAATACACCTTTATGAAGGTAATTTATTAGCAGAATATAAAACTATAGGAACAAAACTGGAATAAAAACAGCCATAAAAGCACTGAAGCACAAAACCTAGAGCTTATTAAAAACAATACTCTGACTAGTGTAATTCTACTACAGTTTAAGGCATACGACTATTCAAAAATATACCACTATCACTGCTTATGGAAAATGCAGGAATAAATTACTAAATAAGGCTCTAATCTGGCAGTAGTTCAGGATTCTGGCACAGTTGTGAATGAAACTAGAAGACCAAGGTCCAGCAGGGTTTTAAAATATAAACAACTAGCTTTTACAAGTAATTCTAGTTGCAGAGATAGAAGTGCAGTTTAAAGTAGAAACACAATATTTCCACAACTGCAAGTTAGGCTACAATACTAAGGTCTCAGAATAAAGTAAAATATGCCCACAGATAACATTTTGGCTACAAAATGGTAAAAATAGAAAGGTACAAAGAAGTATCACCACACAGGTCACTAAAATGCAACTTAATTATTTAAGTACAATTGAAATAAAATCATTTGCCAATTCATTTTTGCTGAAAAGCTTGTTACTCAAAGTTCATGGCTTCTGAAACCTTTCCAAGTCTTGTATAAAAGATAGTTCATGTGTAACTGGGAGTATTCGTATTGGATAGTTCAAACATAACTGCTAATATTAGCATTGAATAGTTCATACATAATTACCAGTATTAGTATTTGACAGTTTGAATGCAACTGTCAGTATTAATATTCAATAGTTCACTTGTAACTGCCAGTACTAGTATTGAATAGTTCATACGTAACTGTCAGTATTAGCACTGGATAGTTCGATAGTAATTACCAGTATTAGTACTGCATAGCTCATTTGTAACTGCCAGTATACATACTGGAGAGTTCATGTGTAACTGCCAATATTAATACTGCATACTTCATTCGTAACTGCCAATATTAGTACTAGATAGGTTACATGTGACTGTCACCATTAGTATTGGATAGTGCATACATAACTGCCAACATTAGAATTAGGTAATTCATATTTTCCTGCCAGTATTAGTATCAGATAGTAGATTAGTACTGAATAGTTCATACATAACTGACATTATTAATATTGGATAGTTCATACATAATTACCACTACTGGTATTTGATAGTTCACACATAACAGACAGTATTAGCACTGGATAGTTCATATGTAGCTGGCAATATTAGTATTGGATGTTTCATATGTAACTGCCAGTATTTGTATTGCATAGCTCATATGTAACTGCCAGCATTAGAATTGCACAGCTCATACATAACTGACACCGTTAGCATTAGTATTGGATAGATCATATGTAACTGATAATTTTCAGTTCAGGGTGGCCATGGTGGTACAGCAGTTAGCATTGTCACCTCACAGCAAGAGGTTCTCTAGTTCGATGCTCGGCTGGGGTGCCTTCTGTGCGGAGTCTGCATGTCTTCCCTGTGGTTGCGTGGGTTTTCTCCGGGTGCTCCGGTTTCCTCCCACATCCCAAAGACATGTTGTAGGTGGATTGGACACTCCAAAATTGGCCCTAGATGTGAGTGTGTGTGTGAGTGCCTTCTGTGGAAGGTTGGGCACCAGACTGGCAACTCGACACCGTAAAACTCCACTGCCAATCATGAGCAGACAGGTGATCCGCTGTGGCGACCCCTAACCGGGAAAAGCCGAAAGAAGAAGAAGATATGTAACTGATAATTTTAGTAGTGGATAGTTTATACATAACTGCCAGTAATGGTACTGGGTAAATTATATATAACTGCCTGTATTACTATTGGTAGCCCATGCATAACTGCCAGTATTAGTATTGGATAGTTCATATGTAACTGCCAGTACTAGTACTGGAAAGTTCATTTTAGTACTGCAAAGCTGATACATAACTACCAGATGTAGTATTGGACAATTCACATGTAACTGCCAGTACTAGTAATGGTAGTAATGGTATTAGTACTGGATATTTCATATGTAATTGCCAGTTTTGGTATTACGCAGTTCATATGTGACTGCCAGTATTAGTATTGGATACTTCATACATAACTGCCAGTATTAGTACTGGATAATTAATGCACAAAAAAAGTATTAGTATTGGATACTTCATTCGTAACTGCCAGTATTGGTATAAGATAATTCACATGTGACTTTCAGCCTTAGTATCTGATACCTCATACATAATTGCTACCATTAGTTCATTTTCACCTGGCAATATTAACATTGGATAGTGCATACATAACTACCAGAATTAGTTTTAGATAATTTATATATTACTACCAGTATTGGGTAGTTTATACATAACCGCAAACATTAGTATAGGAAAGTTCATATGTAACTACCAGTATTTTTTTCCCAAACATCTTTATTAAATTTTCACATATGACAAAGGCAATCTTACATTTATATAAATGAAAATCATACAAAATGATACCACTTTAGTTGCAAACTGTTTACATCATAGATACCATTGAAACAACTGTAGTTGCAAACATTATACATCACTTATAAACCATCCCTTCATTGTCAGTTAAGCATTATATGGCTCATTCAAATCCTGCCTCTTAAACCTTGTTCCTGCTCTGCATATATTGTAACTACCAGTATTAGTATTGGATAGCTCATAATTAGCTGACAGTTTTAATATTAGATAGTTCATACATAACTGTCACTATCAGTACTGGGTAATTCATACATAATAGCCAGTATTAGTATTGGATAGTTCATATGTTGCTGCCAGTGGTAGCACTGAATAGTTCAAACAAAACTGACAGTTTTACTAGTGGACAGTTCAAACATACCTGCAAGTATTAGTACTAGATAGTTAATTTGTAATTGTCAGTATCAGTATTGCATAGTTCATACATATCTGCCAGTAACTGTATTGGAGGGCATTAGTAATGGATAGTTCATACATAAATGCCAGTATTAGTACAGGGTAGTTCATGTGCAACCACCAAGATAAGTGTTGGATACTTCACTTGCAACTGCCAGTATTAGTATTGGAGAGTTCATAAATAACTGTCAGTATTAATACTGGATAATTTACATAAATGCCACTATTAGTATAGGATAGTTCATGTGTAACTGACAATATTAGTACTGAATATGTCATACATAACTTTAGTGACTAGTTCATACATAACTTTCAGAATGAGTATTGGATAGCTCGTACAAATCTTCCTGTATTAGCACTGGATACTTTATTCATAGCTACCAGTATTAGTGTTAGATAGTTTATACATAACTGTCAGCATTAGTGTTGGATGGTTTATACATAACTGCCAGCATTAGTGTCAGATAGTTCATATATCACTGCCTGGATTAGTATTAGAGAGTTCATACATAATTGCCAGGATTAGAACTGAACAGTTCGTACATAAGTATTGGATAACTCATACATAACTGCCTGTATTAGATAGTTCATACGTAAATGCTAGTACTAATATTGGACAGTTCATGCATAAGTGCCACTATTAGTACTGCAAAGTTGATACATTATTGCCAGTATTCATAGGTTCATAGGTGTGTACTAGGCTAATGGCCCTGGGGCCTTTACAAGCCTAGCCATAGGATTACCCTGGCATCATGCCACCAGACCTTAGTTCCCAGTGCCTCTGTCGGGTAGAGTCACTGGAGTTATCCTCAGGTTGAATTTTCTATTTCGCATCCACTCATCAAGATTTCTCTTGAAGAGAGTCGGCGAGGTGCTCTGCTTGACATGTATAGGAAGTCTATTCCATAGCATGGTCAGTCTCTGGGTTATGAACCTGTCCCTCCAGTACGTTCTGTTGATTGTGGTAATGAGGTTGAGGTATCTGGAGCGTGTGGTGTGGAGGGATTGGGATTTCTTTAGATGTAACATTTCTAACAGAGCTGGGTCAAACATGGCTTTGTAAGTCAAGCAGAGATTGCCTCTAAGTAGGTGATATGAGACAGAGAATAGTTGGAGTTTTTTGAGTCTGTCAATACAGGACAAGTGTTTAAGGCTTAGGATCCTCATTGTGAGGTACTTTTGCGACCACACCAGTTGTTGCAAGTGTCTAGTGAGGTACATGCCAAATGGGGCATTGTACTTGATGACTGGCCTAATGATGGAAGAGTAGAGGGAGACAATGACCTCTTTCTTCCTGGATGCAAAACCCTTATTAATGAAATGTGCCACATATGACAGCCAGTACTAATATTGGATAGTCCAAACATTGCTGCCAGGTTTAGTATTGGATAGATCATATATTATTGTCCTAATTAGTATTGCATGGTTCATGCAGAACTGCCAGTATTAGTATTGGATAGTTCATATAACTGTGAGTATTATTATTGGATAGTTCATACATAACTGCTAATATTGGTACTAGATAGTTCATATGTGATTTTGAGGGTTGTATTGGATACTTCATATGCAATTCCCAATATTAGTACTGGATAGCTCATGTGTAACTGCCAGTATTTGTACTGGATAGTTCAAACATGGGTACCACAATTAGTACTGGACAGTTCAAACATAATTTCCAGTATCAACACTGGATAGGTCATAACTAACTGCAAGTATTAGTAATGGATAGTTTATACCAAACTGCCAGTATTAGTACTGGATAGTTTATACGGAGCTGCCAGTATTAGTACCAGATAGTTCTTATGTAACTGCCAGTATTGGTATTTGATAGTTCATGCATAACTGCTAGTATTAATAGTGCACAGCTGATACATAACTGTCAGTCTTATTATTGGATAGATCATGTTTAACTGCCAGTATTAGTATTTTATAGTTCATGTATAACTGCCAGTTTTAATAGTGCATAGCTGATACACTACTGCCATTCTAGTATTGGATAGATTATATTTAACTGCCAGTATTCGGATTTTGTAGCTCATACACAACTACTAGTGTTAGTACTGGATAGTTCATACATAGCTGCCAGTATTAGTATTGGATAGTCCATGTGTAACTGCCAGTAATAATATTGGATAGTTCATGCATAACTGTCTGTATTAGTACTGGATTGCTCATACATAACTGCCTGTATTGTATAGTTCATACGTAACTGCCTATATTATTATTGAATAAGTCATACAAAACTTCCAATATTAGTATTGATTGCTTCACTCATAACTGCCAGTATTAGTATTGAATAGTTTATACATAATTGTCATGATTATTATTGGATAGTTCATACGTAACTGCCAGCCCTCTTATTGGATAGCTCATATGTAACTATCAGTATTAGTATCGAATAGTTCATTAATATTGTAGAGCTCATGCATAACTGCCAATATTAATATGGGATAGTTCAAACATAACTGCAAGTATTAGTACTGAATAGTGCATATGTAACTGCCAGTATCACTACTGGATAGTTCATAGGTAATGGCCAGTGTTAGCATTAGATAGTTCATATGTAACTGCCAATATTAATATTGGATAGTTCTTGCACAACTGCCAGTTATAGCACGGGGAATTCATATATAACTGCCAGTATTATTATTTGACAAATAATGTGTAACTGCTGGTATTAGTATTGGATAGTTCGTATGCAACTGCCAGTATTAGTTCTGAGTATTTCATGCATAACTGCCAGTATTCGTACTGCATAGTTCATGCATAACTGCTGGCCGGATTCATTAACAGCTGCACTAAGTGCAGCTATTGTATACACAAAAGAGTGCATGGTGCAAATGACAGGTTGCTATCTGTTATTCACTAAATGACTCTACACTTAGTGTAGAGCCAAAAAACAAAGGTAAATGGCAGAATATGTTAATTGTAGCATAAGTAGCTAAACTACATGTTACTTAACCAATTCAGCATGGCAGAGCTATTCAGGAAGCTGTAACGGAATCATGTACACTCAGTGTAGCCTTTGCCCTGAAATCTAAAACTCTTTGGATTGCAGCCATAGTTATACTTAGAAAAAAAGGATGTTATCAGTTGCTACTGCTATAATCATTAATTTAGATGTGAACAGGCTTTAATTCAAGGTGCTGCCGCCAGACCTCAGCCAAGATAAAGGAGGGTGTTTAGACCCCATTTGACTTATCGTGGACATAATGATACAGAAATTATACAGTGATATCAGGTGGATTGAAAAACGCTAGACAAAATATGGAATATCTGCCACCACCATCTGAGGTCCCAAGGAAATCATGGAGAACCCATCCCAGTGGAAACAAGGTATTACATATACTAGCTACAGGTACTTTCCACTGACCCACGAGGGACATACTAGGGGTGTCACAGGCCTCAGCTTCCAGAATACTACATCAGTTTCTAAATGAAATGCTACAACATGAAAGAAAGTATATCTCTTTCCCACACACCCCACAGGAGACAGCAAGAACCATGCAGAAATTGTATTCGATAGCACACTTCCCTGAAGTTTTGGGGGTCATAGATTGAACACACATAGAATTAAAAGCCCCACCTCATGAACAGGTAAGGAGGCACATCAACAGGAAAGGATACTTCTATATAAACTGTTAAGTTGTCTATGATGCCCAAGGGATTATCTACAATGTATTTCCAGTTAACCCAAGCAGTTTTCACGACTCAGACATATGGCACACCTGAAAACTCTGCACATAGTTTGCTAGTGGTGACTTTCCACAATGGCATCTAGTGGAGTTGCAGATTATGCCCTGGAACCATGGCTCATGACACCCATGAGAAACCCACACAATGCCACCAAGCAAGGATAAAATGATACCCATGCTCAAACTAGGAATATCACAGAACATGTACTTCGGTTTATTTGGCTTACTCAAATCAAGGTTTTGGTGTATAGACACCTCAGGAAGTACCCTGTAATATGACCCATTCACCTCTGCTGAAATGCTAATAGTCTGTTCAATGTTACACAATATCATTCTCAGGAGACAGCTATAACAAGGACAACTAGGGACAGGACCACTCTTCCTGGTGCTACAGACAGGGTCATCAGCTCCATCAGGTAGAGATGAACAGTCCAAGGGAGAACCACTAGCTGCAGATGCTTCCAGCAGATGTAGGCATGCACAATATGCTATGGCTCTGTCTAAGATGCAAAGGATACTACATACACTGAATACCTATAAGAAAGAATAACAGGCTTAGCACATACAGATATTAAAAATGATGCCTGACAAAATGCATAGCTTTTACTTAGCCATGTAATGGTTGTATTCAGTTAGTATTAGACAAAGGCAACCCCCTCCCCCAATGAGACTTCTTGCTTCGGTATTATTACCAAAGTAAGTATGGAACCTACATAGTAAAACACAATACAGTTACATAAATGATTACTATGTTATGCAAATTCTCATATGTCACTAAGGCTATACATATTCCAGGTGTACAGTAATGTTAGTGATAATTTTTAATTGATGTTTGCAATACACAGCTACAGATTTTGCCCAATAATCTAAAACCTTTCAGATGGCCACTGTATATAAACCAATGAGTAGGTCAAGGGTAGCATCATTTGCACAAGTATAACAGTAAACAAGACTTAAAAATCTACTTTAACTGCATGGATAACAACAGCAACAAACTGCCGTGAGGGTCAATGATTGCAGAAGCAGCCATCCACACCTGATTATGAACAGGTCCCTATCAGCATCTCGAACGCTGACAATATCGAATTTGATATTGTTGCATCAAGAATGCCGAAAGGGCAGAACATCGAATGGGTAAATGGAAATTTCTGTAAGGGGAGATTTCCATTTACCTCAATGTAGTGCGGTCTCGGAGTTGGTATATTTAAGTAGCAGGGGGTGTGGGGGGTGCAGGGGACCTTGCCCCCCTGCCTACACCCTTTCGTTTTTTTTTTTTGATTTTTGATTTTTTTACTGGCATTCGAAAATGTAATAGGTCGATCATTTCAGTTCGACATTTAGTGATTCGACCTATAACATTTTCAAAATGCTGATATCGACCCTTATGAACTATGATTACATCATTTATTCTGCAATGCATTTAGATTAAAGCAAGATTCAAAGCATTAGCTATCTGCTTTGTGCATATATGCAACTCAAAGTCACAAAGAAATGTGTAAAGGGTAGGGCACAGTCATTATCACTTGCAAAGGTTGGAGGCGACAGGAGGTCAAGCTTGATACCAAAGAAGTGAGTGTGTGCAAGTAACCTTAAGTATTCAATTTGCATGTCATTTAGTAGTCAACTGCACTGCTTAGATAAGTAGTACATGTTTGTGTTTGCGCGTGTGTGTGTGTGTGTGTGTGTGTGTGTGTGTGTGTGTGTGTGTGTGTGTGTGTGTGGTATGGGCAATTATTTGTTGAATGTGCATGAGGGTCTGTTTGAACACAATCAAGCATTATGTTAGCACTACATCCTGGCATTTTGGGCAGGTGTGAGTAACGCATGGTAGATTAGTCATTCCTGGGTCATTGCCCCATCCATGAGAACTACTTGTGCCAGGAGTTACACTACTAGTTCCATGGCTCTGGCTTTGGGGTGCTACTTGACTATAACTGATGCATACTTGTCAACTGTACAGATTTTTACAGAATGTCCACATTTTTGCCATACATTTTCAGTCTGTTCCTCATAAAATTTGTGAGTTCTGACAAACTACTGTGAATAGAAATCACTATATAATGACATACATTTGTGTTTCAGACTTCATATCCTTCAAAAATGCATGATAACACAAATCCTGCTATTCTAGAAACTTTGTAAGTTTATAAGAGCAATGTTTAAAATCTATTGTAATATTTCAGTCTTGGTCCCTGCATTATCTGAGGCTTTGTACAGATTTCTTGCACTATGAGATTGAGAGCTATGGACTGATGTCTGCTGGATGAACTCTCATTACATCTACCCCCGGGACCAGAACCATGTGTCCTACCATATCTGGGTGTGGACACCACAATCACTGATGGACCAGCAGAAGAAGTGCCACTACAGGAGCAGGATCTTGCACAACCATGTTGGCTAAAACTGGATTATGTAGCAGCTCTATGGCCAAATAGATTCTGACCCACCACCAGCAAATATTCCATCACAGACACTGCCTGAGCCTGATCCAGTGTTTCATTCATTCTATCCAAGGAGTCATCCACATAGTTCAGGCATTCCAGCATGTCAGAATGCACAATGTTCAGTACTTGCACTGTTTCTTTTGAGGAAGCTGTGGAATGTGCTTGTGCCTTGATTGTGTCCCTCTTATCAGGTGCAGGGTGAACAGCTGGCTTCCTTTGAACACCTCTAACAACCAGCCTGTGTTGCACCTTACCCTCACAATGGTTATAGGGAGAATCACAAGCTACCATAAACACCAGGACAAGCTGCAATACAGCTACTACAAACACCATAGGATCTAAATCAGCAACAAACTGTATTCTGGTACCTTGGCCTTTCGCCTTCTTGGAATAATTAATCACATTACAAACTATCCCATTTATATACCCAGTACTTCAAATTGACCAATAAAACACCATCAATTAAATATTTTAAACATTTAAAGATATAAAGACAAAAAATGACCATAAACTTAGAATATAGATGTAATAACATAGAAAAACATAATAAATGCACATGCTAGCATATGCACCTCTATTATAATCAACTAAAATGTTGTCAAACTATCATAATTTAATTATTTTGTTTTATTATTTATTGTTTATATATATGCAGGTACAGAGTCGCAGAATATTTTAATTGTAATTCCATTGGAGTAGTATACATCATCAAGTGTGATTGTAGTAAAATTAGATGGTATATTGGGGAAACAAAAAGAAAGGCTAAGGTGCATTTACTGGAACATGTGGGGGATATAAGGAGATGGAACATGGATAGCCCAGTAGCCAGTAATTTCATTTCTGCACATGGGGGGGTGGCAAATAGCTTATTCTTTAGTGTTTTAGCACGGCCTAATGTTATGGATGGTGGGAATTTTAAAAGGAAACTTAATAGGTTAGAATGTAGTATGATCATAAATTATAGAACACTGCATCCTAGGGGATGAATTTAGAGAGTAATATAACTTTATAAATAGTAATAAAGTATAATACATGTTTTTATTTATTGTCATTAGATAAAATATGCATACAAATGTTTAAAACAATGCACAATGATTTGTATATTATATATATATATATATATATATATATATATATATATATATATATATATATATATATATATATATATATATATATATATATATATATAAACAATAAATAATAAAAACATTATGATAGTTTGACAACATTTTAGTTGATTATAATAGAGGTGCCTATGCTAGTATGTGCATTTATTGTGTATTCCTATGTTATTACATTTATATTCTAAGTTTATGGTCATTTTTTGTCTTTATACCTTTAAATGTTTAAAATATTTAATTGATGATGTTTTATTGGCCAGTTTGAAGTACTGGGTGTATAAATTGGATAGTATGTAATGGGATTAATTATCCCAGACTGTGCCTCTTCATAACTGCCCTCATCATCAGAGGCTATAAATCCTCTGACATCAGACAGGAGGAGTTCCACAGTGTCACTGGCAGGACTCCCATGATAACAAGTAAGCAACCAAAAAAAAAAAAAAAAGAATAAACAATTATCAAACCTATGTTATGTGAAGCCTGTATTACAACTTAAAAATATGCTCATGCAATGAAATCAAATAACTTCCAGTTACATATGCATCTACTTCTTGCATATTAATAACAATACAGAGGGTGTGCTTACCATGTGCGGGTGGTCATGCAATGGCAGACCTAGTTGTCCCTACATATAAAAAAAAAGATGAAACAGGGATGATAAGCATCATGAAGCAAATGTCAGAAAAAACAGAAGACAATTGCCTTAACAGTTGCAAAATAAAATACATCTGAAAGAAATCATTTTTGTTCACTAGACTTGCCCTTTTCCCCTTCTTCCCCCTCTCTGTATTTCTTCTATCCCCCATGTCTAACCCCCCATTCTCCCTCCTTCTCCCTCTCTGTGTATGTCTCTTCTATTCCCCCATTTCTCTGTCTCTTTCTCTCTATCTCACTCTATAATAGAGATATATTTCTAAGCTATATCTATATAGATAGAGAGATAGATGGCTCTAAACATATAACATAGGTATATGCATGTAATGACAATTATTTATTTAAACAGCATACCTGGAAGTTCTGCAGTAGATACACTTAGCTTGTCATCCATGTCAGCTCCGACATCAAGTATTCAGTGTGAACCCTGTGCTGAGCTATCTGGATCTCTGACAGTAGACAGGAATTCTTCTGTTTCAGTCAGTTGCGGCTCAGTATGAGGACCACTCTCAGTAGACATACATTCATGGGTGATTGCAGCTGCTCAGCATCTGGCTGCTGTAAACATATCAGTGGTCCTATGTCTTATTTTGGAGTATGTACATTAATGGCCTCCCATTGCATTAATGCTATTTACCACCTGCTTCCAGATATGGTCAGAGGATTACTTGTCACCCTGCCTTTCCCTGGGAATGACCCATAGCAATGTAGGGCCTAAATGATCACATCATTCTCTGCGTCCATATATGCTGGCTTGTAGGGTGCAGAAGTCTTGGGCACCACAGACCTTTATAAGAGGAAACTTAATAGGAAAGAAGAAAACCATAAGTAAAAAAAGCTGGTTAAACACAAAAAATATAAATGAATGTATCCTTCCACCATACACAAAATACAAGCAAAGTGAAGGTTTCATATAAGTGCACACAGTTTTAAACATCCCCAAGTACAAAACAAACACAGAGCTTGATAATAAATTCCTAGCAGGACAGAGTTTCCTGTTATTCTGTATCACATTGCAGCATAACAAATAATGTACTCCTGTCAATGAAAAATGGTTACCTGTTTTTGATATGCACTTCCATGAAGGGCAGCCAGGTAGACATCAGAGCCTTAACAAAACTGTCACTGCCACTAATGCAAGCACCCATGACCTTCCTAATAATTAATACAACAGTCTTCTGAATAATGTGGTCAGCTTTCACAAGTGAATTTTCCATTAAACTGTCATCAATTATGTAAAAAAAATATATCGAATGAGCAAGAAATAACTGTGGTATTTATGGCCATGCCAACAGCTACTGAGAATAAAGCAGAGACTAAAGACATACTTGTATTCTGAAATGCAATCCATAACTAAGGTAAAAATGCATCAACTTGTTCATAACAGCAACCTATCTTTGCATCAAGTCAGGTGTGAAAGTAGAAAAGAGTTTTCAATGCAAGTATTAGTAAGTATCAGTATTGAGTTATCTGGATCCAAACAGTCTCCCCTACTATGATACTAGTTCCTTAGCTACAAAATTACATTTATATAGTGCAGATTCGGCTGCCTTAGCACTGTGAATATACAAATGAGGTGTGAACTTATTAGCATTCATGAGTTCCACAATCTGCATTAAGTGCAGGGAATGTAAACATGGGGTAAGGACCTACAGGACTGCATGCACATGAGCTACCTCTGCAATGAAGAGCACTGATTATGCTAATTTGACCACATGCATGCTTCCCTCTCCTCTTTCTTTGACTTGAGTAAGCACAAAATTATCATTTTGTGAAATCACTCCCCTTCAACTATTTAAATGTATTGACCATCCCACTTTAGTCCATAGAACCAGAACACAAAGTGCCCACCCCTTCCAATCTATCTTGCTGTTTTAAAATTATTAATTCTCCACTTAGATAGCTAAAGCTTAAGTTACCCCCTTGTTCATATCTAACTGTTTAGTGCACACTACAGTGCTTAGGATATTCACCAATTTTTCCAGCTTACCTTTAAAATCTGCACTTCTACTCAAAACCACCAATTACTGGAGTGCCCACATACTGCCTCTCAGTAGTCATCTTGGGATAAGTGCTTCTGTTTTGCTCCTAGTGAGAGAAGGAACATGGGGACATTATTTATGCTGATCACTGGAAAACCTAATAATTGCTTCATAGTGCCAGCTTGGAACTTGTGTTTATATTTTACTCCTGGTGAGAAAATGAGCAGAATTCACTGATTCCTGGCTGTTTCTGGTTGGACAGTGTGTGCCTGTGCTTGACTTTCCTGATTGGTCTGGTTGTTATTCAGGACATCCACCAATAAAAGGCTACAATAAGCCTACAGTCCCTTGCATCATCTGGTACTAGGCTGTGGATAACCAAACAGGCTGTGGCTGCTTCTCATCTTGGCATTGGTAATACTGTTGTTGCTTCTAGTGAGAGAAGAAGCAAACAATCATTTTATCCCAGCAGAGATAAGCTGTGGTGAGACCAGTGCTAGTAGTAGCCAGGCAGAAGCCATTCAGATGATTCCCTTATTTTCATCATTCTTGACAAGCTAATTCTTTCCAGTAAGTACTGCTTGATTTGCTTCTGCCTTCAGAATACCTGATTAAATACTTCATCCATAAATCATCAGGGCCTACTGATTAGTTTCCTCTCAAGTGATTGTCAGTGCTCTGTATAGACAGAGATACCCTGAGTTAACATTTTCCTGTAAAAGCATCATCGAAATTTCACCAATACCTAGTTGCACACAGGACAACTAGTTTGCAGTGACAAACCTTGACTCCAGAGTTGCAAACTGGAAACTCCTGACATTACTTTATATTTTCACTCCAAACGTGTAATCAATAAAAAAGGGTCTGTTGCCATGGATCTGAACTTTCCCACTATCTCTGTTACCAGCTTGGTGGATATGGCTATACTGAGGTAATATAGAAATTGCCTCATGTTTACTGATAACCATTTAATTCTCAAATGGCTAATATGGTATTTGAGAGATGTATTTACACAATGTCACTGGATACAATGCTCTTACATAAAGACACTCCTGATGTCATAAGGTTTGTCAGTAGTACTCAAGCTGTACCTATCACACACAGTTCAAAGCAGACATATAGACCCACATATGCTGAGGCACTTAAATGTAACCTTCCTGAACTCCAAAGACCTCCTAGACAAAGTGCACATGACAAACACCCTCAGCATCCCCAAAATGCACTCTTTCAAAACAACACCCACATCAACACATACAGCCACATCTCATGGAGTCTCTAATTCTAAACCCATAAGGCAACCCACCACACAATCCAACATTTTGGCCATTGCAGACTCCATTGTGAGACACTGATGTCCCTTTTACCAGGCTGAGCAAGGAGAAAGACACAGTCAGTTGCTTATCAGGGGCCAGGATTCACCACATTACACATGCACTCAGGTCATTGGACCACAAATACCAGTATGACTCAGTCATAGTCCATGTGGTGTAAATGACCTGAGAGGTACCTCTATAGACAATTTGAAAAGACATATCATGGAGCTCTTGGAATATGTGTCCGAGGCTGATATAAGCCTAGGATTGAGCAGCATTTTACCTTCTCCAATGATGATGCCACAATACAAACAAAGATGACTGACTTCAATAATTGGATTAGTTTCTGGTGTCATTCTAAGGGATTGTAATTCTAAGGGATTGTAATATTTGTCAGCATGGAAGGAGATAGTCAACAAACCACACTGTTTTGGCAGGGATGGTGTGCACTTCTCCCCTCTGGGCTTTTGAATATTAGCTATAACATTGTCCTCCCCATAGTGCCTTTTTAGGCAATGCTAAACTGAAAGTACTTCCAACATAGCAAATCAAAACCAGGAAATTTGAAGCTGTTACTGCTCAATGTTAGGAATCTAAACAAAAAACTCCACTCCCTTGAAGCTATCTTCATCCTAGAGAATGCTGCAGTTTGTGTGGTCACTGAGACATGGATTAAAGCCATGAAGAGCACACCAACAGTGAAAGGTTATACCACATTCTATACATTTAGACAAGCTACTCTACAGACAGGGACTAAAGTTGGAGGTGTTTTGCTTTACATCAAAAAATAAATACATCTCAAGGCTGGTCAAACACGATAATGCATGTGAGCTTCTCCACATTCAAATCATCATAGGCAAAATGCAGTATCACTTTCTTGCAAGCTATAGGCCCCCCTATGACCAAGGAAACTTGTAACATGCATTTAAACTTATTGGAAACATTCACCATCCAACCCAATACCATATTTATGGGTGGCTTTAATTACTGCACTATTAGTGGGGAATTATAACCATATATGACACCAAATGTACAGGCACAGAAATTTCTGGATTTTGTAAACAGAAACTCCCAGGAACAGATTGTCAATACACCAAACAGGGGTGAAATTATACTGGATCTGGTCCTCACTAAAATGGGAGAGTGATGTACACCCCCTACTGTAATGTCTTCTCTGGTAAGTTCAGACATTGGAATGGTCTCCTTTGAAGTAAAAATAAAACCTGGAACCCCAGCTAACCCTGGAATATTCAGTTACTACTCCAAGGCTGTCTTCCTACTGCTAAGTGATAACCTGGCAAAATGTCATGCCCCCCATAAACCCTGAGAACCCTGCTGCCTATGTAGAACTGTTAACAGAAACCTATACACCATGTTAATAGCTACATATAGGCAACTGTACCCACCAGGAAGAATTATAGAACTAACTCAAAAAACATGCCACCATAGTGGAATCATCACATCAATAGGCTGTATAACAGAAGGAAAATATCATGGCAAAAATTAGGAGTTCCAGCACCAAGCAGGATAAAAACACTCTCATCAAACTAAACAAATAAATCAGAGGACAAATACAGTCTACCAAAGCCAAATTTAAGGTAAATTTGGCCTCGCAGGTTAAGGACAACCACAAGACATTCTTTAACTATGTTCAAAACCTCAAAGGCAATATACAATTGTGTGTAGAGCTCATTGTAAATGGAGCCACCTATACTAAGCCAGAAGATTTAGTAAAATTATTGGCCACCAAATTCAGCTCTAACATTACCCCTTGGTCTCTGTCAACCTTCCCTTATGAAATACCATCAAATATAACTCCCCATGCTATCTATAGGGAAGAGGTCCTTAATGCTCTCTCTATGGCCAGGAACACTGCATCAATGGGCCCAGACAATATCCCTGGATGCCTTCTAGCATGAAACATGGCCTATTAGGACCTCTGGAATTACTATTCAACTGTAACCTCCAAACAGGCTTTGTGCCTCATAAATGAAGAACAGCAACAGTCATCTCTCTGCCCAAAGGTGGGCCATCTACAGATATTAGAAACTACAGACCCATACGTCTGACTAGTTTCATATGCAAAGCCATGAAAAAAAATATTATGGAAATGATCAGTAATGACATAAGAAACTTTCAGACACCAGACCCAACCCAATTTTATTTCATCAAGGGCAGATCATGCCTACTCAACCTGGTGGACTTCTTTGAGATGGTCATCAAAGCAGTGGATGAGGGCAAAATGGTTCATACTGCCTTCCTTGACCTGGCTAAAGTATTTGATGCAATATCCCTCTCTGGCATTGTTGTCAAAATTAAGAGGTTAGGTACAAATCCTTATGTTACCTGGTAGATAGCCAGGTGGCTCACAATCTGTACCCAGGAAGTTAAAATTGTGGAGTCTACCTCTACAAATAGGCCATTTCCAAGCCGAGCCCCTCAGGAAAGAGGCCTTGGACCAATCCATTTTGGCATTTACTTCTCAGAAATCAAACCCAATGTTGGTGGCCTCTGGCTGGCTAAATTTACAGATGATTATAAATTAGAAGCTGTCACTGAATCTCCCACTGACATAAATGTTCTCTAGGAAAGGCTGCCACAGACAAACAACTGGTGTCAGAACTATGGACTAAAACAAAACGCCAAGAAATGCATAATAGTATTCTTCGGGAAGTCATCTACCCCTGGTAAATATCATATTGACAACACACCCCTAAGAGTTGATGTATTAGACAGGGATTTGGGTATACACATAGACAGTAATCTAGCATTTGACTAGCATGTGTCTACAGTAGTAAGGAAATCATTCTGTGTTGTGCAATGTATAAACAAAGGTATGGCATCTAGGCATACTTGTCATCTGTACAGATTTTAACAGAATGTCCAGATTTTGGCCTCATATTTTTGGTCTGTTTTTCATAAAATTGTGGTTTTCTGGAAAATTAGTGGTAAATCATTAAAGATTGGATTTAGAAAATAATAACAGACATTTTAGTTTCAGACTTCATATCTTTCAGGAAACTTGTGCTATTTTAGTTTCAGACTTCATATCTTTCAGGAAACTGATGCTAATACAAAACCTGTTATTCTATCAACTTTTTAGTTTTTTAAGAACATTATTTAAAAATTGCCCCTATTTTTGGCCTTTGTCCCACTTTTATTTATAGCTCTGTCCATATTTCTTGCTTTAAGAGGTTGAGAGGTATGCATCTAGGTCCAAGGGAATCATTGCTCCACTGTATTCAGCATTTATCAGATCTGTTATTGAGTGCACTTCCCCCTTTGATGTGTACCTAACCAGGGATGTCCCAACAACTGTAATGTCCACACGAAGTTCCTCACTGAAGGAATACAGGCCATAAGTAACATGCCCTATGTAGACCACCTCAAGGCCCTATCCCTGTCTTCTGCCTTCTACAGGCTGTTGAGGGGAGATCTATGCCTGGCATACAAGGCATTATTAGACTCCACTCTGATGGACCTCTTGCATATTTGCAAAGCAAACTGTACCAGAATTACCCATTCTAAAGACTTAAACCTTGCCTGTGATATAAATAGGACCTGCTGGAGAGACAGGTATGTATCTCAGAGACTACCCTTCTCTGAAACAGAATCCCCATCCATGTGAATCAGAGTTCCTCCCAAACCCAATTCAACTGTAACTTGGAAAATTGAATGGGGAACAGGAAATGTATCCTTGGTTTGGCACCTATGTCTCTAATGGACACAGGCAGTCTGTAAATGGTTCATCTCCCAGGCCCCTGCTTGTAAATGTTTCACCTCCCAAGCCACTGCTTACACTTATCAAGGGTACCATAACTTGTCAAAGATTTGGGATGTATGGCTAGGCATTAAAAGGCCTAGCCTAGTAAACACATATGAACCTATAAAACTATAAATTATTATACCTCTAATTACCATGTTAATAACTCAGTTCTCCTGTGGTAGTGCCAAATAATCAGGAAGGTTTAACATTTTATTTCTTTTTTTCTCTCAGGTCCAATTCCCAGGTGGTACTGCACAATCTTACCAGTGCCTAACTCCCATCATGCCAATATGTCACAAGTCATATCATTTTTCCAACAAAAAAACAGAATTATAATCAACACCATAAAGCATATCACTGTTTAATACTGGGACATGTCTCAATAGTTTGTGCATTACACTTGACCAGATTTAATTGCCATTTTAACACCTTCTGTGCTACTTGATGTACTCATTGTCAATGTATCTGTCAAACCATTGTTGTGGTTCCAGTTGTGAAAATGCAATTGGCAAGGCTATGCATCTTTGCACACAAACTGTTACAGGTGAGATCTGAATTAGATGCCAAATCAGACCATATTTATAGCTTGACTGCAGTAGACATGCCTGGTCATTGTAGGGATGATATTACATTTAGAGAACAAAGGTGGGGTGTTGAAGATTCCAGGATTTTTTGGCACTCATCATGAAGTGCTACAACCAGAGGCTACTGCAAGGGGAATATACCAGGTCTCAGTATAAGGCTGAGGCTTGGAATAGCTTGGCCAAGGATATCTTTCATGCAACTGGCATCCCAATCACCAGGTAGCAATGTCATCACCACTCCAGTGACATGAAGAGGCACAAGAAGGACCTCCTTAGCCAATGGAAGGATGAATTTAAGATTGTAAATGTCCCTCAGTTGTGTAAGTGTACTGACCCATAGCCTGTCTGAGATATGGCGACACTTAGCCAGCCACTGCAGTTATTCACTATGTTATCATATATCTTTTTTTAATTTTCCTACTAGATAGCTGCAGCAAAGATAACTGAAAACCATGATGTGCATCCGTAGAAACTAACTCACCTCAGAAAGGCACAGGGTAAGCATGCATTTGTTCTAATTGCAAGACACAAACATATCCTCAGTCCATCACTGTCTATCATCTTGAGCAAGCATACCTTAAACTTTATATGAAGCCTAAATGCCTGCTCCAATAGCTCTTGGTTATTGGATTATGCAATGAGTACATTAGATTAATTGGCTGAGAGTGCAATACCCCAAAACAGATATTCAGATTTACAGGCTATTATTTATAAGAAATGTTAACTTCAATACTGCATGGTATTAACAATTCAACATTTGCAAATGCAGTTATTACCTTAGAAGCATATATGGAACAGAGCAATACATGATTCTATTAGTCATATTATAACATTGTGATTGATTGATTGATTGATTGATTTTATGACACATTCATTCCTTCCCATCTTATCTGGATGCAGCCAAGGGGTACTTATGCACTTGTCATATTTTTTCTGTATTGAAATTAAGTAATGTGACATGCCATTCAACTAATTCTCTTTTTTTGTCTCCCCTACCCTATCTCCCCTTTTTTTTACTACATTGTTGTTGAAAACAAAATGACCATCAGCACAGGGAGGTAGACTGACCCCTTGGTTTTGGCCCACTAAACTTCCACAGGTGGCTGCAGCGGCACCACCACAGGCAGCACAGACACCCAGCTCAGCTTGGTCATAATATGTCAGCTTTGCTCCACAACTCCTGCCCTAACTGCTTCACCTGTGTTAGGTAGTTCTGCTCCAGCTGCTGGTGCATTCATACTCTTTGGAAGTGGCAGTGGTGGATGTGAAACTTTGTCACATGATAGGAAATGACAGGGCTGGTGGAGGGCATTATGGAGAGGCCTCATCACCTGAATGTCAGGGTTGAAAAGGTCCTGCATTGTATTGCCAAAATAATGCCATATCTGGCACTGACCCAAGCAATTGACATAGGAACCTGTGATGACAGTTCTGAGGGTGAGGATCAGACTCTCACTGTTCTAAACTTGGACATGGATTTGCCTCCAAGGTCCCCTACCTATCTCCAATCAAAGTGTTCCACAAATATTTTATGTCATTCATCACCATCCCTGCCTGCCTTGTATGTCCTGTATGTCTGCACCTGTTACTTAACCTACACCACCTAACTGACCCTCTCTTTCCTAAACACCTTCCCCAACATTGCTCTATCTCAAAAAAAAAAAAATGCGCACTTATCCCACAAAAATTACACCCCATACATAGATCTCTACTTCATCTATAGACATCCTGACACACTTAATTTGGTCCAATTGGCTATGCAACGTTATTTTGTTGTTACCAATCTCTGGTATGGGGACTGTCCAAAGTCATAAAATTGTGTGTACAATACTACATTTATTTTGTGAAGAAATGGATAGCTATAATGCTCTCTTACTACCATCCTGCAAATTCCTGTATTCTTTCACCTGTGTCCTATACTTTGTTTTCCATCCCCATTGTTACCACTATCCTACCAACCCCATTTTCACACATTTAATCTGGCTAAAAATTAGAATTGCATGCAACACAGATGTCCAAAAATGGCCCATGCAAAAACCTTCAATTTTTGTTCTCAGCATTTGTGAAGATTTTGGCATTGTTCACCAATGCTGAGTGATGGTGACTGTCATTCAAATTCCTATGGCAAATGCTGAAGATTTTAAATTCAGCTGCAGTAGTCTGGTTACTTCCATGCAAATGTGCTTAAATCCATTGCACTGCAGGAATGCAGAGTAAACGCAGACTGAAGACACTACTGTGAAACAGTAGTAAAAGTTATTAGGCTGCTAGATGTAATGAGCTAGAAGTTCCTATGTGGCATGTTGAGATAATTCCTTTGTCTGTAGACTGATGTTTTTGCAAATGGTCATAGGTCAATTACAGCTATAGATTTTATATTTTTATTTCATGACATTTTATATTCCTATCATATGGTTAACTACAAGTTTATGTATTTTTCTCCCATTTCAACATATCAGTAACATACCACTTGAATAGTGCAGCAAGACATCATTTGCAAAACCATTTCAGCCCCAACAGGGAGACTCAGTAAGGCACCCTTATCCTGCTTATGTTTTAATGTTGGCTGTATTCTCCTACCCTTTCTTGATCCCTATAGCAAGCACTTTATTATACATAGCATGGCAGAGTAATAATGAGGGAATAAGTAAGAGTAACACATGATACGTATGGCCTTGCATGTCTCAGAAAAAATACTTTTGTTATCACTCTTGACATCTCTAGCACTCTCTTTTCACCCCTTTTGCTTCAGTAAGTTGTCACCGTCCTTCAGTTGTGTGATTTCAAGTGTGTGAAGTAGAACTTCCTTTGTGGTGTGATGAGATAATGCTCAGATCTGTGTATACTTTCAAGGGTTCTAATCCAGGCATTAGCTAAGTGTTACTGTTTTTAGTATACTATTTTATATGTAGCTGTTACCTACATATTGTTATGAGCCATGATTATCCAGCTTCTATCTGAAGCTACTCGATCCCTGACTCCCTCTCCCCTGTCTATGTATCTACTCATTTTTGTGTTATCAGTCTTTCTCTTCTGAATTTGCATAATGTATAGCACTGAGTACCAGCTGCTACTAAGGCTTAATGGAAGTGCACAACTTATAGCAGAATCTTATGAGTTTCTGCCTTTGGCTGCATTACTGTGGTGCCCTTCATGCTACTGTGTCTAACGGTATATAGTCAGGTTAATCTACATTTGAACAAGCTGATGAGATGAATGTACAGTATACAGTTGTCATAAGGGTAATGAAGAGTAATACAGACATTTTCCTTTTCTGCAATCTGTTATCATATGGGGACTTTGTGAAGTAAGAGTTCCTATGTGGTGTGTCTAGATAATACTGAGGTCTATAGACTTTTCTTGGAATATTCTCAAGGTTTGAATAGAGATGTATGCCAATTTGTTTCTGAATGCTTTGTATGACTCCTATCAGTGTAACTGTTAGCTACACCTTTTCTTAACACACAGTTATCCTGCTGATGTATTAATGTGATTGGTACCTCTTGTGAAGCCTGTCTTATCCAGATTTTTATTAATAATTAGTATGATAATGCCATCAGTAACACAACACAAACATGTATAAAAATGAACCATATAACAATCACTTAATATATATGTGTATTCATGTTAAGAAAGGTCCACCTCTTCCCATCCCCTTCTCTGTCATTAAATAAATCTCATTGAATTCAAACTGTTTCTTATCTATAAAGATTGAAGAACTGAAACTATAAATCATGGCACATTAAACATGACCATAAGACATATCTCTTCTGTATTCCATCAGATTCAGAACTGGTTGCATGTGTATACTGATTATTTGCAGAAAAGTCAGCAAAGAGCACCATAGACTACTGCTAATTCCCATTCTAAGTTCAACACCTCAAGATATGGTTATGCATATGCTAAAAATTGCCATCAGCAGCACAAATGAGCTTATCACCACTGTGCTTCAGGCAAGAGAGTATGTAAAATGTCTGCATGTCTATATTATCTGGATTTCGCAGTGATGCTGACTCACTGAAGTTGCTCTGTTAATGTATGTGTGCACTCCAGTGGTTACACTTGCAACTGTGTTACAGTGTGGGGTAACCTATTCACATATAATCCATCACTGTTATTCTGCAGTGCACTGTCATATTTGGGAAGTGTCTGTTTGTATTGTTAATGCACATTGTGCAAGCATGAGACAAGACAAGTGACAGTGACACTATATTTTCATGCAATCATCCAGGAATGAAGCAGGAGGAATGACTGACTGATAATCCAGTGGTTAAGAACTATGATTGTCATTGACATCCCATATTGTGAAACATATGCGTGTCCCTCACAGTAACAAAGTGTACATTAAGGACATTATATAAATCTTAAGAAAGAAGGATGTCATTACATGGGAAAACCACAATGCTGTTGTGTTGGCATGACCGCACATATGCATTTGTCACAAAATCTGTGATGCAGTACCGCTGTTCCAAACAGTGAAGTTTTACTAGTTACAAATATGCTTTTTCACATCTTTCAAATCAGACTTCTCCTGTGGCACTTCCAGCTAATACCATGCTCTCTCGATTGTGTAACTAGATAGGTAGGAGGTTCAGTTCTCAGTATGATGAACTTGTGTGTGGGAGGAGGGGAGTGGGACTAATGACAGGTATGTAACACCTGTCAAATGTGGCCAGAGGAGAAAGCATTTCACTTTGGACATGGCTCCCTCTGCACTTCATCCCACTTTTAACCAAAACATCCTCTCTGCAACACAGTGATGAGATCATCTTGTCAAAATTGCACTGTCTTCCCTTAAAAGTCAGACTTCTCCAGTGGCACTTGCACTAATATTGGGCAATCTAGACTGTGTAACTAGATACATAGGTAGTTCAAATCTGACACTGGTTAAGTTATGTGTATGTGTGGTTTTAGTGTAATGGAAGTAAAGCTTCAACAAAGATGTGCTCTGTCCACCTTCACCCAGGACTCAGGAAAAAACTTTGAACACAGCTCCCTCTGCATTTTATCCCACTTTTAACACATACTTCTTCTCTGTGATACACTGATGATGTTTTCCTATCAAAGGTGTACTCTGTCCTCTTAAGAGTGAGACTTGCCCTGTGAATTGCGACTAATAATGTTTTCTGTAGATTCTATAAAAACTGCAAGAAAAACCCATCAAGGCTAGAGTTTTTGATATGTGACACCTTAAACCTCCTGTACTAGGAGGTTTAGATGGGTTGCAAACTGGCCTAGACGACAGAACCAGGGGGGTCAGAGTTTGGCAGCCATGTCAGTCTCCAAACTCTGTCACAAGTGTGTCCCCACAGTCCCCTGGTCCTGGGTCCACTTTCCATGTATCTACTTTCTGACACAGAACACACAAGGACACAGGAGGGGACAAAGTTTGCAGATGACTGCAAAGTGGGCAGATGTCGAAACACATCTGACACAGATAATCACCAGAAGGGCCTCACCAGAAGGCCTATAACTGGTGCCAGAGCCATGAGTTATATGCCAAAAATGTGAACCTATGAACCTAAGACTGAAGGACATCAAGTGTTTCAGCTACATGGCTTTTCAATGTATATGACTTTTTTCCTTTTTAATATGGTTGTTCTGTAAATCTTCATGGAATGTAGCCACAAAGACTTAAAACGTAAAAAAGGCCTTGATGTCCTTAAGGGTTCATTTGCATAAATCCCATGGTCATCTATTACAGGATGTTTAAGGTATCACACAATGAAAACTCTAGCTTGGCTGGGTTATTCTTGCAGTTTTTTGCTGAATGGCTTGTCTGTGTGATGTTTTTATCCTTTAGTTTAAATTTTGTAACTAAATAGGTAGGTGGTTCAAATCTGACAGTGGTGAATGTCTGCATCTGTGGGGTTCTAGTGTCATGGAAGTAAAGTTCCAACAACAGATGTGCTGCGTATGTTTCCACTCAGGAGAAAACATTAAATTTGGGAACAGCTCCCTCTGCAGTTTATCCCACTTTTAGCACAAATTTATTCACTGTAACACAGTGATGTCATCCGTTCAAAAGTGCACTTTCTGTCCTTAAGAGTTCTGTAGTGCTTGTTTCTAATACAGTGTTCTCTAAATTGTATAACTAGATAGGAAGTTCAAATCTCACCATGGGGAACTTGATAATGTAGTTTTAATGCCAGGTACATCTAGCATCCTGAATGGATGTGTGCTTTATCAACTTCCATTCAGGGGAAGATTTTCACATGGGAGAGGATGCACCCATCCACTTTTACCATAAACTACTTCTCTTCATCCCAGTGATGAAGTCAACATGCCAAAAGTAAACACTGTGCCCTTACAACTCCAACTAATCCTGTGGTGCTTGTAGCTAATTTTGTGTTGCATAGATTGTGCAAATATGTAAGTGGTACAAATCCAACACTGGGTAACTAATGCGAGTGTGTGTACTTTCGTGTACAGTCGTGGCTTGTGACAACACCTTTTATGCAAACGTCCACTTAGGAGATGTAGTTTCACTGGCAGAGGATTACCCTATATATTTTCATTACTACCAGGCAATAGACAGTTTTGGAAACATAATGCTTACATCATGCTATCAAAAATGAACCACTTGAAAGTGGTCACATGAGTTATCCTTGGACACTGGCTGTTGATACTGTACTGTATAGACTTTGTAAGTACAGAAAGAGGAGGCTTGAATCCAGCAATGATTGCCTACTGTCCATGGGTGTTTGTCTGTCACACTGTGCAGACAAGTCTTGAAATGCATATAGTATGTGTAGCTGTGTAGTGTTACTGTGCACTTCAACAACATTCATACATTTTTACAAGAATATCAATGTATGAAAGAATGGTGATGTCAGCCATTTAAATGTGCACTGTCACAATTGTATGGCATGTGCAATTCAAGCAATGTTCTATACCTTGTGATCTTAGCTAGTCTGTTGAAATCCAGCCATCACCCCTTAGATTCACTTGTGTCAGTATGTCTCTGAATATGAAGGGAGGTAACAGTGTTGCCAGCCAGCTATCTGCTGTGTGCACATATGGCTGGTGATTCCTATTACAATGCTTTCTGCTATTTTTTCACACATAAATGCTTTATTGGATAATGATGATGCAATGTGAGCACATTTGGTTTGTCCATGAAAAGTGCCAAGGCTTTTCCTGTGTTGTGAGGACATGAAACTATGTTCTGTATGCTGTTGCATTAGTAAGGCATGTGTTGGAATCAGAGATTATCCACACATAGTGCATGATTGCCATTCTCCTGTCACAGTGACAACTGTATTATGCATCATATGTGGCTGGGTATACCTAGCAGTAGGCAATGTTGTATGAGAAATACACATATAGCAATAGTATTTTAAAGACATGAAAGACACACATATACCTTGCAGGAATAACATGATGTCATGGCTTCAAAGACCAAAACATCTCACATTCATAGCACCAGTGGCAGTGTGGCATATTCATTCTTCCCAGTATCATGTAGCTTCTGTCATCACATAGGTGTTCAAAATCCATATTGGCTGACTATAAGCATTGTGTGCTGTAATGCTGTCATGCGTGAATGGCATGTACAAGTGTTATAATGTGTACAATTACAGTGGTAGAAACCTCCCCCAGTCCTTATATCACATACAAATTGCAACACAATCATATTACGTAATATGACTTCAGATAGGTAGAGTTTCACAGCTTTGCTAAGATTTTCACTGTGATTTGCTCACATATTTTTGTTGGTGGACTTAGCTTGCTGTCCAATTCCAGCCAAGGGTAGCATTCTATGAATATACTGACATTACACAAACAACACTGTATGTTGTTATTATTTAGGGTTGCCACCTTCTTTCACGGCTAAAACCGGAGCAAAGCCGCGCCCCTCGCGTCACCAGTAACCCCGCCCACCCCAACCCCCTCTCCCGCCAACATACCTCCTATTTTGTGATGTCACGACAGCATCACTCAACGGGAACGCCCTCTTTTTTCGTCCCCGCCGCCTGCTTTTGGCTGATTTACTATGCTTTTCTGTAAAAAAAGCATAGTAAATCAGCCGATTTACAAACTCCGATAGTCTGTTTCCTTTTTGAAACAGAATACCGGAGTTTGTACAGTGTTTTCCGGACTACCGGAGAATCAGTTTGATTTCCTGATAGTCCGGAAAAAAAACGGAGGGGTGGCAAGCCTATTATTATTCTCAGTTTTTACTTTACTGAAAGAAATATCAAGTCATTTTGTAATTTACTGCCAGTGAAGCAGTTGTTCTGTGAATGTATTGATGTGATTGCTTCTGCATCACATGCATTCAGTAATGAGTTGCATAGCATATCTGCACATAATAAGTCTGTTTCAAATCTGGGACAGTATTGTTGGACAAAACAAGAACAAATTCCTTGGCCAAGAAACATTTCATATTACAATGCTCAATTGCTGTATGAATATCAGCATAGTTACCTCATTGTCATCATTGTGACAAGATCATACTGTACACATTATACTCACATGCCCTTTATTACTTCACACATTAATTTAATTTATTTGTGACAAGATCCATTGTTATGTCATGTGGCAGATGCAATCAATACCTAGCTCTGTAGAGTGTGTAGTATGATAGGCAGGGGTTTGAGTCTGGTAACATCCGTCTGTCACATAACTGTGTAAGACAAGAGTGGTTTATGCAAAGGAAGTATTTATTGCACAGTCAGAAGGCACATTTTTAAAGCATCAACTTCCATGGTAGGGGATCCATACCAAAGTCAAAAATTAAGTCCAGCACTGTGTGTGGTTAATATAACTTCTTTTAATACAACATAACTAACAAAAAGGGTAGGGTGAAACCCTCTAACCACCACAAAAATTCAACCAGACCGGTTTAGGCTGAAATAGACTTCCTCAGTATTAAAAAATTACCCTTTTTGTTATTTATGTTGTATTAAAAGAAGTTATATTAACCACAGTTAGTGCTGGCCTTGATTTTTGACTTTGTTGGAGGTTTGTTGGGCTTGTGCACTTGCCGTACTTGTGAGGGTTATTTTGGCTTGATGTAGGGGATCCATACCCCCTAGAATAGGAAAGTTCTGTAAGCTCTTTAACTGTGTTCATCATTATGAAACACAGTATGACTATTTCTGTGGTGTCACAGGATGATATGCATCTTTCTGATATTTGTACTGGCATGCATTCGAGTCTGGCAAGATGCAAATGTTGAATATGTCATTGACTATTCACAGGAATTAGTTAATTTCCAAATAAGAATGCACTGTATTGCATATCTTCCTCCAAACATAATGTATTACTGCAACTGTTTTCTTCACACTGTGCAGCTTTATTTGATCTGAGGAGTTACATAACATGTCTTCCTGTATGTCATGATGAGAGAGCATCATAATGTGCAATTTGGCCTGTGTTTGTGTACATGTTGTTATGGCAGTGTTCATTGCAATGTCTTGTGAGTATGCCCAGCATAATCCTATATTAGATGCACTCCATTTACAAATGAAGACCTTGAACTACTGCAGTGTCATCAGATCTGTGTTATCATATGTCAGTTGTGTATTTTGATTGCTATTATATTACTCTTTATGATGCATATGTATATAAAACACATACTTGTCTAAGACATGTGTCAGTATAATATACCCCCCTATCTGGGGTTGTCCAGTGACAAATGTTAAAACATGTCCCTTTCAGCTGTCCATGACACAGCTGCCATACAGCTCATACCTTGTTTATACAGGATGGAGTGGAGGATACAGCACTGCAGTCAGTTATTAAACATACATTCCGTGTATATATTTGTCATATTAATAATTTCACAGTATGCAAATGGACCATAATGTATCCACTGTCCTTGCTAACTTTTATCTCAACTCAGCATGTTATCAACATTAATATTACATTTACGCCCCTTTCTTACAATTTTGAATTGTGTCCCTCTCTCACATACATTAGTAGTATGTCCGTCTTTAAGTAATGCACATAGGTAAACACTTGGAAACAGGACTATTTATTACTACCACCAATACTGATATCTTTCTATTGCAAAATGTTTCTTTGCAGCATCAACACAATTGACACCAATACTGCTGCTGGCCATAAAACGATGCTTGGAAAAGAGTGATGAGCAGCACACAAATTCAATGAGCACTGCTGCACATCACTCTAATGCACTGCAATTGTGTAGGCTTTACACAAAGCCTGCATGATTATTAATGAATCCCATGGTCCCACTATAATTACTTGATAATTCATACAATGCTGCCAAAATTAGTGTTGCATGCTTCATACCTAACTTTGAGTATTAGTATTGGATAGTTCATTCATAACTGACAGTAGTAATATTGGATTATTCATACATAACTGCCAATATTTGTACTGGATAGTTCATTCATAACTGCCAATATTAGTACTGGATAGTTTATACGTAACTGCCAATATTAGTATTGAATAGCTTGTACATAACTGTTTGTATTAGTAGTGGATATTTTGCATATAACTGCCAGTATTAGTACTGCTTTCTATTTTGTCCTGTACCACTTTCTTCATTGCTTGTTATGTTGACCTACTTCACTTACATTATTTCTTTTCATCATATGTTCTTTTTTACCTTTGACATAACCTTCATTTCACCACAGTATACTTTTGCTGCCTCAGACGCCTAGTTGTCAAGTCTTTATTTATAAAATATTCTTATTTCACCCTTACTCTGTAAATTACTGGCAAGCTATATTCTGTTGTGGTCCCCAGATCATGTGTAAAAAGGGAGAGTGGACCACCTAACCTTCCCAGTTAACAAATCAGCAAATCAAAGAATAAACAAATCATAATTAAATGTTTTAAAAAACAAAGAAGTAGTAGGCGAGCATTCCTTACTGAAAGTTATATTCTGAAGGAAATCGAGTTCTTAGAATAAATTGGACAAACTAATATCAATGAGATCACAGTTCAAATAAATAAGCATACAGCTGATTATTAAAGAATCAGGTGACATTATGCCCTCATAAATATTTGCAAAAGTATGTGGTAGGCATTGGTCTTGAGGATAGTTAAGCAAAACAGAATTATACCTGAGTGCAAAGGTGAATAATAGGAACAAACTGGGGTAAAGAAATAAACAGAAGAGGTGTAATATGCATTTCTTTTAAAATAAATGGTAAGATACTGTACATCTATAAAAGACAAACAGTGGAGTTTTAAGTAGCAAAAGAGGAATAGTGAAAAGAGGGTGATTTTCATAGTCCAGTTCTTTGGATTTTCATACTGGTAATCCGTGAAGAGCAGTGCTATGTGGTTATGCAACTCATGGTCTTTCAGGATGGCTACAAAAATGCAGAGGTGTTTTTTTAAACATGCCTCCCTAGTGCAAAAGTCTAATATGCTTACGGCATGAGCAATATGGGGACAGCTAATACACAGATATCGGGCATTGCACATTTACAGTAGGATTCATGGAGATGACTCTGAAATGAGCGCATTTGCATAATAAATGTGCAAATGGCTCTGAACATATGCCAGTAAGCATGAATTTACCATAAACATAGGAGCTGCGAGGGGAAGGGGAAAAAAGGAATATGTGCTGCCATACATTTTAAAAAGAGGTACAATTATTGAATTTACTTACACAAATTTCTCTTGTTGTATTTTAGTGCTTGTGCACACATGGACAAACTACTGAAGGTCATTGGGGAACTGTTTTATTTTGATGTGAATGAAGTGCTTGTGCATACATGGACATACTACTGAAGATATCAGGGGAAATATTTAATTGGCTAGAATGGATCCATTTCCAAGGCAGGCCATAGTAAAGTTCATGAAATAAATTCTGCTCTAGCTTTTCATATCTGTCAAAAACAGTTTTCTCAGAACCTCCAATGTACCTCTGATAATACCTCTTTTTATAGGTTGCATATAGTTAACTGTATTTTTATTATTGCTATCATACATGCTTAAACATTCTTTTTTACCAGCCTAGCTATAGTCAAAACTACATCAGTTATCTGTGCATCTTTGTTCAACACAGTTCTAGTTTCTGTTTGCACATCTTGGTATGTAATAAATTTACACCTCAAAAACACCAAAATTACTAGCATGGCTATTTCAACAATTAATGTGAAACTTTTGCAGCAAATATAACTGGCCTGAGAAATAAAGCTAAAACATGCAGATTTGGTGATTTAAGGGATGAGTTGATAAAGGACAGACTTGGTGTGTGGTATAAAAGATGATACTGCGAGAAAGATTTTGCTTCGTGACAGGATTTAACTTTGAATAAGGCTATTGAGATCTGTCAGATATATGAGCTCACAGAAAAGTACACAGATATGCTTACAAATGAGATTATCTCCTGAAGGCACAGTGGTAAAGCTCATGTTGATAGTATGCAGCATGTGGTTAAAAGAAACAGGTCCAAGCACATGGCAGCAACTGTAGCCCCTGGAGCACTCACCGGTAAACCCCAGAATGTTCTAGCAAATTCCAGAATTCTCACATTCTCAGGGAAGCTTAAAAGTGAGTCAATGAACTCAAAGCTTGGGCCCCAACCTAGTTTCATTGCCAACTGTCATAATTGTGGTGAAAGCCATGAATCTAAAAGGGCAAAATGTTTAGCTTTTGGTCAGCAATGACAAAAATGTAATAAATGGAATCACTTCAAAAGGTTTTATAAATCAAAAGGCCTACATTCTGTTATTAAGAGGGAACATTTTAAGAAACGAGTTGATCAGTTAGACAGTGGCAGCCCTACTCTTTATGTTGATGGTGTGTCACTGCTTCATGAAACGGTCAATGCAGTAGATTTAAGGGCAAAGAACAAAGTATTTTATACTGTTCTGATAAATGGCAAACCCATAGAGCTCAAAGTTGACACAGGTTTCAAGTGCAATGTTATGTCTGCAGAAACATTTGCTAGAGTGTATAAAGGGGAAAGGCTTGACAAGGTAAGGTGTGCGAAGCTTGTTGTTTATGGAGGTGAAGAAATTCAAACCGAAGGTTCAGTAGTGCTTTCATATTACTCTGCTGGAAGAAGATATGACTTGTTATTTTATGTGGTCAAGAGGCACATTCAGTCATTCTTAGGGCTCAGAAACTGTTTGAAAATGCAACTGTTTTCATTTAATAAGGAAGTCCACCAAGTTAGTTTAAAAGACCACTATTCTAATTTTGCCCACTACACGATTTCTACCTATGCTGATCTTTTCAAAGACAAACTAGGCAAACTTCCAGTTGTGTACTCCATGAAGTTAGACCCTGAGGTCAATCCAGTTATCAAGCCAGCACATAAAGTTCCAATAGCCATGCAGGGCAGAGTCAAAACCGAGTTAGATAAAATGGTGCAACAAGTTATGATTTGTCTAACTGAAACTCCAACTGAATGGGTATCTTCCATGCTGGTAGCTCATAAGAAAAGCTCTGATATGTGTATTGATCCATGAGATTTGAATAAAGCACTAAAAAGAACTCATCATCCAATATGCACAGTCGAAGAAGTCGCAGCCTTGATGCCAAATGCCACTATTTTTTCTGTCTTAGATGCAAAGAGTTCATTTTGGCAAATTCAGATTGACAAAAAATCCTCATTGCTCACTACTTTCAGCACTCTGTTTGGCAAGTACAGATTTTTGAGAATGCCATTTGGGATAAATTCTACAAGTGAAGTCTTTCAACGTGCAATGGAGCAAATTTTTTCTGGGTATCCTTTTGCTAGTATGGTAGACAACATACTAGTAGGAGGTCTCAATGAAGCAAAACATGACAGAAACCTCAGAAAAGTTCTAGAAAGAGCACATCAAGTGAATCATAACCTCAACCCACACAAATGCAAGTTCAGGCTATGAGAAGTTCCTTATGTTGGTCATTTATTTATGACCACAGGCTTATGACCAGACCCTTCTACACAGACAGCCATTCTCGAGATGCCAGCTCCAGACAATATTCAAGCTCTGCAATGTTTTCTTGGCATGGTCAACTACTTAGGCAAGTTCATTCCAGATTTAAGCCAACTTTCAGCACCACTCAGAGAGGTGACACATAAAGATGTATCTTGGTCTTGGCTAGAGCAACACCAAAGAGCATTTGATGTCCTGAAACAGAGAATGGCTACTCCACCTAGTCTCAGATACTATGATGTTCACAAGCCAGTTACACTTTCCTGTGGTGCTTCGGAATTTGGTCTTGGTGCAGTCATTCTACAAGAAGATCAGCCTGTTGCCTATGCATTGAGAACTCTTATGCAAACTGAGTTGCAGTACGCCCAGATAGAGAAAGAGCTTTTGGCAAATGTGTTTGCATGTTTGAAGTTCCATTATTATGTTTATGGTAGACCTATCCAGATCGAAACAGACCACCAACCATTAGTCACAATCTTGAGAAAGCCTATGCATTCAGCTCCAGACTGCAATGTATGATGCTGAGATTGCAAAAGTATAATTTCAATCTTGTCTACAAGAAAGGAAAATTTCTTTATCTTGCTGATACATTTTCCAGATCACCCAGAAATACCACAGAACAGCTTGAGAATGAGAGCCTTGATTATGAAGTCATGGAAGTGAAAACTTTTTCTTCCACATTCTTGATGAGCTGAGAGATCACACAGCCACAGATAGTTTTACAAAGGCTCAACTACTTTATCAATCAAGGATGGCCATCAAAGCAATCAAGTTTCTCGCAAGAAGTGCAACCTTAGTTTCCATACAGAGATGAGATTTTGTCTGACACTGGTATCATAATGAAAGGCCCAAAAGTAATCATTCAAAAGTCCTTGCAACCAAAGTACTTTACTATCTTGCATCACGGTCATCCAGTAACCGAATCTACCAAAAAAAGGGTGAAAGGACTAGTATTTTGGCCTTCTATGTCACAAGACATTGAGAGACCACTTTCATCTTGTTCAGTGTGCAATAGTACAAAGCCACATCAACAGAAGGAGCCACTTCAGCTTAACCAGATTCCCGGACTACTGTGTACGAGTTCGCAAAAAGTTATTTCTGACAATGGCACGCAGTTTACAAGCCAACAGTTCAAAGGATTTGCTGAAGAATGGGACTTTATTCATGTCACAATTAGTCCAGAGTACCTGCAGTCAAATGGTTTGGCAGAATGTGCTATTCAAAGTGCAAAACAGTTGCTAGAGAAGTCAAAAGGAGATAATAGTGATATTTTTCTGAATCTGTTGAATCTCAGAAATGTTCCTTGTGATAAACATCGGGTTCACCTACTCGGAGTCTTATGCTGAGACAAACCAGAATCACATTACCAATCAGTAATCAATTGTTGGTTCCATGTGTCAAAACAACAGGTTAGTGAAAACCTATCTGTTGAAGAAGCATTTAACCCAGAAGTGCTACTACAATAAGACCAGTAAACCACTCAGTCCATTATGAGAAGGATAAGTGGTAAGAATGCAAACATCCAAAGGTTATGATTGGATTGGTGTCACAAAGAATATTGGTGCAGACCCATGACTGTACATTGTGGAATCAGAAGGAACAATTTTTAGGTGGAATGGGAAGCATTTGAGACCGGTGCCCGAGCCTATACTAAAGCACATAGCTTGTGAGAAAGAATCTTTATCTCAGAGTGAGTTGTTCGGTGTTCCAAATCCAGAGGAAGTTCCAGAGGGCATTCCCATTCCTGTGCTGAATCCAGAAGTTCCTGATATGAGTTTTGCATCACAGACTTTCCCTGTTGCTAAATTTTGTCCCATCTGTTATGTAACAAGATATGGTTAAATCTCTAAACCCTGTAGCAGATATAAAGCAACTTGGACATGAACATTATGTTTTGTTTCTGATGTATATTGTAGTACATGTTGTTTTTTTTCAAAGGGCAATCTTTTTAAGAGGGAGGATGCAGATCAATATGTGTATATATACCTTTAAGAAGCTGTTCAAGGGCTTGTACAAGTATATAAATACTGAGCACGTGCAAGTCTGACTGCCATTTTGTAGGTAGCTGTTCAGATGTAAGCATGTATGTATGTAAGGTCTGTCTGTTAACTAGTTTGTTTGTGTTTAATGACGGTGCTATCCATCCTGATGTGTTTCTTTGTATTAAAGCATCTAAACAATCCCCAAGCCCTCTTGTTATATGCATTAGAGACAAACACACAACATTCCTTAAGCACTGTTGATATCATGTCTTATGCTAGGGATTAACAGCTGACAGTGCCAGCCAGCAAAGAACAGTAGCAGTAGGTAAAACAGCTTTAAAAGCTGCTCAGTATTTTGCTCTTCTACACTTCTAAGCAAAAACAAATAAAACGACAAACTGCCTAACAGTTTTTAAAGCTATATGTTCTTCAGAGGAGTATCTCATTTCTGCCTGCTATGTGGCAGGTGTAAGTGTTTTCTCAATGCTATGGTGTATAGCTAATGATCAAAAGATAGTCATAATGCCTATTAAAAATGGTATTCCTTACATCAGAATAATTCACTGCCCAATATTTTATGTTATGGGTAGTAGGTCAATATGTTTTTCACTGAAAAATGGATAGCAGAGCTTATAGGATTTCTATCTCCTCCTTTTTACATTCAGTGACAGTTCATAGTGTTTAGTTTTTTTTTTTTTTTTTTTTGCTGCAGGACCCACTTCTTTCTCAAATTAGCTCCTAGGAATTTTTGCAGATTGTGAAATCTTTTTATTTTATGTCAGTTTTACATTGCTTAAGGGAACAAAATGAGTTTCTTCCATTTACTAGTCATCATTGCTTGTATCATAAGGAGTCATAATAAATGCACATCAGTCACTGAAAATGGTAAGCTGAAAGTATTCTCTCACTCTGGAATCATCCATTAATCCATTATAACAGTCATAGTGTTTTGTTAGTTTTGTAGGACACACCTTATGTTGTGTTCTAAAGACTGAATACATTGCAACAATGTAAGTTATTTATTTATAGGGCTGTGATAGCTCAAACATCACACCATGTTGCTTTTGATACAACAGTTTAGTCTGTAGGGCAAATAACTTCTGGCTGTGATTTGTGTTAAACAGCTACTGATAATTTCAAACTACATCATTCAAAACTTTCAGAAGCCTTCCTTTGGAAAAGTATCACAAGAAGAAAAAAAATAAAGTATATATCTTGCCCTATTCCAGTTCGGGTTCATGGATTATAGCACCTGAGTCCTTTTGATTTCCATGGATACACTCCAACATTCTCATGGCATCATAGAAAATCCTTAGCTAAAGACATTTTCCATGCTGTCCTTTTGGTTTTATTTAGTTAGTTAGGCACCTAGTTAGTTATGTGAAATTTATTATCCAAGTAGCCCAGAAAATAGAGCTTAAGAATCCCTTCTATGACAATGTAGCCCATCTATTCCTGACTATGTTGTCCTTCCGCTCACTATATACACACCTATTTTTTGGATGCTGTTAATTTCTAGCATTTGAATCTGGGAAAATGTATAATCTAGACTTTGATTTGCTAGACTAGCTCACATTTATTACAGATGATTTGAATACTTTGCATCTGTCCAGAGAACTAGAGTGTCAAGTCATTTACTTTACTGATCACAAGTTTAAGGACACACAAAACAAAATTTGTTTCCACGTATGTGGCTCTAAAACACCACCTCCAGCCATTGTGCTACTACCAGGACCATCAGTGGATAAGTAAAACAACTTATAATTAGCCCAGTGTCATATCAGGCCATGAAGATATAGCCCAAAGTGTTTTAGCACCAGAACCTGATGTAAATTAAAATAAGAAGTGATGCTTATATTGACTTCTGCCATTTTCATACCAGTGTGTAAACTGCCATGGAGCATTTGGTGAATGATCCACAGCTGCTCCTTTTGTATGACTGAGTACAGATTTGTTACTGCCTCAGATTTATGTTTACTTTATGAATTTGCAAGATATGCACAACTGAGTGACATATAAACTATTATAACCCAAACTGTATAACTAAAATATCTGTCAAAGGAAAACTCCTCAATAACTGCTTAAACCTAAGCTGCTATCTTGTCAGTGGTAAAGATCGTCCCCCACAGTGTCCTTAATGAAGGTTTTAAAGTATCTGACAAACAGTCCAAACAGTGAAGGTAAGCACAGGTGCAGCTAATGCACCTCTTTGTGTCATAAACAGACCAAACTGTTTAAAAATTGTCTAAGCTGCAAAATAAGTTTAGACATAGAGATACAGAAGTAATTCTAAAACCAAACTGCTTTTAGCTCACTCTTAATGATCATCTTAACACAAGTCTTTTATAAGCTTATTGAATGTTCTTCTGAAGATACAACAACTGAGTACATTTCATGATTTACCAATTCCAAATGGATGAAAGAATCAATACTGCATAGACGCTAGTAGGTGTACCCAAAGTATATTGAACAATTCCATATGTGTAAGACTCAGTTATATATCATTGTTGGGATTTTCCTCTTCCTGAAACTTTATTCCTTTCCTCTTCCTGTAATCAAGTAACCATCTCTTTTTCAGCACACTTCCCTATATTTCCCCATTCAGATTATTTCCTAATGCAGATGTCCCCTACTTCATCTATGTAACATGAAGAACAGAACTGTTGCCTTTTGAATTGTTTTATTAATTCTGTTAAATGATAAAGATGATAATACAAATTTACTAACAGTACATCAGGCACAACACTAGCTGAGTACGTAATTTAATAAAGTTGTTTATAATGCAAAAAGGCCCTATTTTCTATATCACTATCAGAGGTGAAAGCACCTTAAGTATCTCTTTCATTGTGCTATAAATGTACACACGCAAGCTCTTAATCTCTACAATATGTGTAGCAAATTAATAATTAGGAACAAATTTCTTCAAATCTGCACAATAAAATGACAGATTACAAAGATGAATCAACCTTTCTACTAACCAGTAATTGATGAATGAATCCATCGTGTTAATGAACTGCAAAGCAGGTATTCAACTTATTGCACCTGTTGTCCTTTGAAAGATGAAAAAATTATAACAGCAGATATGCTGTATTGGTGAATTAAGAAAACAGTGCTGGAATGTAAAATGAATCTGAATCTACCCAAGAAAGAATGAGTAGGTACATATGAATAATAAATAGGTATGAAAGTAACTAAAGAAAACTGGTTAGATTGATGAGAGAAGTCTGTTTCAGCATAAAATATATCTTTATTTCCATAATTCCATGCCACAATCAAGTTCTGAGATAATTCCTATCTAATGTTAGAAAGAATTATGTTGCATATGCTTTCTTGGCAGTTGTTCTTCTTCTCCTTTGTTGTTCAGACTAATCAACGAATATTAATGCTGGTAACAACACATGTCAGTTGATCACATCCCTTGCATTAATAGCTAAAGCTGTACTGCTGGACAGCTGGAGTGTAATTTTACAACTGTTGTGAATAAATAACTAAGAGCCATCTTGACAAAATAGAATGTTAATGAATGACATACCTGTACATTGCCTAAGCCTATAGCATGTTTGTCTTCCAAACCTTTTGCATTATAACATAACAACTATTGTTTTTTGTCTCCAAACCTACTTCTCTGAACATGACACAGTGAGGTCAATGCAACCATTTTATTGCATGAAATAACGCATTGGCAAACAACTAAAATAATCCAGATATAAACATCTGATAAACTTGTTCATAAAACACTAATAAACCAACCTCTGTGGCCTCAGTATGCTGAATAGCTGCATGACCAGTCTCCAAGCTAATAGTATACCCACAATGCCCCTAGGCCAAGCATGACCAAATACTCCAGGAAGGCATAGTAGACTGCTCGCTTGTTAAAAACAAGGTCATAAATGACCATTCACTGTGCAATCTGGCAGCCATTGCTGTTCCGTCAGCAAATCTCTGAGAATCCTAGCTAACAAATGTCTGTTTTAGAACACTGACAATGTAATTTCCTTCGAAATGGTTTATCAAAATGAAAGGCTGGCCTACCTGCCTATGAAGTGATATTATGTTGATAAAGTAAAGTTGTGTAAGTAAATTTACTATAACAGTAGATGTTCAAATGATCAATGCTGCAGTAGCCTAACCTATATGGGTTATATCCTGCAAAGGATATAACAGCTGGCCAGCTTACAAAGCTTCAGGGCACCATCCATGTGCACAAACTGTCTGGCAGCTTGAGCTAAGCCGACTAAAAGACAAGTTTGAGTGCCAAGTCTTTCAGAGCTTTGCTGCCAACAACAGAGGCAGGCTGTGCCATGAAAGGATATTGCTCAGAAGAACAAAAAAGAAATGACCACACTCTGGGATAAACAACACACCAAGAAACAAGGGGATGGAGGGAGGGATCGGCTACTGCAGCAGTGATCACGTAAACATCTACTGTTATGGTAAATTTACTTAAATAATTGTATTATGGTCTTCCTATTGATCACTGCTGCAGAAGCCTAAGCTATATGGGCAGATTACCATAGCTTACAAATTTTGGAAGGTGGAAGGAGAAGAGTATAGAAGCTGTGGTAGAATCATCCCAGCAAGCCTGAGCTAGATTTAGACAAGGAATCAAGCTTATAGTGCTTTGTAAAAGTATGTAGAGAGGGCCGAGTTGCTGCTTCTAGGATACTTCTAGAATGCCACCGTTTACAAAACACCATGCAGGAAGTCAGGACTGGGCCATGTACCCTGCATGGACTAGTCTTGTTGTGGTAAGTATAACAAAAGGCAAATGCCTTAGACAACCATTTGGAAATAGTCTGCTTTCAAACAGGTTGTCGCTTCTTCTTACCCTCACAAGAAATGAAAAAATTGATCCAAAGATCTGAAAAACTTTGTTCTGTCATGATATTAGCTGAGTTGTCTGTGGACATCCAAGTTATGGAATATCCTTTCTCCCTCACTTTTAGGTTCAGGAAAGAAAATAGTAAGCTGGATAGTTTGGTTTAAAGTAAACTTGGATACCACTTTAGGGATAAAAGAAAGATTAGTTCTCAAAGAAACCCAGTCCTTGTGGAAAATGAGGCAATGTTAATTCACCATAAGATCTTGTAGCTCAGATGCTCTTCTTGCAGAGATCAGATCAGTCAGCAAAACTGTGTTCATAGGTTCATAGGTTCATAGGTTCATACTAGGCTATCTGCCCTAGGGCATTTATAAGCCTAGCCAGAATGTGTTTGGCTTTCACCACCCATTTTAAATTTATTTTGCTATGCCCTTTTTCGAGGTTAGTATACTGTGCATCTGTCTAACAGTGACACAGAAGTGATACCCGGGGTAAACCTACGATCTCCCATCCACTCATCAAGATTCCTCTTGAAGAGAGTCAATGAGGGACTCTGCCTAACCTGGACTGGGATTTTATTCCAGAGTGAAGGGAGCCTCTGGGTTATGAATCTGTCCCTCCAGCATGTCCTATTTATTTCAGTGCTGAGGTTCAAGTCTCTCGAGTGCATAGCTTGATGGGATTTGGATTTTCTGAGGTGCAGAATGTTCATTAATTCCGGGTTGGACATGGCTTTATACGTCAGGCACAGATCGCCTCTGAACAGGCGGTATGCCACTGAGTAGAGCTGGAGTTTCTTTAACCGGGCAGCATATGGCATCTGTTTGAGCCCTTTGATCCTCTTAGTGAGGTACTTTTGGGGTCTTTCCAGTTGCTGCAGGTATCTGATAAAGGTACATCCCAAAAGGGGCATTGTACTCAATTATGGGCCTGATGAGGGATGAGTAAAGAGGCATGATGACCTCCCCTGATCTAGATGTGAATCCCTTCATGATTAGGTGGGCTATATAAAATGTTTTTCTAACCACTTTGGCCACGTGGTTGCCAAATGAGAGATTGCTATCAACTTGGGTCCCCAGGTCCCTAATTACTTCTTCTGTACTTAATGGATTACCACCTATGTGGTAATTTGTGGGCACTTTGTTTTTGCCAAAGGGGATGACTATACACTTTTTGGCATTTAGCTTGAGGCCATGGCTCTGGCACCAGTTGTCTGTTTCTATGAGGCCCTTTTGGAGGATGCTTGTGTCGGCTGGAGAGTTGATTATGGCGCCCAGTTTGCAGTCATCTGCGAACTTGGTCAACCACAGTCCTTCTGTGTTGGCCTGTACCTCCGAGAAATATATACCGAACAAGAGAGGTCCCAGGACTGAGCCTTGTGGGACACCACTTGTAACTGGTTTGGAGTCTGACATGGCTCCAGCAATTCTAACCATGTGCGTTCTGTCCTTGAGCCAGTTTGCAATCCATCTAGTGACATAGGGGTTTATATTTAAGCTGGTGAGCTTATCTATAATGCCCGAGTGGGGTATTGTATCGAAGGCTTTTGCGAGGTCCAGATAGGCTGTGTGGACCACCTTCCCCTCGTCAATGGCCTTGGTGACTGTTTCAAAGAAATCAACCAGGTTTAAGAGGCAGGATCTGCCCTTAACAAAGCCAAACTGGGTAGGATCCAGTGTCTGTAGGTCCCCAATATCTTTATTTATGAGGTCCATGATGATCCTTTCCATAGCTTTGCAGACAGACCACTGTTGCTGTACGCCACTCTTTGGGCACATATCCTGTAGTAAGGCTGAGATTGAACAGTAGTTTTATGTTTGGGTTTAGCTCTTCTTGGAGTTCATGTAGGATGCAGCCCGGGACACCGTCTGGTCCCATTGATGCTGTGTTTTTTGCTTTGGAGAGGGAGGCTCTTACCTGAGCATCTGAGATGTCAGGGGGCAGCACTCTGCTGGGATAGATATTTGCCCTTTTGGTGGGGAGGGGGGGGGTTTGCGCTGAACCTGTCAACTAGGATGTTGGCAATGTCTGTGGGTTCAGTGTATTTTTTGTCATTTTGGACTAATTCTGAGCATATCTGGGAATTACCACCCAGGTTCCTAACATAACTAAAGAAAGCCTTGTGATTATCCTTAGTGTCCTGTGCAATTTTTCTCTTGAAGCTGGCCTTAGACAATTTTATGAGTGCCCGTAGATTTTTGCTAATACTGATCAGTGATGCCTTCCCTTTTTGGGATTTTGCTCTATCATTTAGTAGCTTCCTCCTTCTATTGTATAGTTTGTTTATGGCTGGGGTCCACCAGACAGGACGTCTGCCTTTGGAGGATTGGGTCTTGGTTTTATTTGGGATCGCATGATCCATGCATTCCTGAAGGTGTTCATAGAATGCGTTTATAAAGGATTCTGCAGTCTGGGCTGTATTTTCCACAGGCCCGGGGCTTTGAAGGATTCCACCTCGGTTTTGAGGAGTGTGAAATTTGCTTTAGAGAAGTTTTTCACTGTGGTTTTCTGGGCAGGGGGTGGGGTCGGGATGTGAATATCCAGTGAGATTAGTTTATGGTCTGATCTTACCAGTGAGGGATACACTTCTGGTCTGGAGCATAGAGTCCCCATGTTGGTGATGATCAGTTCCAGTATGTTTTCCCCTCTTGTGGGAGTGGTAACAAGTTGTTCCATAGCATTTGAGTTTATAAATTCTAGGAACCTTTGGGCTAGGGTGTTGGAGCTAGAGTAATGCTCCCAGTCTATGTTTGGGTAGTTGAAGTTGCCCAATATAATGGTGTATGAAGAGACCTTCATATTTTCCAGTGTTCTCAGGAAGGCCGAGTGGGGTTCCTGGGTTTGGGAGGGTGGTCTGTAGCAGGCTATAAACTGGAAGGCAGTTTTACCCACTGTTAGTTGCACATGGATAATCTCTGATGCTTCGTGCTTTGCCACCAACCTGGAGGTGTGGGTATCTTTGATGAATATCGATACTCCCCCTCCTTTTGTGGTTCGGTCCAAGTTTTGGGGCTGAAAAGCATGGTATGAGGTATAACCTGGTAGTGCTGGGGTGCTCTCGGGTGCCCTGAACCAGGTTTCTGTTACTGCACAGATATCGATGTTCTCCATGGTAGAAGAGTTTTGAGTGCGTGCATCTTGAGGTTTAGACTTCTGGCGTTGAGTAGCATTACTCTTAGTTTCTTATCCCTTGTGATACCTATGGAGGTGGGTTTGTCTTTTGAGCCTTGCATAAAGAAGGCACTATGGGGTTAGCAAGAGCCTTTGCCAATATCCGAAAGCCCAGGGGTGACAGGTGCAAGCTGTCCCTAGCGAAGCATTGTGGCTTGTTGAGCATATCATCCCAAGCTGACAGGCATTGGATCCCCTTTGAATGACACCAGTACTTAAGCCAATTGTTGAAATTGATCATCTTGTCTTCATATTGTGGCATCATTCTTGGTGAGGGTAAGATGCTACTCAAGGTCAGGGTCATACCGGCCTGGGCTACATGCTCAGAGAGCTCCTTTATGTCTCTTTTCATGTAGTCCAGGGAGGTATGTCTCAGGTCATTCACACCAGCATGGACAATGACTGAGTCATATTTGTACTTGCCTTGGAGTGACCTGAGTGCTTGTGTTATGTGGCGGATCCTAGCGCCCGACAGGCTGCTCACCGTGACCCTCTCCTTGTTCAGCTTGGTGAGCGGGATGTCAGTGTGCCTGACGATAGAGTCACCTATTACAAGTGTATCAGGTGTGTTGTTTAGTCTTAAGGGCTGTGACTGTTCAGCACACTGGCTTTGTGAGATATGTGTTGCACGTGTTTTGTTTTGGGGTAGCGGTTGCTTGGGTGTCTGCTTTGGAGGTCTTTGCTGCTTAGGCAGATCTTTATTTAGAACCTCCGAGTATGTTTTTGTGTGATTATGTGTTTGGTTTGCTGTCGTGGTAGGTCTATGTGAGACTGGAATTGTAGTGAGTGTAGTTTCCTTCTCCTCCTGACTGGTTATGCCATTACTGAGTTGAGAGAGCTTAGCCTCCAGTTTGGCTATATGGTTGCATCTCTCACATGTGTTGGAATTTGTTGGGAGGAGGAGAGGGTTGTCTGTGTACATGAGGCAGTTGTAACATTGCCTCAAGATTCCCAGATTCACCAGCTGGACCAGAGAGGAGATTGACAACTGACCTTTGGACATGCTAGAATAATATTGGGAATTCCTTAATAATTGAAAACAAGGGCCAGTGGGGAGTGAGGGTGTAGTGCTTTTAATTTTTAGTGCTGACTTATATAATTGCTTTAGTGAACAAGTGCCAGGTAACTTAAGTGCAATGTGTTACAGGTAACTTAAATGCAAAAACGACAAACAGTAACTTTCTTTCAAGTGAAACAAGGAAATAAGTACAGTAAGCAATGCAGATATCACTAGTGATCCACAGAAGCGCTGAGAAGTCTCTTATTAGGTGGAATTAGCGTTCCAGGGAAATAACAAGCAAACAAACAACAAGCATATAAACAAAGCTAGATTCAGCAGGCCTGGATCTAGTCTATGCTACAGCAAACAAGGTGTACCAATTTCAGTAAGATACAGTTCAAATATTCAGGCACTATAAACCTTTAACCAGAAATTCCCAGCTCAGAAGGGCAGAGTCCAGACTCTTCTCCCACAAGAGTGCAAACCACGAACCTTCTTAATGTAAAATAACTGGCCTGAAGCCCAAGTGCTTAAACCAGAACTAATACACTTTAAGAATAATAGACACTGGGCTCTCAATCAGCAGTTCCCAACTTAGAAGGATGAAAGCTACCTGTCCTGCCACCACAGTGCATGCCACAAACCTTCCTAATGTAAAACAACTGGTCTGAAGCCCAAGTGCTTAATCCAAAAGACTTAGAATGATAGCTACACTTTAATCAAGTTACTACCAAGCAATAATAAATACAATTGAATACTTTAGAGAATGTATGTTCCATGTTAAGAACCTCAAGTCAGCCAGGTTTGCTGGTTCACATGGAGAACGTGTTAGCTTCAGTGACACAAAATTAAGATCCCAAGAAGGGGTCTCACATTTTTGGAGGCCTCTTATGTAAAATCCCTTTCAAACACATTTTGACATGAGAATTAATTGAAAGAGGAGGATCCATGTGTAAACATGCTGAAATAGAAGATAAATGAACCTTGAGAGAGGAGTAGGAAAGGCCATAAGATAGTAACTCATGAAAATATTGTAAATCCAGACAACATCTAGCTCTTAATAGGTGCTGGTTATGTTGTTTGCTGCAACTAAGAAACCATTTCCATTTGTTAATAAATAATTTTCTAGTATCAGGCTTTCTTATTAAATTAGTACTTCCTGCACATCCTCAGTAAACAGGTACCTAAAAGGAATTAAGACCTTATCATCCAGACAGTCCATTGTAAGTCGACTGTGGTTGTTCTTGTTTAGAAAGACCCATTCTGTGAGGAAACTTGTGGTAATTCCCCTGGCTCCAAAATAAAGGATAACCACAGCTGCCACTGGCTAAAAGGGAGTCACCACAATATTCTTGGGGAATTCCTTCTAAATTTTCATAAGTACCCTGGATATTAGTGGAATGGGTAAAAAAACATGCAGGAACATTCCTTTCCAAGGAAAAGAAAAGGCATCTGTTTTCCAGGTCTACTTGCATTAAGCTCTGGAGCAGAATCTTGACAACTGATTGTTCAGAGAGGACACAAATAGGTCTACTTGAGTAACTGCACAGATGCAGCAAATCTTGTAAGACCCCCTGAACTAGTTGTCTGCGCACAATTTTGCTCTGACAGAATGTAGGATGCCTGAAGAGTAAGACTGCTATGAAGTTATATCCCAAGCTAATATGGCTGGTCTGCAGAGGAGGTACAGCCTGGCTCCCCCTTGCTTGTTGATGTACCACATGACCATGGTATTGTCTGTAACAACTTGAAGGAGTCCTGGGGACCAAAGATGATTCAGAGAATTGACTGCCTTGATCAGGGAAAGCATCTCTTTTTTATTTATGTGCTTGTGTCTGTCCTTGGTGTCCCACACACCCTGCACTTTCAACCCTCCTGAAACTGCTCCCAAAGCAAAATCTGAGGCATCTGAGGTGACTGTCATCTTTAGAACTGGGAGGGAGAAGGAGAAACCTGGACTTAGGAATATCTGTTGTCTCTACCAAGTGATTTCCCCTCTGACAAACCTTGACATAGGGATCTGAAAAGAGAAGTGATACTGGTGCTTGGACCAAATAGATACCACTCTATCTTTCTCATGTACAGTCTTGCCAGGGATATCATTATCTCTTAACATGCTCCTACATTATTGGGGTGACCTAGTTTAACACTATGACAGAAAGGATTTGTGCAAATCTCTAGTCATCTGTGAATGTGGCTATCAGCCACAACTGCACTGCATAGTAGTGTAACTATAAGTTGATAGATATAAAGGACAAGTACTTGAAGAAGTTTCAACTGCTGTAGCTGATCACTTACCAAAAGCATGGGGCTCAAGCACTAGATGGCCTCAAGCACAGTACTAGTTCCACATCTCCACCATCATTGAATATATGATATCCTGAATTTCGTATAATTATATAGGTTGGTGTTCGACAAATGATCTGAAGGAGATAAGATGGTGCATGACATGATAATGGTACACACTGCTTATTGAACATAAACAGATTTTGGTTGTATACATGGCAAAATATATACCCTGATGTCCCCAAAGGTGTTTCAAAACAGCAGTGACAGCCACAAATTGTATCACCCACACATAATGAATCAGTTATGCTTCCTGTCCAATCAGATGCAATATATTGATACCAACATTAAGTTTCCTAATGACTCAGTGTTCCTCCTGCACAGGACCTGCACTGCCAATAGCAATAGGCCCACCTGACAACTGATGGTGATATATACATTGCTGTTATCAGTGGAATATTAAGCTTTAAGTTGTTTTAACATCTCTTGTTCTCTGTCACATGGGTGAGTAGATGGCAAATGACTATCTTGCTTGCAGATTGTTGTGGGCTTACTGTTGTAGATCAACATGGCTATAACTAGGCCAACACATCAATATATGTGTGTTAGCTACAGTGTACTTTAACTGCAGCATGCATGCATTGTTATATTAGTAATTATTACTACATCTGTAATATGTCGCTCTGCATTTTTCGCCTAGCTACTGCTTCTGGTGTTAGGGGTGGCTGTAGTTTCTTTACATGGAAGGAGTACTTTGCTATCTTCTGGGCTGTTTCTAGGGTATGCTCTACTAACACCATCATCTGTGGAGTCTGCATCTCCTATTATTACTTTATCTAAGATTACACTGGTGGAGAATGGAGGGGAGAGTGTGAGTGCTTGTGTGTGTGTGTGTGTGTGTGTGTGTGTGTGTGTGTGTGTGTGTGTGTGTGTGTGTGTGTGTGTGTGTGTGTGTGTGTGTGTGTGTGTTCTGTGCATGTGTGTACTTCCCTGTATGTGAGAAAAAAATGCAGCATAAGTAAGAGAGGAAAGGCAGAGACACAACTGACTGTATCAGGCTGTCCAACAGCATGGATCTGGTAAGCGATAAAACTCATAATCTCCTATGTCTTCAATCCACAGTGATTTATTAGGCATTTATTCATTCTACAAGACACAGCGCAGTAGTATAAGGCATAATCAGTGGCACTAAAGAGGCAGGGGGGGGGTTGTAATGCCTTGCATAATGTGATTTTGTTTTTCATTCATTTGCTCATATAGAGACCTATGGGGTGTACTTATTCAACAAAGTAACTGTAACTGCCTGGTGTGTGCATGTGTGTGTGTGTGTGTGTGGGGGGGGGCGTGGGGAGTGTGGGGGGTACATTGTATAGATTAAATACTTACATAACTTATATTTTGCATGTAAAATACTTATTCCAATAATAATTACACATCATAGCAATTCAGAAACATTAACTACATGAACTGTTTTACCTGAAAAATATAACAAGTACATAGTAAATAAAAAAACAAAACAAAAATATTTAACAGATATTTCCATTCTCCAAGTGCAATAATGTCATCCAAGCTGTGTTTTATTGGGACATATAATGCCCTTTCAGGGATGTAGAGGCCCTCAGTCTATGGTGGCATGCCTCACAACACCCCTGGACAGATGTTATTTCACCAATAACTATAGTGCATAGGCTTCTTCTTCTTTTATGTCCACCCTAATACCGTCTCTCTGGGTAATTATGAAATGATCCTAATGTTTATCTGGGCTATCTGACTGCATGAGCAACACTTTGACCTTGTGCATTATGTCCTACTTACAGATTTGACTACCTTACTGAAGTTTTTCCTTTCAACGTGAGTGATACCTTGAGCATAAGAGTGTTGAATGCATTTTTTCCCCCTCCCAGGAAGTCCAAAACAACTAGTACCATCTTCTCCTTTATCTTCATTGCAAACCATGTGCCATATTCCAGGAAAACACTATAATGGAAAAACAGCACTGACCTTTAAGGAAAAAAGATAACATTTTATTGCAGACAAATCTTGTCTTAGGACCTGTAGCATTTATGGTAATCTTCCTTAAAAACATCCTTAAATCTATTTTTTAAAAATTTATTTTGCAAAAGGGAAGTATTATTTCTGTAGTGACCACTTAAACTACAAGTGTATAACTATCAATTTCAAAGAACACTTAACTGTCTAAATCTTTGACCTTTTATTACAATTTCTGTAAGATGGGTTACTTATTTTATCTTAAATCTACCAATCATAAACAAGCCACTACTTATATTAAAGTGTATTGGTCACATTCTGAAGCAAGTGGAAGTAACAAACCTTTGGATCTCGATATAACCTCATTACTATCTACAATGCCTAATTAATTATTTTTTTAAACATCTTTATCGAATCATCACATTTTAAAGAACAACCTAATTTTTGATGCAAAAAGTATGTTGCTTTTAGCATTTTATTTTGTTGACAAGGACATTCCCTGTGAAAATTTTCTCAGAGCTGAAAACCCCTGCCATGATATCATGAAAGACTGAATATGCAGTGCTTTATTACCACAACTAATGCATAGCCTACAATATTTCTATGTTAACTACATCACTAGGAGTTTCTTGCATCTATCAAAGTCAAATTGTCAACTAGTTTTTGCTAGTGGAAAACCTACCACTGAATAAAGTACATAGGTTCATAGGTTCAAATGTAGGTACATAGCTCTCAACCTTCAATCTCTAAAATGAGGAACACTAGCCCTCATAATGTGGAACAAATGGGCAAAATGTGGAACACATACTAATGGCTTACTAACAACTTCAACTAGGAATGTCATAGGATGGTTAAACTATGCTGGTTTTACTTATAAAGAAGATATGTTAATTAATTAATATGATTAATTTCTATTTACAATGGATTTCACTAAAAAAATTCCGAACACTGAATGTGTGACAAGAGTCTTTCAATTTGGAACATTTGACGAACTTGGAGGAACATGAACTTTTTAAGACCCCAAATGAGGTACGTTCCTCGTAATGAGGTACACTTCAGAGGTATGGGTACTAGGCTATCGGCCCAAGGGCCCACGTAAGCCTAGCCAACAAGGTTCCCTGGCTTACACCACCCAAGAAAGTTATTTTTCTGTGCCACTGTCGAGCAGAGACGCAGAAGTGATCCCCGGGGTGTATTTCCTATTTTCCATCCAATCATCAAGATTTTTCTTGAAGAGTGCTAATGAAGAACTTTGCTTGACATAGATGGGTAGCTTATTCCAGAGTATGGGAAGTCTCTGGGACAGGGATCTATCCCTCCAGCATGTCCTGTTTATTGTGGTGACAAAGTTTAGGTCCCTAGAGCGTGTAGCTCAGAGGGATTGGGATTTCTTTAGGTGTAGCATGTCCAACAGCTCTGGGTTTGACATAGCTTTATATGTTAGGCAGAGATCACCTCGGAGTAGGCGATATGCTATGGAGCAAAGCTGGAGTTTTTGATACGGTCAGTGTAGGGCATTTATTTGAGGCCAGTAATCCTCTTTGTGAGGTACTTCTGTGGCCTTTCCAGATGCTGCAGATGTCTTGTGAGGTACATTTCAAAAGGGGCGTTGTACTCTTTAATAGGTCTAATGAGTGTCGAGTAGAGGGGAACAATGACCTCTTTTTTCCTGGATGAGAACCCTTTTATGATGAGGTGTGCCACGTAGAAGGACTTTCTGACTACTGTGGCGATGTAACTATCAAGAGACTACTGTCCACCTGGGTCCCAAGGTCTCTTATTACACATTCGGTGTTAAGTAATTTGCTGCCTATGTGGTAGTTCATGGGTACAGAGTTTTTACCTAAGGGGATGACACTGCACTTTTTGGCATTTAGCTTGAGGCCATGGCTCTGACACCAGGCATCTGTCTCAGCAAGGCCCTTCTGTAGGATGTCCACAAAAAACAAATATAAATGTATTCAACAGATGTTCCCATTCTCTTAGTGCAATGTTGTCCTGCAAGGTGTGTTTTATTGGGCATATAATGCCCTTCCCTGGATATAGAAGTCCTCAGCCTATGGTGTCAGCCCTTATTACACCCTTGGACAGATGTTATTTCACCAATGATAACTATAGCGCATAGGCTTTTTCTTTTATGTCCACCCCAATATCGTCTCTCTAGGCAATTATGAAATGATCCTAATGTTTATCTGGCTATCTGCCTGGATGATGTAGCAGTGAAACCACAATGTAAGATGCTGATCCTCTAAAAAAAAAGTTGTTTTTGCTTACGCAGAATACTTTGCAAATCATTGTGTGATACCTACTACATCATCATTTTGTCTGTGTTGTTACAGATAAAAACTGAGTAAACAGTGGAACTAAAAAGGAAACAGCAAATTATAATTTTAATTATTTTTTTTGCAGTCTCTCACAACTTTAACATGAATAGTATAATGGGAAATTAAATTAGTTGTATAAAAAGGCATTCAGAAACTGATCAATACACATTAAATTTGAAGAACTTATAACTGACATAACCCTGTAAGAATAGTTTTGGCTATCTAAAGAGGGTGCTCTGAGTATTGTTACTAGGATACAAGATTACCACAGTATTTTGATAAGATTTTGTAATAATGATAAATATCACAAGTGCTGAGTTCCATTTAACACAGGCTGATGTGAGATGTATTAAAATATTTCATTTTATTTTATTTTATTTAGTTTATGTTCTGTTTCTTTACTGGTGGGAGTACACTGATCACAACTGACCACAACTGACCATTTGCAGGTATTGCCCAGGTGAAATAATTCACAAGGAAACAAGTGTTACTGAAAGCCAGTAAGTTGTACATCAAAAACAGAACATAAAGTAACACTATATAACAAAACTGTAGCAATGAACTGATATAAATACAATTATGAGAGAAATGTGCATTTTGCTATTTTACATGATAATATTTCAGATTTGCATAATGGTGGAAATGCTATGGATGATGTCAGGATGGGAGAGATGAAGTTAAGAGGTGTTAGTAAGCTGACAGAGAGTAAGGCTAGATGTTAGAGGCCCTTGCATGATGTACAATTTAATTTGCTGTGGAGGAATTTTTTAAGTTCAGGCCTAAAGACAAGGAATGCGGACTGTAAATTTACCAAGTAAGTATTTATATTGAACGTTTATACATACTATGTCCTGAATATATGTATTTGTGTGTATATATATATATATATATATATATATATATATATATATATATATATATATATATATATATATATATATATATATATATATATATATATATACATACACACACATACACACACACACATATATTGTGTGTGTGTGTTTGTGTGCATCATGTGTATATCTATCTGCCTATCTATATCTATCTCTCTCTCTCTATATACATATATATATATATATATATATATATATATATATATATATATATATATATATATATGGGTCTACTACGGCTGATTGAAAACTCACTTGATTGAAAATGAAATTACTAGGACCACTTCAGTGAAAGCTCACTTCACTGAAAACTCACTTGACTGAAACTCATTTTGTTGAAAGTTATAAATGGCCTTTTCCCCACTGTAGTGCAATCCAGGACTTAGTATATATAGTAAGGGGGGCGTGGGGGGTGAAGCCCCCCACATATCTTGGCTATATATTCTCATTTGGAAACAGTTATTCATTGCACTTGTAAGTATCACTGTGTATAGTTTAAATGTTTATAATATGTGAGGGGCTATGCCCCCCACACCCCCCACATACCCCCTTACTTTATATACTAACTCCAGGATTGCACTACAGTGGGGAAAAGGCCATTTATAACTTTCAACGAAATGAGTTTCAACAAAATGAGTTTTCAGTGAAGTGAGCTTTCAGTGAAGTGGTCCTAGTAATTTCATTTTCAGTCAAGTGAGTTTTCAATCAACCGTAGGTGACCCCATATATATATATATATATATATATATATATATATATATATATATATAATTGCAACTTAAAAGGTAGAATCACATTTGGTTGAAAGGATTTTTTGGGTGTAAAAAAGAGAGAGCGCACAAATACTGAATGCTCATTTGAGTGAATGTTTACCTCACAGACAAGAGATAAGAGTTTGATTCTCACTCAGGGAAATTGGCTAGGCTTAAAATGATCCAGAAGAGCAGCTAGCATTGTACTTACCTATGAACATTTATATTGCAGGTAAGAAGGAGTACGCAGGAATATTAATGTTTGAATGAAAAAGTGGTGGCTGTGAAGATTAGCAGGACTGTGTTATAGAAGTTGATATGTATGTGCATGTGTACACTGGTTAAGGTTAGAGTAAGGATTAGGTAATGGGATTGAGTCAGTGTTGTGTATACTTTGTTTTGTTTGTATTGTGTGTCCTTTGTCTTGTGTCATGGTATTGGTAGGGAAAAGGGTCTTGGTAACATAATGTGTGGGGTTAGGGGCAGAAGCATCTTACACATGTGTGCTAACCCTAAACCTAACACTACCCTTGCCCCCAGCCCTACACATTATGCTACTAAAAGCCCCTTTTTTAACAGTATCACTACCAAGATGATACTTGATCTTGTTTTTTTTATCTATAGTTTACTGATATAGGGCTTTTGTGGAAGAGAAGTAGTCAATGTTTTGTGATGCATTCTTATGAGTCATTCAGTGTTTTGTGATTCTGTCTTTTTTGTTCTACCAATTGTGATTCTCTCTTTTGAGTTTTCTACCTTTCATGATGTAATCATATACATACATATATATGTGTATGTGTGGGTGGGTCTACTCATAATGATGTAAACTCACTAATATCTAACCAATTATTATCAGCAAAAAAGTTCTAATCTCTAAAAATTTCTAAACTTACAAATATCAAAACTCACAAATTGAATTCATACTAAGGACCAGTTTGTACCCTGTCCCCACTGTTGTGCAACCTCAGAGTTGATATAAATAATTAACAGGGGGTGTGGAGGGGTACAAGGAGGCTTGCTTCATTTGAAAAACATTGGTTTAGGATATGGTTAGATTTGTTATCATTTTGAGTTGCACCTTCTACACCCACTGCTAATTATATAAACAAACTCTGAGGTAGCATAACCGTGTGAAAACAGTATAACTCCATCCTTAGTAGAGCTTCAATTTTCTGATTATATTTTTGAGTTGAGATATTTTTGTCTTTAGATATTTTTTGTCAATATTAAGTGTTTAAATATTAGTGTGTTTTCATCATAAGTAAACCCATATACATATAGATGTATATATATATATATATATATATATATATATATATATGTGTGTGTGTGTGTATATATAGATATATATATATATATATATATATATATATATATATATATATATATATATATATATATATATATTAACATCATAATACATCACAGAGGTTGTTTAGAATTAATGCACTGATAAATTATAGTTTAAGACTATTTTAAAGTTTTTTATAATTATAACCACATGTATATGGACACTGTTTAGACTTCTACAGATACAAATAATAATTTTGAAATGTAGTCTTTGCAAGTTATTAGTTACATTTTAGGTAATCACATTTTGACATTAGCAGCATTTTATTTATGATGACAAAATCACTTTTTAAAAAAAATTACTAAATATATTTTCTTCAGGAAATTAACTATGCCACTGATGTCAGAACAGTATTGTAGAATGAAAAGCTAGAGCCGTCAGATAATTCACCTTTGTGTAATCTTTCTGAATTGAAGAACATCCCTACCACAGTGCTTGTGCTGTCTGCTCATTCAGAAAAGTTACACAAAGTATTCTCATAGTGTGCACTTTGTGGTAATCCAGTCTTATACCTCTTGACCATGGCTAGCCCCGCCACCTGTGAGATGTCATGAAAGTGTTCGTTTGGAAATTGTTTTGGTGTTTGGATGCAGAGCAGGATAGACTGCCTGTGATATCACTAATTACCAACTTCTAAACTCCTCAAAATAAAACCAAGAAAGTCTGAGACATGTATATACATTTTCTGACAAAGCTCACACTGCCTTTATTTGCTTCATACACAGGCACACATATAAACAGACATACACAGACAAATACACAGACACACACAGACACACACACACACACACACACACACACACACACACACACACACACACACACACACACACACAATATGTCTGTCTCTGTCATATCGTCTAAGATTTCTGGAAACTGGAGAAATCCCCAGTTGCATAATTAAATTATTAGATAAGATCCCTTATGTTGATTCCTATGTATGCTACTTCTACGTAACTGTTGCTTCCCACTTCAGACAGGTGAAATGAATAAGTGTCTAGGTGGGACACACAAGAGTATATAGCAGGTGAATAATGTATGGGGCAGAGATCCTATGCTCAAGAAAACTGGAAAGTAAGAAGCTTTATCATGTTTTCACATTGTGTCAAATGGTTTGCAACAGAGATACTGATGTCAAAAAATTAATCACCATAATACAAAAAAAAAATCCCAGGTTTAACATCACAGGTGTGCAGCTAGTGTAGATTTTTTATATTTGTATTTTTTTTTTGCAAATAGTGTTTTTTGTTACAATAAACTTATACCATGTATACAAAGTTGTAATTCTTTCCATCCATGTTGCTAGGGATTTTATGATCTCACAGCAGAAGATGAAAAGCTGTAATATTCAGAAGCATACAAACAGTACCTTCCATATTAAATTCTGAACATTTGTTTATGGGGTAACAAATGTGCTTATTTGTAGATATTTGAATTTTTGCCTGTCATGTACACTTAAGAGCAATAAAATGATAAAAGTAGAACTGCTGAATACTTATGAATTGAATTATTTAACTGTATCAAGTACAACATAACTAAGGCAAAATCTACTTTTTGCATAGCATTGACAGCTGTCAGTCTGACAGCCTCTGTAATACAGTACTCTTAGAGTAATTATAGGGTCACTGTCACATAACATTTTGACAGAGTGCACAGTTATTGTAATAAACTGGTCATAGAGATGTTTATTAATATACTGAGTAATGAACAGGGTCACCATCACATAACATTATTTCCACAGACAGTGGCACTGCTCATGGACAGAGGGTGGCACAGTACATGCAACAGTCCATTGAATTATGACCAAACAATTAAACAAGTGAGAAAGGAATGGCAAGTTCAAGCAAACTTTGCTGGCTTGGCACTCTAGCAAGTAAAAGAAGTTATGTACTCACCATAAAGTTCCATCTGTGTTGTCAAATCTTTATTGATCCTTGACAGATGGGCTCAGTTCCGATATCGGAACCGACTAGGCCATTACTACAGCTCGTGTCAGCCAAAAACTCTTGAGCTTTACCTCTACACAGAATCCCTCTCTCTCAGTTACCTCAGATTGATTTTGCAGAAATTATATAGAAACATGTAAAACATATGTATATATACACAAACACACACACACACACACACATATATATATATATATATATATATAGATAGATATACAAATATGAAGGTAGGTCAGGAGGAAGCCTTATCTACTGTCCTTAATCTGACAACAGTATAAGGTTGCTTAGATCTGGTCCACCAAAAAAAACTTTTAGGTCGGGGGATGGAGGGGGGGGGGGTCAAGGATTAATGAAGATTTGACAACACAGATGGAATGTTATGGTAAGCACATAACTTCTTTATCTGATGCTGTCAAATTTCATTATATCCTTGACAGATGGGACAGAGTCCCCAACTACCTAATTTCCTGGCTGGAATCATGGAAGGACATTCCTGAGCACCATTGAGCCGAAGGACGATCATCTCCTAGAGACCAGGTCCAATTTGTGTTGAGTAATAAAGGTATGGGGAGCAGCCTAGGTAGCTGCTGCACATATCTCATCCATTGAACCTCTGGACTGAAAAACAGCAGAAGTAGCTATAGAACTTGTAGAATGTGCTTTGACTGGTTTGGTTAAGGTTAAAGTATTCTTATCATAAATGAATGAAATGCAGTCTTTCAGCCACTTGGAAAGAGTAATTTTGCTGACTGCTTTGCCCATCTTTGTACTAGAGAAAGAAACAAATAATTGACTGGATTGTCTTATGTCTTTGGTCCTGTGAAGACAGACCTGTAGTTGTCTATAGACGTCTAAGAGGTGCAAGGTGGCCTCTTCTTTATTAGAGTGGTTTGGAAAGAAAGCTGGTAAATAAGTGGTCTGGTTCATGTTTTGACATGGTTGACCACAAAATGCTTATAAATACCTTGAAGGCCTTCTCCTTAAATGACCATGCACTCCAATGGTTTCAATCCTACCTGCAGGGCAGGCAACAGGCAGTCCTATGGCAGGACAAGCTATCATCTCACCTACCCATCACATTAGGGGTTCCCCAGGGCTTGATACTAGGACCCCTTCTTTTCTCCATCTTTATCAACAACCTTCATTCAGTCATCCCAGATGCTACCTGCATTCAATATACGGATGACTCCACCTTGATTTGTTCTGACACCTCACCAGCTACTTTATTCACATTAACCCAAATTACCTTCAATACAGTGGAAAAAATGGCTCTCCAATCAACATCTAATCCTAAACCCCAACAAAACTAAGTTGCTCCTCTTCTCCCCCACATGCAGGATGCCCCTGCCAGCCTTCAACATAACTGCTAACAGTGGCACTATCATCTCCCCAGAAGCCCAAACTAAACTACTGGGTGTCATAGTTGATAACAACCTGATGCGCATATCAATCAAACTATCAAAACCATTAATAAAAAACTTGGCTCTCTTTACAGAATCAAACCTTTCCTTACCCCACTTGCTAGAACTGCAATTGCCTGTTCCCATCTGCTATCAACTCTTCTCTATGCCTCACCTCTATTCTCCAACTTAAACAAAACAGATCTTAATAAACTATCATCCTGCTATAACCACATTGCCAGATTTGCTACTGGCACAGCCTACTGGACACACCACTGTCACAACCTAAATCACCTAGGATGGCTTGAACTGCCAAGCCTACTGCAGTTCAACCAGCTAATAGTGGCACACAAAGTCCATTACCAACCAGAAGATACACCTGCACTAAAAAATATTATCAGCCCCTACACCAGCAGCTGGCCACTGCGATCATCCACTAGACTCCTAGTTCAAACATACAAATCCAACTACTCAGCTGGGGACTCTCTGTTTGCCAACTCTGTTGGAAAAATATGGAACAGACTCCCAGCTGACTTGACCCTAGAACCCTCACTAACTCAATTCAAAAACAAACTCAAGAAATACTTCAAAACTCATTGGTTATGTCCTTGCACTAACCCTGACTAGTGACCTCTGTATTTCTTAGGTGCCTTACCTTCAACTACTTTTAACTTTTTCTACCACTCCATTTCAGGAAGGATCAATTGTATAACTGCTGCTCAGTGTGTCTTAAACCTGAATGTAATATTATGTATGTTTAACTTTGAAAATAATGTTATGTTTTGTAAAGTGTTTTATAATAAGTACTATATGTGCTAAATGCTGGTATTGCTTATGACTGTAATCTGCTTGAAACTACCATTTACTAAATGTTCAATGTGTATTATTATCTTGGAGATTTTCTCCCCGGGCCTCCACTGAAAATGGACATGTATCCAGTTGGACTATCCTGGTCAACAAATGTAAAATAAATAAAAATAAAAATGTTTGTCTGTGATACAACCTTGGGTGAGAAGGAAGGGTTAGTTCACAAGGATACTGTATCCTTGTGGAAAATAATGTAAGGAGGTTCTGATGATAAAGCCTGAATCTCTGAAAACCTTCTGGCAGAGGAAATAGCTACCAAAAAAGTGTCTTCCAGGCTAAAAATGTTAGGTCATAATCCATAGAGGGTTCAATGGGAGAATGTGTCACTGCCTGAAGAACTAGGTTCAAGTCCCAAGGAGGTGTTGGGTCCTTGAATGGAGGCTTTATCAGAAGAGTGCCTTTTAGAAATGATTTACAAAAGCTAAGGCTAAGGAATGTTCATCCAAGCCATTATGAAAATTAGAAATAGCAGCCAGTTGTATTTTGATAGTTGAAGGAGAATTTCCAGCATTAAACAGCAAGGCTAAAAAGTCCAGCACATGTTATATGGAAGCTGTAAAAGGATGTGTTTGTTTTTCAAGGGCTCAAAAAGTGAATCTCTTCCACTTACTGGTGTTCAGCTTTGGAGTGGAAGATTTGTGGGCCAGTATGGCGTACTGGGGAGGAAATATCTGGATGCCTGGCAATTAATGGAAGTGGAAGAACACTGCAGTTAGCTTAAAGTTAAAAATATTTGGGTGAACAAGGTAGTCTGAGTGGAATAGGAGATCTGGCGCTGGGTCTAGAATCAAGGGCTGTCGAGTTAGGTGTAGCCAAAGAAAGGGGAACCAAATCTGTCATGGCCAAAAGAGAGGAATGAGGATCACTGTACTCTTCAACATGTGTGCGTTCTGTAAAAATTTTGGAATTAGAGGTATAGCTGGAAAGGCATATAGGAGACTGGGGGGGGGGCAATCGTGGAGAAGAGCATCTCTCTTGGCAACTCTCCCAGAGGGGGAAATAGGGTGAAGTAGTAGCAAAGTTGACCCCAAAGACAGAAAATAATTTTTGCTACTTTCAGATTGAGAGACCACTCATGAGGCTGAAGGATACATCTGCTCAGCTTGTCCACAATCATATTGGAGCTCCCTGATATGTGCATTGCCACTGAAAGTGGTTGTAAGAAATCGCCACTGTCACACTGTGAGGGCTTCTCGACAAAGGTGTAAGACTTGCTTCCTCCCTGTTTGTTGATGTACCAAACTACTGACATGTTGTCTGTTTGAATTGCAATAGTCCCTTAAGGAAGAGCTGTCTGAAAAGGCCTATAATGCAGAAAGCACCACTTTTATCTCTAGAACATTGATATGCAAGATGACCTCTATAAGGGACCAAGACCCTTGGACCATCTTGCCGAGATAATGCCTCCCAACCCATCTGGGAGGAGTCCATGGTCACTATGGCTGTGGGCTCTGGAAAGACAAAGGGATGACCATGAAGAATTTGATGTGAATGCATCCACCAAAGAAGATCTGTCTTTCAACATTTGGTGATCAGGGCTTGTTGTGACAACAGGTGATGAAGTGTGGACCACTGAGAAGCTAGTAGCCATTGAATAATTCTCATGTGAAACCTGGCTAGCAGTACCAGAGTTATAGAAGCTGCCATGGATCCCAGGGAATGCAAGACTAAATGTACTGGAACTTCGTTGCTGAGGATTAACTTTTGAACCTGAACTACAATTCTCTGGTGATGATCTGGAGGAAGAGATGCAGTCATTGTCTTAGTATCCAATACTGCCCCTATAAACTCCAAGTTTTGTGTTGGGGTTAAACATGATTTTTCTAGGTCTGCTGTTATCCACAGCTGAGCACAAGTTCTGAGGGTGTAGTTCCTGGTTATTATCAGTTGATGCTTGGTCATAGCAGTTATGAGCCAGTCGTCCAGATAGGGAAACACATGGATTCCTTGTAGTCTCAAGTGAGCTGCTACTGCTGCCATGCATTTGGTGAACACCCTGGGGGCTGTGGTGAGTTCAAAGGGCAGTTCTCTGAATTGGTAGTGACTGGCTCATAGTCAGAAGTGGAGGAACTTTCTGGAGGGTTTGTCCATCTTTATGTGGTAATACATATCCTGAAGGTCTATTGAACACATCCAGTTGTCTTTCTTCAGAAAGAGAAGAATAGGCTGTACTGTGACCATCTGGAACTTCATTTATTGAACTGATTTGTTCAGTGCACTGAGATCCAAAATTGGTCTCCAGTCACCTGTCTTCTTTGGCATTAAAAAGAATCTCGAGTAAGTTCTGGATTCTTCTTGGTCTGGCAGGACTTGTTGGATGACCCTTTTGTCCAGCAGTTTTTGGATTTCCTGTACTGGTGCATCCCTCTGATTGGGTGGAACATCAGGGATTTTCTTCTGAAATGGGGGAGGTTGAGGAAAGCTAAAGGCATAACCTCTGCATATGATCCATTGCACCCAGGAATCTGTTGTTATGTCTCACCGGGTGTTTAGGTGCAAGGATAAGCATTCCCCCTACTGCCTCTAGAGGAACACAATTGGGCCTCTCTTCAGAAGCACTGAAATGGCTTGCTTAGGAAAGAATCCCTGAAGCCCTGGTTTTGTGGACCACTTCTACTGTGAGGGCAGCGTCTCCCATTTTGGTTCCCCCCTCTGCCCCTTGGGTAACTGCCTCCACATGTATCCTGGAAAGGCCCTTGGGATTTTTTGAACCACATTTTACCACCACTGCTCTGGTTTCTGGAAAAAGACCTTGGGGGGGGGGTGAAAAAACATATGCTGACAGCAGAAAGGGTCTTACCATCTTTCTCACACCTGGGCTAGGTTTCTTTCACTTTGGGACAAATAAGGATGTTCTGTCAAAAGGAGCATTGACAAAAGAAGACGTGAATGGTTCCACAAAATCACAAAGGTGCATCCAGGAGTGTCTCCTAATGGCTACGCCTATACCTGCTTCTCTAGATGCCCCTTCAAATGTATGTGCTATCAACCTCATGGATGAATTGGTCATAGACTCTAGGGTGGTAACTGGGAAGCCACTTTGTCTTGGACTCCCTCAGCTACAGCTCCTGCCAGGGTGTCTGATAATTTCTTGATCAGATCTCATTGGAGTCTGGTAAAATGTGTCAAGTCATTCAAGGATCTTATGCCAAAGGTCATTGAAGTATAGACCCACTTCTTGAGTCTGTCCATAGCCCAGAACTCCATTGGATGGATGGAAAGAGGAACTATCCTCAGCCAGTTCCTTTTTAATGGGAGTCACTATGACCAGAGCATCAACTGCCAGACGCTTAGCCCGAAACTGTTTGTCTTTGGGTGCAGAAAGTCTTTTGTCTGGTCTCTTGGGGATGAGCTTGACTGAGTCAGGGGCCTTCCATGCCCATTGTGAAATAAACTGAATGAGTTCATCAGCAGGTGGAGTCACCCAAGAGGTAAATGGCTGGTTGCCAAATGCCTGCAAGTAGACAGACTACTTAGAGGAAGAGTTTTGAGACTTCCAGCCACCCCTCTGCTTCAGAATTTCCAAGATGTCTCCAAAGGAGACATCTTCAGGGGGTGACCATGGGAACCCCTCCCCTCCATGAAAATCTGTATCTTCAGTGATTGCTTCCTGGGGGGAATCCAAATGCTTCCTCTTGCACTTCATTTGTGTGTGACCTCCTCAGGGGAATAATCTGGGGAGGCATCAGAGGATGACAGTACCTGTGGCTGTGACACCTGAGGCTTCAGCACACACTGTCCCTGTGGAGAGGCAGGTGGAACAGTAGAACTAGAGGGGGGTACCTGTCCCAATGGGGAAGGCACCAACTAAATCTCTGCTACAGAAAGGGCCCTCTGCATAGCCTCAAAGGCCAGTCCTCCTGAAGAGGGAAGGGAGCCCGTAATGGAGAAGACTGCTTCAGGACTGAGGTCACTCCCCACTCCAAAGAAGCAAGCCTCAAGGCTGATGTCAGTGATGAAATGACTCAAGCTGAAGCTCCAAGGAGCAGGGATGGCTCCAAAAAGCCTGGAGTTCAGATCTGCTCACTGGAACTGACAGGGCAGCTACAGCTCTGGGAGATCTTCAGTTCTGGGATAACTGAAGAGCTCAGGGTAATTGTCAGCTCTGTAGAAGTGAGCAACTCCAGAGCCAACACTGTCAGTGCTGGTAGAACCAGAACAGAAGACTCTAAGAGCTCCAAGGAGGTTAGAGGAAGAGTAATCAATGGGGTGAAGGAAGATGTTTTGGTACCAAGACAAGAAGGAATTTGTACCAAAGGTGGACCTGAAAGCCTCCTAGTCCATAAAATCTTATTCTTCAGCCTCTCCATTTCCAGTTCCCTGAAGCTTTTGATGGAGCAGATGGATGAAGCTGAAGGAGACTTAGGCCTCTGCAAAAACACTTCTGGTAATTCCCCAGCAAAAGGATCAACTGAAGGGGAATAAGATATTCTAGGCCTAATAGTCATAGTCAATGGAACAGTAGCCAAATCTTCTGTCAAGGCCTTCAACTTCGAAGGGCTCGCAATTGTAGTCTGTGCCAAAACTGAAGTCATTGGTACCAATCACTCAAAAACAGAGGCTTTCAGCTCCAAGGGAACAGTTGGAACTGCGCTCTTCAATTTTTTTTGGCTTTCAGAACTGAAAGAGAGGTTGGAACAGATGAACTGTGTTTTTTAACTTTGTCAGTAGACATAGAGGAGGAAGATGAGCTATCTGTTTTAGCTTTAACAGAAGTGGATAAGGCGTCTCCAAAAGCTGATGGCAAAAGCAAAGGAGAAAAATTTTACCTAAATCTAGTAGTGCTCGAGAGTACTAGCTAAACATGACCATTTCAAAAGCGGCAAATTAGATCTGAGATAACAGAGAGAGAGGGATTCTGGGTAGAGGTGAAGCTCAAAAGGTTTTGGCTGGCATGAGCTGTAGTAATGACTGAGTCAGTTCCGATATCAGAACCGAGCCCATCTGTCAGGGATGGAATGAAGTCTGAAAACATCAGATCTTATATTTGCATTGACAATAATCTGAACTTCGACATCCACATCAACAATACTATAAAGACTGTCAACAAAAAAATTGGCACTCTCTATAGGATTAAACCCTTCCTTTCCCCTACTGCTAAAACTACTATCGCTCACACTCATTTGATCTCTACACTCCTTTATGTCTCACACATTTTTACTAATTTCTCCAAGAATAACCTCAGCAAATTAGAAACGTCCTATAATAACATTGCACGATTTGCTAAAGGCAACCCATTTCGAACCCACCATTGTATAAACTTAAACCAGCTAGGATGGTTAGAACTACAACACCTGATTAAATTTCACCAACTAACCATTGCCCACAACATTCTTTATAAACCTTCCAATACTCCAAGTTTATCTAGCCTCATCACCCCCTATAAAAATCTGAAGTCCTTACGCTCATGACACACACTTCTCGTATGCACCTCTAAACCTAATAATAGGGCTGAGGATTCTCCCTTCTCTAATACTGTAGGTAAATCCTGGAATCTTCTCCCTAATGACCTCTCCTCACTCACCTCTTTATCTCTCTTTAAAAACAGACTTAAACTTTACCTCAAATCATACTGGCAATGCCCCTGTACCAAACCAGACTAGTCCTCTACCTCTACAAACTCAACTTACCTATCTAGTCCTTACTATCCTCTGTTATATCTTCTGTCTTATTATACCTTTTTTACATTATTCTATCCTCTTTATAAACCTTTGTTAAGTAAATCCATTGTAATATCACTACACATACAACTTCCTTTTTTTTATTTCTGATTTAACCTGTACTATGTCCCCATACATTCAATTTGCACTTTTTTGACTCTTAACCTCAGTGTACATCCTGTTACATCCTCTTGGTTGTACTGTAGATTACCATTGTTGATTACTTTTTTTTACTATGATAATTGCTATATCTTTTATTATAATATATGATGTTTGTTTATTGTTTGTACTTATATTTTGTATTGGATCATGTCTTGGAGCTTTTCTCCCCGGGCCTCTACTGAAAATGGACATATATCCAGTTAGACTAGCCCGGTCAACAAATGTAAAATAAAATAAATAAAATAAATTTATTTATTTGCCTTTATCATTGTTAGCATGGTATATGGGCTTACTGGGCATAAGCATACAGATGTTACATTCATTCTTTCATCCATTCATCCATTTTATTATAATCCACTTAATCATATTTGTGTTGGGGGTTCAAAACAAAGGAACTAATTGGAAGGTGGAACTGACCCATCAAAGGGTACTTATGGCCACTCACACTCACACAGTCCATACCCCTATGCACAATTTAAGGAATCACCAATTCATGTATAGCACAACTTTGGGATGTGGGAGGACCATGTGCTGCACCTAGATTTGTGTATTGCTCTCCTACAATTTATAAGTATCTTCTAAACCTTTTATCACAATATATTAACCCTGGGTGAGAGGTGGCAGGGAGCACTTAATCAACTATTATTTCAACAAACATATTGACAAACTTATTCTGATAACAAATGTCTGAAAACAATTCCACTCTGAAATTACTTACATTTTTTTCCAAAAACATTCCATATTGGGCTTTATTTTTTCCAAAAACATTCCATATTGGGCTTTACAGGTGCTTTCTTCTTCTTCATTGGATAGCAAAGTTTCTTGGATTCTGATGTTAGTCTCTCCAGAACTCTGAAGGGAATGCAGGCCAAAATGATCTTTAACAATGGAATGTGACACCCTTTTTTCTGAGTTTTCACAAATATTAGAACATTCTGTATGATGCAAATGTTCTAATCTTCATAATATAACGTTTTCACCTTTACCTGGATATTTTACATTTTTGCTGACATGCACTATTTTTATCTAAAAGGTAACCATTTGCAGATTGTGATGATGTGAAGTATTGCCATTTGTGCCAGGGAGAATGGGGCAGTGCATGTGTGGCATGTGCCAGCATGGTTGGCTGGAATTTTGTAAATAATTTTGTGTCATTTGACTTTCACAGTGACTTGTACAGATGCTTCTGTTAAAAATGCATCAACAGTGTTATTATAACTGATTAAATGTATATGTTTAAACAAAAAAATTCTGGAAGGGAAGAGTAGAAGTTCTTGAAATTGTTCTATAATTTTCAAATACTACAACAGATCTTAGAAAAGCTCTGAGTGTGCACTGTACTAGAGTCAGATGATAAAACATGATGTCATTCTATAACCAGCACTAAGAGGATGGAACTCACAGCAGCTTGTTTTGTTTTGTTTTCTTTGGAACCTGATATAAAAAACAATGACAGTTATCACAGTCAAATCAGTTCATTTCAGAAGTTGGAAGCTCATCACCTTGCCTAGTGCTAATAAGCATCTCAGCATCTCATCTTGCCTTGCTGAATTAATTAAGTCAGCAAGGGAACAGATATTCTTTAGACAGTCAGGAGAGACAGTGAGATTAGCTAGATGTTGTTTTTTTCTGCATCTGCTCGACTCTGTCCAGCTGTGTTATTTTTATTTCTCCTGTGATTGAAACTCTGATGTTAATTGTACTTGGATATTTAATATTCTTATGTTTTCTATTTTATTATTTTTTTCTTAAATATTGTTATACCTTTCATTGTGGCTGGTCTTTTAGAGATTACTTTTAACCTCTTCAGAGTACTTGTGCTTATTTGGGTGATGTTTTGACCACCATTTCCTAGGAGTGTGTTTGTAAAAATCAAATACCCAGGTGTGTGTCTGTCATTTACTTGGAAATGGGACACAGTCTAAAGAACCAAGTATGGTGCAGTGCAAAAGAAAAACTAACCATATAAAAAAATGCTCTGGAATGGGGGTTGTAGTTGGAAAAAAACACCTTTATTTAATACAACTCCAGTATTAAGCGCTTTCATCCCTACAACCTGGGACTTCATCAGAATACAATCTTACACTACACAGAGAAGTTAAATATCCCTCCAATACTCACAACAGGTTAATTAACAAATCAATCACGTTCCTTAAAAGTTTTTAAAACATAGCCATTTAAAAATAAAGAATAAAAATGTGAAACAGAGAATATAAAACAATATAAAAATGTTTTACTAGTATAAGAACTTCCCAAATATCACATTGCATACTAGGAAATAAAATATTAAAAAATAAATTCTACAGTCTTCCAGCTTTTTCCTGCAGCATAGGAAAAATAGAAATAATTTGTGCAATATTTGAATAATACCACCCAATATTCGGAATTTACTTACAATTTTGATGTTTCCAAAATTAACTATTTGGATAATACTAAATCCCATTCGGGTGAAGGTTTTAAGTCTAACATTTATCGTAAAAATACCTTTTGTAATTCTTGTTTACATTTCTCTAGCAACCATCCTATAGCACAGAAAACGAGTCTAGTTAAGGGCCAAGGTATTCGAGTTGCTAGAATAACTTCTCATTTTGAAGATGTTAGGAACGAATTGGACATATTGGGAAACATGTTTTGTGAAAGAGGGTACCGCAAAAAGTTGGTAGATCAGATTCTTGAGGGAGTTTATAATAAGGGGAGTGATTTATACAAGCCCTTGTTGGGTGTAAGTTTTGGCACAAATTCAACAGTGACCATGAGTAATTCCCAGAAGTTTCAGAAAGCCTGTGTATTACAATATAACCACCTTTTTGGAAAAGTAAAAAATGCACTTAGGTAGAATTGGAATATTACTAGGGTAAACCCAGAAGCTAGTAATATTTTGGTTAATGAGCCATATTTTTATTAACAAAATGGGTGCTAACTTTAAAAGGCTTTTGGAGTTCAAAATCAATACTACCAGAGACCACAGGAGGGGTACTAGACATTGTGGGAGTTGTAATCAGTGTATGTATATCAACAAACGAGTGGAAATAATACTTTGGAATACGATGAGGAGTAGAATTATTTTCCAAAGAGGGAACTTTGCCACTAGCAAAGTAGTATACCTAGCCCAGTGTGAAAAATGTAGTTGTTACTATGTAGGAAAAACAGAATGTGCATTGAGGATTAGGATATACAGACACTTATATAAAATTAATAATCAAAATGAGAATAATGCTTTATATAAGCATTCCATGTAAAGAGTTTAGCAAATTTAATTTTTGGCATTTTGGAAAACATTAAAATTGACCGGGGAGGGGGGGGGGTGACTGGAAAAATTATTTAAGGAAAAAGGAAACTTAGTGGCAATTAAGGTTGGCTGCTATGTTCCCCCTGGGTTTAAGCAATGTTATTTCTATTTTCCTATGCTGCAGGAAAAATGCTGGAAGACTGCAGCATCGTTTTTTTAATATTTTATTTCCTAGTATGGAATCTGATGTTTGGGAAGTTCTTGTACTAGTGAAAAATGTTTATATTGTTTTATATTCTATGTTTCACATTTTTATTCTTTATTTTTAAATAAAGGAATGTGATTTATTTGTTAATTAACCTATTGTGAGTATTGGAGGAATATTTAACTTGTCTGTGTAGTGTAATATTGTACTCTGATGCAGTCCCAGGTTGTAGGGATGAAATCGCTTAATACTGGTATATTAAATAAAGGCATTTTTTTCCATCTACACTCTCTGTTCCAATGCATTTTTATATATGGCTACTGGGACATGGTCCTCCAAAGTTAGTCTTGTTTGGGATCTGGGGAGGCAGAGGGTCCAGTCCTGGGTCTGGAGCATGTTCGGTGTGCTCTTGGGGGAAATCATGCTTAATGCAGACAGCTGCATTTGAAAATACTGTGTAAATCTATTCCTGTTCTTAGTGACCGTCTCTCACTGGTGTCAGTGGTGAGGGTTGAGGCTCCTTGATTACTGGCCCGGTATAGAGAATCTGATACACATATCATAAATATTAGTACAATTATGGCACAAATATATAATATAATGCTGCCTGATGTACTTTTGCATGCATGGCAACATTGGTCTTATTTTCTTGAAAATACCTCTTAAGGCACAATATAAATTGTGTTTCAGCCTTATAAGGATTTTTAGACAACAATACAATATTTACGTGACTACAAGACTCTTTTAAGTTTTTCATTGTAGCATCTACTTTCTTCATACATAATCAGAATTTTGCATTTTATGTTTATGGAACATGTACCTGGTAGTCTATGGTGGTGGTACGGCTGAATCATCATATCTGAAGAGCTCTTTAGCACCCAGTGCTGACTATTTTATATTCTTTAATAAAGTTGTTACTGATTTGTTAACTTATCCTATGTTAGAAAAGAATGTCTTTCAGCAAACTCTACTCATACATATTCTAAACTGGAGATTTATTTCTCATCTGATTTGAACAGTGCCCTGAATTCTGGTTCTGCAAACTCAACCTCTGCTGCATCTTCAGTGCATGCAAAATCAAATAGAAATATTAATAACATTTTAAGGAAAACTGTGTGTTTCTGCAAGAGTTAGCAAGCTAGCAGAAATGCTGCCCCTTCAGTGTAAAAGTCTCATATCATGTTTCTTGTTCTGATTTAGTAGTTCCCCCTGTCACCCCTATCTTGGAAACTAATCAGTTTAAAAGCTTAAGCTTCACATCTTGTTTGACCAGTTAAGTTTGAGACATTGCTATATATAAAAAA
>NC_056735.1:1982346501-1982404001 GCF_019279795.1 Protopterus annectens
CCTACAATCACATCCATGACAGAAATGTAGTTGAATATTATTGTGAGGGCAAAGAGACATCACAGATGCTTGTAGATATGTGCTATCCTTACATGCAATCATGTGTGATGCATGGGATATCTATATCTGTGGTCACTAAGGCATGTGTAACACTGAACATCCTTACTCTGAGGATTTTCAGTGGCCATCAGGGGTTTGAAGGCATCCACTTCTTGAATCCTACACCAGATGCTTTATGTTATGCTTCAGCATAAGGGAACCATGTGTGGATCACCATTAGACTGCCAGAAAGCAGTATAGGAAACTGATAGGTATGTATTTGTAGGGACATCTGGCTGCAATGGAACCATATGCAAGGCTAAAAATGGTGCAATATGCTATGGCATTTGCAAAGTGTCAGCATGTGAACCACAACTGTGAAGCCAGAATAGAAACAACTGTTGTAGCATAGTAGTAATACCCTGTGCATCAGACATTACCATAGTTACATAACACAGAGGGATGAGCATGGGATCGTTGCCATCAATTATACATGTGGGCTGGGGTAGTGAGAGGGATCAGAAACAGCTACACAGATGGAAGGGGGGACTGGGGAGATGGACATGCTATTGGAGGACATGGCTGGGAGACTGGAGAGCTGGGTATACTGTGTAGTGATGGGCTGAAGCATCCTGACTGGGCAGGTTACCAAAGGGTCTAGATGGACATAGTACTGGTTCAGGATGACACAGATGCTGCAGATGGTGGAACATTTGGGAGCATGGCTATTAAAGATGTCAGGGTCCACAAGTAAATGGGATGTACACTGTGGATGGCCATGGCCCCATGGGTATTCCCATTATGGAATGGCAATGCCATTTGTACTAGCTGGAAAACATGAATTGGATCTGTGCAACAATGACTGCCTTGCCATGAGATGCATAGGCCACACTGGAAGCTATGCCTGCAAGGCCATCCTCAGCATATCACTGTTGCCATACCACCAGTAGATGGGGGTGGCAAAGTAGCATTCAACGACCTTTTGAAATCTTCCCTGAAGGGTGCACCCAAAGTGGATCTAGAGGACAAGTAAACTTGTGTATGGCAATAGTCACTTTGGACAGTACCATCATACCCTATTGTAGATATCCAATGCCCTTAGCAGGTGCGTGTGCTCCCTGTTCTTAAATGCCATAACAGTGTTCCAGCATTGCAGACCTTTGCAAATGTTATCACATGCAGCATTTTAATCATCTCCAACATGAATAGGTGGCATTTGTTGTCAGCCACAGTGTATTCATTTTGCTATTGAACAGCCCCCCCAAGCAGAAAAGATACTCATTCCATATTTTCACCTGTTAATAGTCTATGCTCACTTACCTCAGCTGTTGTACTTACTTTTTACTTTGTGTATATAACACTCTGAAATGGGCTATCAGTATTTTCCTCTGTATGATATTGTACTTTTGTAACAAAGTTAACACTACAATAGTCACTACTGCAGTGCTATTCCTGGGTATAGTGCTGATCATATCTTCAGACCTACTGGCAACTAAGGTGGAGTATCAGTCTTTGTTAGGATATCATTACCTTGAAATGCATTACTCAGAATACCACATTTGAACTCTTAGATGTCCAAATCACCATAAATAAGACAAAGATGACTTTGTAGCTAGCTATAAAACATTGTTTATGTCCCCTTCTGGGCACAATAGCTATATTAACACATTAGTTGAAATCCCCAATCAACCCAAAATCAGCAGAAACCCTGTAATTTAGCTGCTTCGTTTTACTGTATGGCATAAACTCACTTTTTGTATATTTCATTTGTATGCCATATCATGCATGTATTTTCTTATAATTGTTTAATTGTTTTGTCATACTGTGGACTGTCAGAGATAAAATCAGTAAGTAATCTGGATAAGTGACAACTGTACATCTTTCATTTCCTGCCTTAGCCATGTCTGTATTAAATTTGGAAATATTCTTTTGACCTCATCTTTATAGTTTACTGGTAGCCAGGAAGCTAACTTGCATCCCTGACTTATCTATGATGCACTCCTTTCTTAGTAGGAAAGGATTCAGTGTGGTAAGCTATTGTGGTATCTCATACATTAGGGCAAGTTTCGTTATGAAGTATCTGTATTACTTTTATCAAGAAATTAAATAACTCCCTTTCTCAAATTATTTACTTTAACTGTACTGTGTCTACATTGGTTATATGTCAATGTATGTTGCAAATAGCTTTCCTTTTCTCATCCTGAAGTATTATTCAATCTTGTCTTATAGATAATATGCCTACAGAGTCAACCTACTTTCAATATGTGAAAATTGTTACTTTGACAAGCCTATCTTTTTATAGTCTAACTGCAACTACTGCAGTATTATTGAAGAGAATATTTTCAAGGCCATGCCAGTAAAGCAATTGAATGGTACACCTTAGTATCACTTTCTTTGTCTGTTTTAAATATAAGAGTTATAATTTCATCCTTCCAGCTCTGTAGAAAATGCAGGTTTTTCAATAGATTTTTAAATGGCGACTCAAAATCTCAGGTTTTCAATAGATTTTTAAATGGCAACTCGAAATCTCTACCCATTTTCTTATACTAAAAACTTATTCAACTTTATCCACCCAAAAATATTTATTCATTTATTTATTTTATTTTACATTTGTTTACTGGGAAAGTCTGGACAATAAAACTCTTTTTCAGTAGAGGCCTGGGGAAAATTCTCTAATACAAAAAAGTTACTTAAATTTACAATAGATTCAATAAAACATATTAGGAAAATTATAAAAAATAATACACACATACTTTACAAACAAAGTAAAAAGTAATAAAAGAAATGTAAAAAGGAAGAAGTATGGAAACAGAGTAGAATATAATAAAAGTCATGAAGTATATTGACATGAATCAGAATTAAAGATCAGCAGTAGGTTGTTGTGTCATTCCGCTTTTCCTGGTTAGGGGTTGCCATAGCGGAACTCCGGTCCGCTAATGATTAGCAGAGGATTTTTACTTGCCGAGTTGCCGGCACTGACGCACAGCCTTCAAAGAAGGTATGCCCATTCATGCATGTCTCCACACAGAAGACACTCTAGCTGAGAATCGAACAGGACAATGTCTTACTGTGAGGCGGCAACACTACCGCAGCACCAAAATGTAAAAAGACTATAGTATTGTAGAAAAGAATACAGAATACAGTATAAGGCTGCTGTGATAAAAAGATATATTTTGTGATGAGAAAGAAGATTTATGGAAGGGTGAAAGATGAATTTTATAGTGTAGTAAATATAGTAAAGAATATCAAAAGTAGAGTAATGCATAAAAACTAAGGGAGAATGCAATTTGAAAGGAGTCTTAGTTGTGAAGACATTATGTTATAATATAATCCAATGGGTGATTAAGACATAGAAAGTTGTGGTAAGAAGAGCTTATATAGATTATTGCTAGCTAAAAGATAAGTGGTTACATAACCATATGTTTACTAGATATTTTTTCTTCAGACATAAATTGTTTAAGAAAGACAATTTGTCTTATTGGGTATGGTATATTATTCCATTTTTATTCTGAGACACAGTTTGAGTGCAAATTATTACCAGCTTCGTTACTGGATTGGAATATAGAAATACATGATTTATCTGAATAGTAAAAAATTCTGCATGGGGGCTAAGGCTGGACAATATATTGTAGACTAGGACTTTTATTTGGGTAAATTTGTTGTTTGTTTGTAGTTACTATTAATTCCAAAAAAGCCATACTACAAAACTCAGTATTTGTATATTCTGTAGATATTTCCTGCTCGGATATTTCCTTTTCAATACATCAACCACTTTCTGTTGCTAATTTAGTAATGTCCTATTTTCAGCTTTTTTTCTGGACCTATTACCATCTGCCCCCAGAATTCCTTATTATCACTGCTTTGTATAGTATGTAGCATCTGGCCCTATGTGTTGTGAATGTAAACATTGATTTTTCCTAATTAAGCTCTTATACTTTTTTGTGTGCCTAAAATCAAGAAACCCTTAGTATTTAACTAGCTTCTCTAGTTATTCGACAGATCTTTCTTATCTGATTTTCTTTTGTTTGATGGCATTGTATCAGCTCTCATCCTTTCAATTATATCTACATACTTTTTTCATGTTTTCCATGTTATTATATTTGCTAACTATTCCACTGATTTTTCCTTTGCTGAATTATGTATCAAGCAGGCATTTTAACATTATTCTTCCATATAGCTTGACTAATATTCATCATTCCTTCTGTTTTTGTTTATGTTCACCACAGTAATGTTTTGTGTTTGTGGTTGTTCTGTCTTCTGATTTGGATTGACCATTAAGTGGTTTTCATTCTCTTCTACCTATTTCTTGAAAATAAATACTCTATAACTGAATGCGGTTTGCCAGAAATATATGTAAGTCCTATATCTGGCAGGCAATTTCTTCAGTTTAAAATCTTTAAATTGTATTTTTTAACAAAATGTAATAAATCATGCTTCTGTCTTTGGAAATTGTTTCCCCTTTTTTTTCTTTAAGTCACAGACTAGTTAACAAAAAGGTCCTGTCCAAGTTTTCATATTGCCTGCCATCACGAATTTCCTTTCTTCTTTGTATGAAACATTTTCAATAACTGTATTATGTAATGCATCCCTTGCTTTTTGACAGAATTCATGTATTCAGTAAACGTTTTATTTTTAATAAATACCTTCACTAAAACATATGTTTGTTATATAGATTAATTTAGATGACATATGTTGTTTGATCCTTACCTTAGTTGCCAGTCCTCCTTTTGTATGATCAAATTCTTTCTCTTTTTATCATTAAATTCTGGAGTCTCTTAATTCTGTAACACTATGATTTCATTATACCATATTCTTGTTTCTTGTCAATTCATTTTTATTTATATTTGTTAACTGGACTAGATCAATGATCCACATAGACCTTTTCAGACTCAGCCTGAAAATGTGCTCTGGTTAAATGAGTTGCCTAGAGTTACAGTGAAGTACTCAAACCCTTGACTATAGTAAATAAGAAGGAGCTCATTAACAGCTGATAGCCGTATTCCTCTGTGGTAACTGCTAGACTCACAAATTGTGATCCAGATTACTAAGTAAATTCCTATTTGGAGTAACTGTCTTGTAACCACCTTTCCAACTCTTTACTATACTGCATGCCAGTCTGGGTTCTTTCTTTAGCTGTAACTGCCTTTACAACGTTCTCAGTTTTGAACTACTTTAGTATTGTTTCAAACAAACATTTCACTGAGCTCTTTTCTCTCCATGGAGTTTGTCTCTGTATTTTGATGATATTATATACTGAAATTTACGATGGAATATTCTGAAGTTAGTATTGACTTTTTAGATATAACTATAACTAAGGATTTAAATGGCTTTATATCCACAAACCTTTTTAGGAAGAAATGTTGGAAAAATACAATATTGGAATATAGTAGTATGCATCCTTGCCATATATTTCCAAATGTTGTAAAAAGTCAGTTTATCAGGATAAGTAGGCTATGTAAAGAAATAACCCTATTAAAAGTACAAGCGGATTTATTACAAGATTTATTCATTAATAGGGGCTATAAAAGAGATGTTGTAGAGAACATTAAGACAAAAGTGTTAGGTGGAGTAGGTTCATCGAGTAATATTAATGTGAATAATGACTCACAAGTAGATGTGGAACATAATAGAAGGCACTACAGTTATGGTAGTGTTAGCAACAGGAAGGGCGACTCTGATGACAAGGTAACTTTTATCACCCGATATACAAATGATAATAATTTGATTACAGGCATTATACGAAAATATTGGCATATGCTCAGCCTTGAGCATGATACATGCAAGATTGTAGGCACAAAGCCATGCTTCACTTATAAGAATAGTAAAAATTTAAAGAGACTTTTATGCTATGATCGTAGCATTTCATTGAAACAGTCAAGTGCCTTGAAAGAAAGGAAGCTTCTTGGAACTTTTCCTTGTGGCTCCTGTAATCTATGCCCTTTTATTAGTAAAAATACAGCTTTTCAACATCCCAATATAGGGTTTAATTTTACACCTAGATTTTTTGCTTCGTGCAATAGTTCTAATCTGATTTATTTGGCAACCTGTGAACAATGTCAAGCCTTTTATGTAGGCTTGACTTCACGAAGATTAAGGGACAGGATTTATAATCATACCTATGACATAAAAAAAACCAATCAATTGAACGCACTAGCGAAACACATTTCTGTACATAGGGGACATACATTCGTGTTTAGGGTGTTACAACTAGTTAAGGTTACTGAAAGAGGAGGGAATCCCATGAATAGACTAGAAACTGTAGAGCTTCAGTGGATCCTCAGAATGCAAGCCCATCAGCATCCTGGTTTGAATCAATACATGAGTATTAAATCAATACTTGATTCACGCCCTATCAATTAGAGTTTTGTTTATGGCGTTTACATTTATTAATTATTAGTTGATTTATTTAGTATTAATGAGACTAATACTGTGTATATATGTATTTATATATTTATGTACATTTTTATGTTTATAATTAATTTTTATTTTTTGAACATGAATTGATTTATTTTTGAATATGAATTGATTTATCTTTGAATATGAACTGATGTATTTATTTAATAAATAGATATATATACATTGTACTATTTAAGTGTTGATACACAGGGACTTTACATGCGATTATGTCGCTTACAGAATATACAAGTCTCTGTGAGCACTATATGCTTGAGTTTCTATCAGGGGTATGCTGTTAGTTAGATGAAGTTTTTTAACGGAAATGAGAGCTATTTTGAGTGATTGAATCAATTATGTTGTTTTAATTGTTTTATTGTCAAATTGCTCAATTGGTTTTCTCATGATTGGTTTTAGTTAATACTATTTAAGGGGAGAGCTTTTTGATGTGTTTTAGAGATCTGAAGAAGCGTACTCAGTTTGTACGTGAAAGCGCTTATCCACATTTTTCCACTGGAATAAAGTCTTGTTGAATTATCGTGGTGGTCCTACCTTGTACTTTTTTCCTGCATATACTGATACCTGATAAAACTCATTCCTAGCACCTGTCTGTCACTTGTTCTATTTTTCTCTTATTTTTCTCTTTATTACCAGTTGTATCATTCACTTCAACATTCATTTTAGCATTTCCAATTGCTCTCATATTATCAATGTTTATCTCATAATTTCCTCATAAACTATGATATCCAAATACATTTTGTAGATTTCCGACATGCTTTTCATTTGACAAACACAACTGATGCCAAAAGCATAAAGAAGGTATTACAAAATAATTAATAGATGCTTTCATGCAACAACTGAGATGTAGATCATTTTGTATCTGAGGTTTTCTTGATTAACAAAACAGAAATGGGATTAAAGAACAAATTAGAAACTGAAGATTTCAGAGAAACAGTTGTTGTCACATCAGGATCTAGGGTTTTTTTCAGTTGTGAAGAATGTTAAACATACATATTTATCATTAATGGACCTTCTGTGTTTTTTGGCCATATAAACAGATGTTAGGATGCAAGTCAATATTATAATTGTAATTCAGTTGCTATTTTTTGTGTAGCTACATGCTTAACATGTAAGACATCATGTAGACATTACAGTTAGTCCTATGACTATAATTAAGTTATTAAACAAAAAATTAAGAACACAGTGTATTGGAGCAGATTTTCTATTACATTAGAGGTGGTAATGCTGAAATACTTGTGGAATGTAAGAAGCTGCTCTGACAGTTGTTACTTGATGCTGACAAACCTCCTGGCCTGCATGATCATAATAACGTGACATCTTTAGTAGAATTAAGGCCTATTAAATACTTCATCATACCTCTTTGTTCTAAGCAATTTTCTTTATGTATTTTAAATATCTTTTTATTTGATTGTTGTCTTTTTAAATGACTGATGCCATATCATGTGTCATCGCTTAGAATATTTAAGGAACGTAACAAAGCTGGGCCTTTTCATTCTGAAGTCATTTGATGGTTGGACAAAATCTCTAAATCCATTTACACATTTTCTTTTTCTATAGCTCAGTTACATCTTTTTGTCCATAAATTAAATAGTAGGAAACCCTACCCTAGTGAACAGTAGAAAAATATCACATCTCAGCTTACTTTGACCAAAAATCCTATTAGCAGGATCTTAGTAGTATAATTTGGTCAATGAACCACGTTTAAACATCAAAAGTGTACTATATAACAATACCAATAATTAATGCACAATGACTTACCGAAATTTCTTAAAATACCACACCTCTTAAATTCCTTTTTGCAGCTGTTTCAGTTATGCTCCTGTTTATGGCTTTAAATGCAGTGTGCTAAAACACGTAGTCACAAATATAGTAATACAATCAAGGTTAATAGTAATACACAGACAAGTCACAAAAATCATTAGGCCAACTGTTTAACAACAATCAATAATGAAGATGACAGCAATGCTTTGGCCAAACATGTGATAACTGAAGGTTTGACACATACTTTTAAGTTTGTGGCCATAGAATTAATATATAAAGATACTAGGTTAGGTGACTATAAGAACTACACCGAACAAAGAGAAATTAGATGGATTATGAGGCTACAGGCTGATAGAGCCTCTAGACTAAATGATAGGGTGTCTTTAAAACCCTTTCTTAGTGCAAGGGGTTTCAAACATTGATATGCATTATATTTTGTAACACTTTTTCATGCATCATGCCATCCTTTTAAATCCTACATGACTGTTTTAATTCTTAATTTCTCCTTTTTCTTCTTTTTTATTGTGCATCATGTTTATACTGATGTAATTTTATAGAACTTCTATCTATTCTTATTAGTTGTTTCAAACTCTACCTCATATGAATGTGATTCTATTTGTTATTTTGACAGGTTCCGATGTAACTCATATTTGTTTCCAAATGTATTTAATCTGTTGGTTACTGGTTTCACATGTTCCCACATATATATTTTTGATGTTTTATATTCCATTTAGACACCAGTTCCAGGTCTCACAGACACCAGTTATTTGTAGTTATGTTCAGCTAATTCCATCTCTCTGATGTTTTAATTGTTTTATAAGGTTTTAAATAAATATATAACTATTTATTAACTTTATATGTATTTATAAAATGGTTTACATTGGAAACCACTTTCTTTTGAGTTTTATTAGATTTTTAAGTATTTAATTGGATACAGTTTATATGCATTCATATTAATGTGCACACAGCTGATTGGTTGAACAACGAATTGAATGTGGTATTTAAACATAAGGGATTTGTTAGTGATTGAACAGTCTGATGAAGCATTCGTATGTAATGTGAAAATGCTTACTGGACACTGAGAATGTTTTTTGGTTTTACTTTTCAATAAATGGTCAATGGTTAACTTCTTATTGTTGTGTTGTGCCTCAGAGAGTTTTATCTTTGAATGTTGTATTCGTGCTTTATTTGAGGCACTTTGCCCTTGGTGACTGATTTTGCTACACAACTATTTAACAACAGTAACACCCAAATTTACTGCTCTACAATGCAGGCAAGATGCAATGAATAAATAAAACCATCTATAGATGAAAACAACAGGTAGGTAGTAAAGTTAAGTCATGCCTAAAGAAACCAGTCACATTAGCTGATATGCAGTATGGGTAGTCAGTATTAGTTAAATAAAGGAAACTATGGCGCGCAATAAAATTAAGTCATATCCAGGTTATTAGTCTCTGTTTGGCATACCTTGTCCTTTTCAGTTCTAGTTAATGTATTCACTCTCAAAATATAAAGAAAATGCTCATGTTGAACCTTCAACAGAAGAAGAATCTTTATTTAAAGCCCATCTCATTAACTACACCACAGATGAGATATACAGCTGTAATTATCTGTGTTCACAGAGGGCCAGATTCACGAAGGCTTGCACAGAGTCTAAGAGTAGAGTAAGACTCCAGACAGCCAGTATGTCTGCCGAGCAATCCAGGAACAGCCGGCAGGGGTGTGCATGAGAGCTCCTAAAACTACCCTTGCACGGACAGTGTTATGTTATGGAAATTACCTCATTTGCTGCTGAAAGCTATGCAAATGAGGTAAATTTGCAATCCAGGAAACACTAACCTGTCCGAGTAAGAGTAGTGTTATTTGCAGATATGTACTCCATTGGTAACGGAGTACTGTTCTGCAAATAGCAAAACGGAGCTATGACATCTCCAAATAAAGGATGCATCCAGCTGAGGAAGCATGCCAATGGCCAAATATAAGGCCATTGGCATTTTTATCTGTTGCAAAATAATAAAAAATAATATTTTTTTCCGCGATCTCCGATGTTTAAGCTTAGCGCAGCGCTGTACAAATGCGCGGCACTCTAAAAACCAAAAAATAAAAGCCAAAAATAGGCATTTTATTAAAAATATTCATCTGCCATGCAGGTGAATAGCAGGCTGAAGACAACATGGCTACTGAGTAGTGGTTGCTAAGGGGAGAAGCAAAGTCCGAGAGATGTAACCAAGCATTACTAGGCAATCCTATGCAAATGAGGATAAGGATAGTGAATCCCAATTTTCCCTGCCATGTGAACCATGTCCCTAGAGTGTAAGAGTAGGATTAGGGGAGTAACAGAGTAGAAAATAGGTGACATCATGAGGGGGTATGTATCAAAGACTATAAGCTTATTGGAGCAGAGTGGCATGTGTTTGCTGTAAGTGACTCAGGACTGGAAGAGGCGTGTCTACAGTTGACCTAACTGAAACTCAGAAACCTAAGGTGTATGCCGTGGATATCACCAAAGTTTCTTGCAAGGATGCTTACACTGTGTGTGTGCGTGTGCACGCCTGTAAACCCGTCTAAGCCTGTGTGCATGTGTGCTCCTGTGTAAGCCCGTGTAAAGCTGTCTAAGCCTGTGTGCGTGCATGTGCACTCATGTGCGTGTGTTTGCACTTGTTTGCGTGTCACTGCCCCCTGTGGAAACAGAAAGGGAAAAGGAAGGAAAAGAAGTAGTAGGAAATTAACCAAGGAGAACTAGCAGACCTGCCAGGTGAAATCAATCAGGCTCAGCCAATTACACAGGCAGTACACTAGCCCAGCCCAACCCAGCACTTAAAACTCTGCAAACAACATTCCCCCATGTGTTTCTCAGAAACACTGCAATACTGCAGTCTACAAAGAGAAGTGAAAACTTAAAAAGCTCAATTGAGACAAAAAAATGTTAGGGGCTGCCATTGCTATTATAAGGCAACATGTGCAAGATGCTGAGGGTGGTGCCATTGTGAATGCTGCTGAGCAACCCACAGTGAGGAGAAGGAGAAGAGTGTACAGACCCAGGGTAACCTACCAGGGGCTACATGAGCTGGAGATAGTTGAGCACTATAGAGTGGACAGAGACCTCTTGCAGTAAATTGTTGAGCTGTGCAGGCCACACCTCACACACAGAACCAACAGAGGGGAACCCATCACAGTAGAAACCAAGGTATGTGTTGGCCTAAGAATACTAGCAACAGGTACCTTCCAGAGACCAACTGGTGATATGATGGGAATTTCACAGGCATCAGCATCCTGGGTACTGCACCAGTTCCTGAATGCCATGTCAGCACATGTCTGTGATCATGTATATTTCCCCAATTCCCATGAAGTACTGGCCAGCAATATGCATCTCTTCCAGCAAATAGCAGAATACCCTGAGGTAGTGGGTGCAATTGACTGCACGTGCATACACATCAAAGCACCAGCTGGTGAGCGGGGTAGGGCCTACATCAACCGCAAGGGCTTCCACTCCATGAACTGCCAGGTTGTGTGCGATGCCCAGGGCATAATACTGAATATGTGTGCTGGCTGCCCTGGAAGCTACCATGATTCCCATATCTGGCATCTGACACAGCTATACCAGACATTTGCCAATGGGGACATCCCTGACGGTCACCTAGTGGGGGATGCTAGATACGGACTGGAGCCATGGCTGATGACACCCATCAGAAATGCACACACACCTGAACAAGAACTCCATAATGAGGCACACTCACAAACATGAAATGTAATCGAGCATGTGTTTGGGATGCTCAAGTCATGGTTCCGGTGCCTGGACACATCTGGTGGAGCCTTGCAGTACTCACCGACTACATGTACCCAAATTGTCATGGTATGTACCATGCTACACAATATGATCCTGTGAAAACAGCTGCAGCAGGAACAGCATGGGGCAGGGCCAAACAGCCCCCCACCATTGCCAAGGCCTGCACAGGCACAGCGTGACTTGGAGGAGGAACAACCTGAGCCTGCCCCAGTAGGCAGAAGGAGGCGTGCCCAGTATGCCTTGGCCTTGGCAAAGAGGCAACGCATAGCACATACACTGGCTCAGTAGGAACCCTGGAAATGATACCTCTCTCTGACTCGCACAGAAAATAAAAGGGATGCCTAATTGACACTACCTGTGCATCTGACGTAAGCAGCCCAGCAGCACCACCTGAGGCATGATTGCCATGTTTTAAGCAATATAAAGCAGTGCTAAGCAGCTTTTACCAATATTTAGTATATGTAAACAAAATTGCCCATGCTAACTAGCACAATGTCAGGCAATGTTGAGCAATATTGGGCAAGGTCGGACAAAGTTGAGCAAAGACAGGTAAACATGCTCATATTAGCTTTACTGTCCCTTAAGCAGTCTGGTCTGCCCAGCATGAAAATAAAAAACAGTGAGAGGGTCCGAACCCAGGATACTGTGCACTATAGTCACAGTACTTAACCACTAAGCCATGATCGCATTTCAGTAGCACAGACACAGCAGGACAATTGTACACTAATGCAAACACAAAGAAATGCTGTAACATGCCCCTAAAGAGGCACATGGGTAACCTCCCCCACAGGCCTATGCAGACAGAGAACATCAGGCCAGGCAGTGTGATGTGGGTTGTGTAGGCTATGAAGTTGCAATCTAATATATGTGACATTGGATGCTAAGAAGTGTAGTACAGTAGTATGCCTCAAGCCAGTATGATAGGCAACAGTACAGACCAAAATGGTGTACCGTACATAGTAGTGCAGGCATAGCAAATGTGTATAAGTGTCAGGTGAACCCCTCATCCTATGTACACCCACAGTAACAATCAAGTGTGTCCCCGGGTAGAAATGTACAAAGAATAGTTGTCCCCCCGTATGTAGAAATGTTGATAAGTCTATGCAAAGTGTCTCATGGAAGCCCTGCAGGCACAGCATGATCCCTGTTGATCTATGACACAAAGGTGAGGACTGCTGTAAAAATACAACTTGATTTTCCATACACATATAGTATAAATGTCTATACTGGACGTGCTCACACACTCCAACAAATGTAGTGCATTTCATTCAGCATCACACTGAAAGGTCATACTGGGCATGCTCACACACTTAAATAAACAAAGCAAATGTTAGGCAATAACATACTGAAAGGTCATACCGGGCATGCTCACACACTTATGCCAAATACGGAGGCGATAATAAGGGATCTATGGACAAATGTGGATAGACATCTCTACTTCCAGAAACACATTCACAAAGTTGTCAGAAAATCATGCTCTGTTTTCACACAAACTGCCAAGGTCTGTGCATGTAGGTCAAAGGAGGTTCCCACTACTAATCAGTCATCAGACCCATCAGATAGTACCACAACACACTTGCGATGAATCTGACTAGGCACGTTCAACAGCCAGAAAGACCACTGAAGTACCCTAACAAGAGGATTACTGGCCTCAAACAGTTGCCCCATGCAACAAGACTGAATGTAACCCAATCTGTACTTTGTTGCATACTGTCTACTCAGGAGATCTCTGCCCAACAGACAGGTCCATGTCATGGTTACACTCAGAGCTGAGTTACAGCTCAATGGCACGAAATATACAGACCCAACTGATATTTCCAACATCCTGGCAGATAGGATCAGTGTTAACTTTACCCCCCTCTCACCCATGAAATAGCACATCTCTATAATGGAAGACTGCAAAGTTGCTGTCATCACAGCTGCACAGGTAAAAAAACACTCTCCAAAGCCAGTATCACAGCAGCCATGGGACCAGATAACTTCACAGGCTGTGTTCCACACAAACCACAGAACGAACATGCACCACACTGACGTACCATGTGCAGTCATAGCCTCATCTCATGCTTTGTGCCTGTTGAATGGTGCACAGTGACGGTTATCCCACTACACAAGGGTGGAGACACCATGGACCCCAGGAACTAGCGCCTCATTAGCCTGATGAGCCCGCTCTTCAAGGCCATGGAATGTATCATCATACAACATATAAAAAATTACATTTGTAATCCCCAAACCCTGGACCACAACCATGTTGGGTTTGTAAAATGCAGATCATGTCTCCTAAACCTGATAGATGACACTGAAGCAGTCAACAGAACCGTAAACAAGGGTAATGTGGTTCACACAGCCTATGTTGATCCTGCCACGACTTACAACACCATCCCACACTCTGGAAATATAGATAAACCCACTAAACTAGGTATAAATTGCTATGTCACAAGATGGGTTGCCAACTGGCTCACTGACAGAACACACACTGTGAAAGTAGCAGACTCCAAGTATGACTTTGGACTAGTGATGAGTGCAGTACCACAGGACCCAGTCCTGGGTCTTGTCCTGTTTAGTATCTACTTCCCTGAAGTAAACTTTAACATAGAAGGTCTGTGGCTACTGAAGCTTCCAGAGCACTGCAAACTAGGAGCCATAATTGTAAACACTAACGATGTGGACATCCTACAAAAGGGCCTCACTGAGACAGATGGCTGTTGTCAAATCCATGGGCTCTAGCTCAATGCCAAAAGGTGCAATGTCATCCCCTTTGTTAAAAACTCTGTAGCCAAGAACTACAACATAGGCGGTAGTATACTTAACACTGAAAGTGTGACAAGAGACCTTGGGTCACAGGTGGACACTGGACACAACTGTGATAATCACATCCCCACAGTAGTCAGGAAACCCAGCTATGTGACACACACACCTCATCACAAAATTTGTCTCATGCAGAATAGAAGAGGACATTGTTCCCCACTACTCATCACTCACTAGAACTATAATAGAGTACAATGCCACTTTTGCTATGTACCTCACAAGACAACTACAACAACTGGAAAGCCTGCAGCAATACCTCACAAAGAGCATTAGCGGCCTGAAATACATGCCATACACAGACTATCTCAAACTGCTCCATCTGTACTCCCTTGCATATCGCCTGCTCAGATGTGTTCACTGCCTAACATACAAAGCTATGTCAAACGCAGAGCTGTTGGACATGCTCCACATAAAACACTCACAATCCCTCTGACCTTCGGACCCAAAACCACGAGTGAAATACAAAAGGAAGGGGTGTACCCATTTACCTTATGGATACCCACAACTTCAGGTTAGTGGCACAGCATGAGGCCTTGGAGACCATGCAAGTGCAATTAACATTGGGCAAAGCTACTCATCAGATTGTAGTCTGCTACAGATCACCTACCTTGTCACAGGAACCTCACTCAGTATTCCTGAGAACAGTGGAAAATATAAAGGTCCTATCAAACACCATTATATGAGGTGATTACAACTACCCAAACATTGAGTGGGAGAATTACTTGTGTACAACGTCCTTTGCCCAATGTTTCCTAGAGTTTAAATACTCTAACACCCTGGAACATCTGGTCACCATGCCCACTAGAGGTGACACCATACTGGACATGATCATCACCAACATGGGGTACCAGTGTTTCACAACAAAGATAAAACCCTCACTGGTAATATCAGAATATAAAGGAATCACACTGGACATCCACATCCCCCCCCCCCACCCAGTCAATGAAACCACCGTGAAGACATTTTCAAAAGCAAACTGTACACGTCCCAAAACCAAAGTGGAAAGTTCTAAAGCCCTCTTGCTATAGGATAATGGTATACAATCTGCCGAATCAGTTACAAGTGCATCCTATGAGCATCTACAGGAATGCATGGATCGAGACATCACAAATAAAACCAAGATGCACTCCTCCAAAAATAAGAAAACAATCTGGTGGTCATTGCCCATAGATAAGTTAGACAACAGAAGGAGGAAACTAACACCTGATAGAGCCAACTTCACTAAAGGAAAGGCATCACTGATCGTTATTAGGAAGAAACAATGATCGCTCATAAAATAGTTCAAGGACAGTTTCTAAAGACAAATTGCCAAGGAATGTAAGAATAACAACCACAAAGCCTGCGGTAGCTATACCAGACATGTAGGTGTCAACTTTCAAATATGCTGTCAGCTACTGACTAATGGCAAGAAATACAGTGAACCAACTTTCATTGCCCACATCCTGGGGGACAAGTTCAGTGTAAACTTCTCCCCATCACCCCCAAAAGGGCCTGTGTCCATCACAGAAGGATGCAGAGCCCCAGACGTCATGGACATGCAGGTAAAGACAGCCCTCTCCAAAGCCAAGAACACAGCATAAATGGGACTGGATGGTATCCCAGGCTATGTCTTACACTAGGCCCAAAAGGAACTACACCCTCACCTACATTCACTGCCCAGACTCAATTGTACCACAGGCTATGTACCCAAAGAATGGCATACACTAACAGTCATCCAGCTCCACAAAGGGGGTGCCACAACAGAACCTGGAAACAATTGCCCTATATGTCTACTCAGCCTGGTCTACAAAGCTATTGAGCAAATTATCATGGAACCCATAAACAGAGACATTGGGGACCTCCAGACACTGGACTCTACACATCCTCGCCTTGTTAAAGGCAGATCCTGCCTCCTAATCATAGTTGACTTATTTCAAACAGTTACCAAGGATGTAGTTGGAGGTGAAAGTAGTCCACACAGCCCACCTGGACCTCATTAAGGACTTTTTACACCATTCCCCACTCTGTCATCATGGACATGCTTATCAGCTATGTCACAGGATGGGTGGCCAAGTGGCTCACAGATCAAACACACATGTTCAGAGTTGCGGGTGCCATGTCCGACTCTAAGCCAGTCACAAATGGCATCCCACAGGTCTTGGTCCTGGGATCCCACCTGTTCAGTAGACACTGCTCAGAGGTACAGGCAAGCACGGGAAGAGTATGGCTGAACAGGTTTGCAGATGACTGCTAACTGTGGTCCATAATCGACTCTATGGCTGACACACACATCCTCCAGAAGGGGCTTACAGAGACAGATACCTGGTGTCAAAACAATGCTCCAAGCAGAATGCCAAAGAATGCATAGTCATCCCCTTTGGCTAAAACAAAGTGCAAACAAATTACCACATAGGTGGTACTCCAGTATGTACGGAGAAAGTCATGAAGGCCCTGGGGACACAGTTAGATAGTAAACTCTCCTTTGATGATCACATGGCCAAAGTGTTTAGACATTCCTTCTATGTAGCCCACCCAATGTCAGCTAATGTAACCCACTTTGTCTAGTCTGTTGATGTCACCATCCTACAAATATACCTGTGGGAAATAGAATTTGAAGTAATGTGTATAGCGCGTCGTGTAAGTGTGTGCACCTGTAGTATCATAAACCAGTTAGGTAGAGGTTTGAATCTTGCACTTGACAAGTGTGTGTCTGTGATATCCTTGGAAAAGAGCACCCTTATTGGAGAGTACTCAAACACCTTAAAAGTGGTATACTAATCTTTGTCAGGTCTGAGGATGTCACCATCCTACAAATATACCTGTGGAAAACGAAACTCACAGTAATGTGTATAGCGCATTGTGTAAATGTGTACTCCTGTAGTATCATAAACCAGTTAGGTAGGGGTTTGAATCCTGCACTTGACAAGTGTTTGTGTGGGATCTCCTTAGAGAGGCGCAACCTTTTTGGAGAGTACTCAAGCACCTTAAAGGTGGTATACAAATCTTTGTCAGGTCTGATGATGGCACCATCCTACAAATATACCTGTGGAAAAGAGACCTCACAGTGATATGTATAGCACGTCATGTAAATGCATACTTTTGTAGTATCATTAACCAGTTAAGTAGGAGTTTGAATCCTGCACTTGACAAGTGTGTGTGTGATCTCCTTGGAGAGGAGTAACCTTTTTGGAGAGTACTCAAACACCTTAAAAGTAATATACTACTCTTTGTCAGGTCTGATGATGTCACCATCCCACAAATATACCTGTGGAAAAGAAAACTCACGGTAATGTGTATTGCATGTCATGTTAATACATGCGCCTCTAGTATCATGAAATAGTTAGGTAGGGATTTGAATCCTGCACTTGGTGAGTGTGTGTAGGTGTGCTCGATGTGTGTGACACTGTTGGTCAATGTGTTGTGGGATTTGCTTTTACTACTGTATGACACCAGTATGTGCATTGCACATGTGAGGTAGCTCTGTGGCAAATACATATACGTATATGTGACCTCAATTATTGCATGTGTGGGAACCCTGCTTTCTCCAAGAACACATCTGTCATCTTTTCCAGAGTGTGCTGCTTTCCAGACCTTAGGTCACATCTGTATGCTTGTGAGAAGGCCAGCCACTGCAGTGATCCCTGGCCTAGGTCAACCGTGTCACACACACTCATTATGGTTTCTATAGAATTGTGTGAGTGAGGGTTTATGGCCGAGGTATATGTCAGACCTGTTCAAATGCAGCAAAGTCTGCCAATGATGGCTATTCATTATAGGTGTACAACAACCTTTGTGGATATGCATGCAGACCCCTTATTGCTTATGTGATCCATCGAGGGATTTAAAAATACCTTTGGAAATGTGATTATCAAAGGAGAGATGACATACCACTTGGCTGCATGTGCACATCAGTACCTGTTCTTCATGTTGGTGGCTACTACCTATGTGGTACTGTGGGGATACTATGTTCCATAAAGGTGGATGACTATGCTTTGGTTGGCTTATAGCTTTACAGCATGGGTTTGACAACAGGTATCTGTCTGGCTGATACCCTTGTGGAGGATGTGTGTGTCATCTGGAGAATGCATTATAGGCCACAGTATGCATTACCAGACATGGATGGACATATCCCTACTGAGATTGCTTGTACCTAAGATAGCTATATGCCAAAAAGGAGTGGTCTCAGTAATGGGTGCAGGTGAATACCACTGGTTACTGGCATAGTATAGTACCTGATGGATCTAAATGTTACTGTGTGTCCTACATCTGTGTGTCAGTTGTCAAGACATCATCTAACGATTGGTTATGGTCAGGCTGTTGAAGTTATGTATACTATCAGAATGCAAAACAATGACAGATAGTAACAGTATCACCCACAACACAGTGTCAAACCATGTCATACACACATGTGTAGTGAAGTTCCGAAATGTGTGTAGTACAGTGCATACTGGCCACCAATAGAGACTATGGAGTGTTACTGTGTAATACAGGGCATGTCACCCTGCCCATGTGTCCACTATGCACGTACATGCAGACAGTGCACCTCCACCATGTTCACAAATGTACACCTGCAAATCTGTGCCACACACATCCCACACATACTGTCCACTCTCTAACACATGCTGCCAATACTACACACATCAGCCAAGTGGCACGTGGGCGGACAATACACTATTGGAACTAACCCTGGTATAAACATTACTACATTGACAATCATAGCTTAAATGCATCATGCCTGCTCAGCTACACCTTCAAGCATATCATTACACTCTACTGCTGACAACAGGCTAACATTGCTATACTGCTATAAAGCAGTGGCGGCTGGTGACTTCAAATCAAAGGGGGGCTGCAGGAGACAGCTGAATGGGTGTGGTCAATGGGAAGGGGTGCGGCCAACTAGAAAGGGGAGGAGCTATGCTCAAAACCACAAAAAATAACTAAATACACTGCCATGGGTGCCAAACCGTCATTATGAGGAGTCCAATCAAGACAAAATGAAGTGTAGAAGAATAAAAATATTTCAATGCATTGGCTGCATGACAGCTTACTTAATATCTAGATGGAAACAAAAAGGTTGTGAGGCATGAAAAAATACATTTCTTTTTTAAATACATTAATGGAATGCCAGTCAAAATCAAGTATAAGAAAAACAAGCAGCACTCAAACTCAAACCACTTCTTGCATTGCAGTTCTAATTTATATTCAGCTTTATTAAAGTACCAAGTAACATGCTGAAAGTAGAAATCTCTGATGCCCCCACTTGTAAAAATGTTCCTTATCCAAAAAAAGACCTGCTGCCTGACAACTATCTACTTGTTTCATAGGGAAAACATGATCAAAGTAAAAAATGAAAAGCAAACAAGAAATAAGCTCAAGATACATTGCTTAAAAGGATTACTGTACAGGTTATGGACCACACGATTGGCATTCTGTTTAGTTTACAGGTAAAGCCTGCAGAGATGACTGAAGTCTCCAAGTGTAATAAGCTTCTTAAAATAATGTAATCCTGTCCCTTATTACAAATACTGTCATATGCATTTCAATACCAAAGGCTTATACATTATCTAGTTAAGTATTCTCTACATGGTAACAAAAGAAAGCCTTTCAATGTTGACAATTCTTTAACAGTATGCTTATTAAAGCTTACTTGCATCTTACAATCTCAGCCAAGCTTACCTGATGGCCATTAAAGTATTGCTACTTAAACACAGAGCAACAGGCACTTTGAGTAATAAGCATAAATCAACAGTACAAAAAATGACAGAAACCAGACCATTCTGCAAAAATCAAGGACAGATGAAAAGCCACTGTAGTACTTGTGTCTACCTTGGATGGGGGGGGGGGTACTCTGCACATTTACACTGCATAACTACTATTTGCTTTGCTTCGACACATCCAGAGTCACTACATGGGGGAGTGGGGTGCAACAAGTATGTCACAATTTGAAATGTCTCTGGCTGACTGTGATGACCCTGACATTTGTCATACCTCTCAACCTCAGAGCAAGAAATCTGGACAAAGCCATACAAAGAAGTGGGACAAAGGCCCAAAAATAAGGACAGTTTTTAAAATATTGCTCTTATAAACTTAGAAAGATAATAGAATAGGTCTTGCATTAGTATGAATTTTCTGAATGGTATGAAATCTGAAACTCAAATGTCTGTCATTATTTTCTAACTTCAGTCTTTAATGGTTTGTCACTAATTTGCCAAAAAAACCACAATTGTATGAAAAATGGACCAAAAATGTGATGTAAAAATATAAAATAGCCACACAATACAGCTGGGAACCTGTCAAAGAAGGGACACTTTAATATTAGTACTGCTAACTTGAGCAGCTGGCAAAATAAAAGAATCTACATGCATTTCTGAAATAAAAGTAATCTATAACTCTAATTATTACAGTTATTTCTTAATTGTAAACCCTCCATGTTTTCTTCCAAAATTGCTATTTTGCAGAGGGATTATTAGGGGAAGAGCAACATTTTGAGCCAAAATCAGGGACAGTTGAAAGGTTTGGCTATGCCTAATTCTATAAAGCAATTTATTTGCATGTACCTCTCAACCTGTTAATGCAATAAATCTGGACAAGGCCAAATATATTGGGGGAACATATAAACAGTACTAAAAATTGCTCTTGTATAAACTGAGACAGTTGATAGAACAACAGGTCTTATTTTAGCATGCATTTTTCTGAAGGTTATGAAGTCTGAAACTCGGTGTGTCATTGTTTAGTGACTTAATTCCTAAATGATTTGCCAGAAAACCACAAATTTTATGAGGAACAAACCAAAAATAAGAAGCAAAAATCTATTCATTCTTTGAGAATCTGGACAGTTGGGAGGTACAGTTCAGCTGGGGCTGTCTAAGTTTGCCACCCTTCCCCCTCACAAAATCATGGTCGAATGGAGCCTCCCCCTGCAGCCATTCCAATGATCCATTACTTGGCTATTTCACTCCATTTACCATAAACACTAATGTGCATACTGATTTATTTCTATGATGATCTGGACTTCATTTGAAAGTTTTATTTTGCATTTTACAGCACAAACACTAAGACATCTGGTAAACAAACTTAGCATTAAAACTTCTCTGCCCTTGAAACTCACATTCATTGAAACAGCATTGAAACCCACATTCAAAGAAAATACATTTTACCAGTGGCAGATAAAGATTAATTCTGGGCTGTTTTCAAATCATAGGCCCCTTGCATATGAAACATACATGTACTCTTTGATACACCTTCCTATTGTTTTGAACATTTTTCCAGTAAACAATGAAACAAAACGCATGCACCAATAATGACAAAACTGCCCAATTCAGAACATTTCCATCATAAAAGTCTACTCAAACTTCTACAGTCCACCATTATCAGTAAATATGCACAATTCTGCAGTCCACCATTATCAGTAAATATGCACAATCTCTGAAGAAGTAAAAAATTTATCTAAATTCCACATTAAATAAATATTTATCTAATGAAGATGTTGCTGCTAGCAAACACCTTTATATTTCATGGTTTCATCGAAAAATAAAGTGTCTGATGCCCCTGAGGAATAAATTGCCTATATTACATTAAAAATAAGATAGTAATATTGCAATAGGAAAAGAATGGATGGCAAACTGATAACAGGCTCATAATTAGTATCTTAAGTTTTTCAGTATGGCAGCATTCACCCCTTGTGGGAATAGAACCAACAACCTTCTGCATCAAAAGCAAGTACATAACCTGTTGTGCTATTAACAATGCAAGCAGTACTAAACTTCTCTTCCCTTGCAGCTCTCAGCTGCTTGTAAAATCTACTCAATGCTCAAATGCATCTCAACTTCGCAGCACAAGAAATCTGGAAAAAGCCAAATTTATTGGGGGGGGGGGTCAAACGGCCAAAAACCAGGGACACATTAAACATTGCTTGTATAATCTTGGAAAAGTTGCTAGAATAAAATGCTGTGTTACCACCATACATTTTACTGCCAAGGTCCTTGTGCAAAAGAGTCATAGCAACATACTACTATGCCAAATCACCTGCTTTGCGAAAGAAAAATGCTATGTTACCACCATACATTTTACTGCCAAGGTCCCTTTGCAAAACAGTCAGAGCAACATACCACTATGCCAAATCAGTTGCTTTGTGAAAGAGAGGAAGACTGAAACTTAAATGGCTATCATTTAATGAATTCAGTTCTCACCATAGCTGTCAACCTCTTAGCACAAAACACCTGGACAAACCCAGTAATGAGGGAATACAGCCCTCAGACATATTCAGTGAATTCAGTTCTTGCCATAGTTGTCAACCTTAGCACAAAAAACCTGGACAAAGCCAATAATGGGGTAATACAGTCCCAAAAGTGTTACTATGTATTTTCTGAAGAATATGAAGTCTGAAATTCAAATGCCTGTCAATTTTACTTCTGATGGAACAAAAACAATTTTCAGCAGAGGCCCAGGGAGAAATACTGCAGACACATGTCTTTGTAAAATGGCAGGACACCAGAGCAAATCCACACAAACACAGGATGATGCTGCACAGATCACACAGGCACCCCAGCCAAGAATCAAACCAGAAAACCTATAGCTGGGAGGCAACAATGCTACCACTGCACCATCAAATATGTAAGGAATTAAACATTCATAAACCTGAAGTCTGAAATTCAAATGCCTGTCAATTTTATTTAACATTTGTTAATCAGGACAATTTGACTTGGAACAAAAAAACAATTTTCAGCAGAGGCCCAGGAAGAAATAATGCAGACATGTCTTTATAACATGGGAGGACACAAAAGCAAACCCACACAAACACAGGGAGAAGATGCAGACCCCACACAGAAGGCACCCCAGCCAAGAATCAAACCCAAGAGCCTGCAGCTGTAAAGCAACAATGCTACCAGTGTACCATCAAATATCAAGCATTGCAATATTTAGAAACCACAGATATTATGAGGAACGGATCAGATAAAATATGAGGCAAAAATCTGCAATTTTTTTTTATAAATGGTGGTGGGTAGGGAATTCAGGTTCTTAACACCACCATACAAGGTACAGGGTTCAAGCCTGAGTATCTCTACTCACCACCATTTGTTAACTGGGGCATTACACACACACACGCACACACATACTTCAGTTGCATAACTTTCCTCTGTTTTTTAGTTAACCCAAGTGGTTTTCTTTTTTACTTCAGGCCTCTGTTTTAAAGCATGCAACAAAACAGTTTTGGTTTTGTTACACACTTCACTCAATTTACTAACAGCATGCATTGCCTTGTGTGTAAGCAAATCAGTGTTTTTTTTTTTAACTTGATTTGCTTACACACAGGTATGCATGATATATTAATTTCATTTAATCCTGACAGCTCACAGCTGCCATGAACATTACTGTAGACTCTTCAGTGTTTTTTTTTTTAACTTGAAGAGTCTACACAGTAATGTTCATGGCAGCTGTCAGGATTAAATGAAATTAATCTATGTATCATAAACACATTTTATGTTCATTCAGATATAAACAAATTGACAGTTAAAAATAAAAGATGCAGTTGGCTAGGACAATAAAAAATAATATACATTACCACCAAGAAGAAAACTCTCTGTAGTGTAGTGTACTCTACTCTTCTCTTACTCTCCTCTGTTCTTCTTCTTCTACTCTCTACTTCTTTCTTCAGTTCTTGTTCTTCTATCTTCTTCAGCACAGGCTACAGCTGAGCTGCCAAAATATAGGCTGCCCAAAAAAAAAAAAAAAAAAAAAAATAGAAATCCAATTCCAATGGCAAGGTAAATTAATCCTTCCCTTGCGATTGACTCAAGTCAGTCCACACTGTCTTCTAACTGATTGATTCTCGCTCTTTTCCCAGCACATAAAGCCCGGGAAGAGAGCGACAACCAATCAGCAGCATTTTAGGCCAGGCACATCATGTACATGTCTGCGGACGTCGCAGTCCGAACCCCTTTCAGTTCTATGCGGTTTGGAACCACATAGACTGCTGGGCATCACACTGATGCCTCAATGTCCTCATCGGACTGCAGCAAAACCAAAAAAAAGTCTTTATTTAAACCGCCGCAACCCGAGGCGGTTAAAGTGTGCATGCGCGTACTTCCGAGTCGCGGACTCGATTTTTGCATTAAAACAAAAAAAAAATCTGCTACTGTCATACAACAAAAGGTTTTTTTTTTTCATTTTCTTCTTTTTAGCTGAGGGGGCTGCAGTCCGGCAGTCCGATGCCACGAGCCACCCCTGCTATAAAGACACCCTGTGCATCAGCACCATGGTAGCCTGTTCCTGCATCAGTGTTACAGATGACAGGAGGTGGCACAGGTTTCATCATATCACAGGGAGTTGTTGGTTTGCCAGAGGCCTACAGTGAGCCATGCAATTGACATGTATGTGTGTGTGTGTGTGTGTGTGTGTGTGTGTGTGTGTGTGTGTGTGTGTGTGTGTGTGTGTGTGTGTGTGTGTGTGAAGACCAAGAGTACTGCTATGGGCCAATGTTGATGTAATGTGTGCGTGTATGTGGTAGCCCTAGGTGTCTTGTTTATGTGTGTGTGTGTCTGCATGCACATAGTTCCACCATGTGGCTGTCATATACAGGTATTTGTGGGATAGCCACAGACTGTACCTGCCAGGCTTTACAGATCACCATCTCTGGCCATGGATACGGTACCTGTGCCTGGCAGGGGTGCTACTGACACTATCAGGTACTAAGCCTGACTGGGTACTATCCCCAAAGGTAGATGGATGTACACTGGACCCAGGTCCCTGCTGGGACTGTCCAGAGCCACGTGCATGTGGTCTTCTAGGATGGTCTATGGACAGCCCACCCCCAACATTGCTGGGGCTGGTACTGGCACTACAGGAGCGGCTGTGAATTGAGGGACGTCTGCAGTGACTGCCAGCTGCTGATGTTGCTGGCATACGACACATGGACATGACATTGCGGAGGACATCTAATGTCTCACCCCAATGTCTATCAGTGACCTCAGTGTAATGACAGATGGCACCTGCTAGGTCATGGATACTGTCAGTTACGGTGGTATGTGCCCTCTGTGCCCTTTGTCCCTGTCTGGTGTACCGTTCCATACGTGCCTGTGCCTCCATGACAGCCTGGAACATGCATGAGGTTGTAAGACCTGTGGCACGTCTGCCAGTGGCATGATGAGCAGCAGTGCTCCGACGAGAACCCCTGGATATCTGCCTATGTGGTACCCTTCCAGACATCTGGGTATGGCTGCTGTGTCGGCATGCATGTGCCATAGATACCACACTGTCCTGGCCAATGCCGGCTGTATGCTGTCCCTCAGCTAAGGGCATTGGTGATGGATGTATTGGCAGTATGACTGTGTGCATGGATGGGGTGGACACTTGTGTACTGTCGATTGGTGACCCAACGACAGACCCTGGCAAACATGCCTGTGCCTCAACACACCTATCATTATCACTATTATGCTCAGTGACACCAGTTTCCCTGCTGCAGTGAACCAGCCCAAACTCAGCACTTGTGAGAGGAAGACAGGAAACACACTTTATGACCTGTACATGATGTCGGCACACATGCAGACATGAACACATGCACACATGCACACATGAACACATGAACACATCCACACATGAACACATGAACACATGCACACATGCACACATGAACACATTCACACATGAACACATGCACACAAATACACTCCTAACTAAAACAGACACACACACACACACACACACACACACACACACACACACACACACACACACACACACACCACCAGCAATCCAGAACATACTCAATAGCATGTGATGGTGGGGTACAGTATCACAAGCCAAACATTTATATCAAACGTGTCAGCATGCAGGACCTGTGTTGCTCAACCACATGCAGTGCTAATAACAGTATACATGGCTTTGATGCATGTGTGTTTGTGTTCAGTGATTGGCCTCACCCTGGAATGCAATGTGTACATGGACACAACATTGCTGTGAAGTATTAAAAGCTCTGCAATGTCCTGTGAACCACCACTCACAGGTATACATACCATGGCTGGATGTGTATCTGTGTGTCACATAGATATTCATTTCTGATTAGAGCATCTATGTCTTTAGCAGATAATTGTGGACACAGGTTTAGCACATGCATGCTATGTATACACACAGGATGAGTGGTGCATGTATACCTGATGGAATACCATTGCTCAACATAGCCATTGTACAGTGGTTATGGTGAGTGTAGAACATATTGTACACATGCCAGTGCCAGCCATGACATGGCATGCTACAACACAACTGCCACATTAAACATCACATATACACAATGTGTGTCATGTGACCTATACACTCAATAGCATTACAAGACATATGTGTGTCACTTTGTACAAATGGTGATTGCTATGCATATTGTGTATAGGTGCATATGTTTACATACACACAAAACATTGAGGTGCATAGCAATTATTGATATGTGTAGTACTGTGGCCACTGTAACTGGATGGGGTGTAGTACCATGAGCCATCATCATGTAGCATCATGTGGTCACTCAAGGCTACTAATGTGTGCCAGACTGGTACATAGCATGCTGTACCTGAACTGCAGTACCATGGCTACACTCACCATTTCACAGCCAGTTGTTACATGGGTTTGTAAGGTGCCCAATAGGGGGCATTGCCTAACATGAATGTGTTATGTGTTGAAGAGTGTCGTACAGCCACTTGAGAGGCCTCTACCCCTCAGGTATATTATGTGTGCTGTGTGGATGACATTTGGGATACTGGAGTATGACCTTACAGTGGGTGTCTGAATACGCCACGTGTAGCATGTTAAAGTGTACTGCATATGACACAGTTTTGTATGTTGTGTGCATGTGTATCAACTGCCTATCCAATGTCCACTGCAGTGTTGCCACAATTGTGTGGGATGCTCTGTGTATTGCATGTGTTTGAAGCAGCTACTCACGTTACTGAGATGTGCATAGTCTCACAGCAAACATGCACAGCATGCATTATGCGCAGGTGTGTGACGTTTACATGGCCTACACCTCACCTATGACATGCACATTTAATTAGCAATATTAAATGTAGAACACACTCACCAGCATGGGTCTGCTGCCTTGCTGTCACACCAGAGGGACCTACAAGGATATGAGACAGTTTGTCAGTGGCAACAACTTTGGCATTGCTACTGTGTGTTTGCAATCTTACAGTAGTACAACGGTTGACAGTCACAGGCCTGCACATTATATTCCTAATTATTATTATTGCACAACACTAGGCACCACATCTTGTAACTGCGCAGTACACATCTCACATAAGCATGATCTACCAATAGAGGTAACAGTAGTGTATGGCTATGCCATGTTACCTGCATGCTCTGTGTCAACTTGCTGGGTGGCTCCAGCCTCCATGATGATACATGTTAGTTGTTGTTGTTGTTGTTGGCCAGGAGCCACCTGGCTCAGGAGCAGCTCCTCCACTCTGGTGAGGGGGGGATGGATGGCTACCCCACCACCTGTGGCAAGCTGTTGTCTATGGATATCAGATACACGCTGCCGGACATGTCTAATTAAATCACTGCAGTGATGGCGTACCTGCTCATATGTCTGGTTATGCATGCCTATGTCATTTACCCTACGGACAAGATCTTGCCACAGTGCAGTCCACTCATGCTGGTCCTGGCTGGTTCTTGAGAACAGCAGGGCATAGTGCTGAACCATGGTGGCTGTAATCACTTCCTCCTCTGCTGTGCTGTATGAAGGATTATGATGGTGGGCCATGACCCTGGAAGACAATGAAACAATATGTGTGAGCAAGTCAAGTGGCACACTTAACATTCTAAAGTACAGATATCAATTAACTGCCATATATAGCAACCTATTGGCTGTCAGAGGATACACACTTTCAATACCACATATCAGTGCTCAACCCACAACTGCCTGACAGTGCCTGGCACACTCTATATATCAAGCCATGTTTTGCACAGCAACAAAGATAAACCAGTATGTAAGACTATACAACAGTACATGGCACACTGTATGTGACACAATGCATCACCTAGCCACAGGGGGTATATATCAAGCTAATGCATAACGTAACATCTAATCCATTGCAATGATTGTAAAGTCCAGTTACAGTATTACCAGTATACCACACTAGTCATTGATGCAAACCCCTGCCTAACATATGTGCTCATTCTTTAATATAGGTGGCATACTGCTGTACTAGACTATACATGTTGCTAGATATGCACCTATATCCTGTAACACACATATAACTGAGGCCATGGTACAGGCATACACACAAACATCAGACATACATACCAGACACAAACGTATGGCAACCCACATGACCTTTTCCTGTATACCATACAGCACTGTGTGTCAGTAGTTACAAAACCTTATGCCTGAGGTATGTCATCTGTGAGGAATATGGGGAACAAACAAAACAGTGGTTCCAAGAAATGTGGACATACACCATACTGTGCTGTTTAGGCATACAGCTTCAGGTAGTACTACAGTTCATACAGGGATTGGATTCACCAGCAGTAACACTCAATAAGCATACATGTACTGCTGTAGCCTACAATGGGACACCCCAGTCGACACCAACGGACTATGTCAGACCGTATGGCATACTGCTTTTTCTGCCTAGCAATAGCATACACATCTTTTGCTGGGATCACAGCTAGGACACATAATGCCATGACAGAAACAGTTTCCCACTTAGCTATCACACATATACAGAACTCTGACACATTCACCAACACATTCACCATCACACTCATTCAACCTCACATAGCAATTATTGCAACAAGTACATGTGGGTATGTATCGGTTCATAGGTAGGTTATAGGCTATTGGCCCTAGGACCTATAGATATCTAGCCATACGCTACCCTGGCCTTTGACACACAGGTAATTTCATTTCACGTGACCCTGTCAAGCAGAGCCACAGAGGTGATTCCCAGGGTGTATTTCCTATCTCCCATACAATCAGCAGGGGTTATATATGATGACTGCTAATTAGGAGCTTTGTTTGCTATTGATAGGTGGTTTGTTCCAGAGTATGGGATGTCTCTGAGATAGGAATCTATCCCTCCAGCATGTGCTGTTTATTGAGGTGACAAGGTTTAGGTCCCTAGAGCGTGTAGCTTGTAGGGATTGTGATCTGTTTACGTGGTGCATGTCCAACAGCTCTGGGTTTCACATAGCTTTGTATGTTAGGCAGAGGTCACCTCTGGGTAGGCGGTATGCGACACAGCCTAGATGTGGTTTTGTGAGATGGTCTGCATAGGGCATCTGTTTGAGGCTGGTATTACTCTTTGTGTGGTATGTCTGTGTCCTTTCCAGTTGCTGTAGATGTCTTGTGAGGTACATACCACATGGGGCATTGTACTCTATAATGGGTTTTATGTGTGTGGAGTAGAGGGGAATACTGACCTATATTTCTCTGGATGACACACCTTTTGTGATGACATGTGCCACATATACAGATTACATGACTAGTGTGGCACTGTGATTATCAAAGGGGAGACTACTGTCCACCTGTGTCCCATGGTCTCTTATCACACCTTCGGTGTTAAGTAGACTACCACCTATGTGGTAGTTAATGGGTACTGAGTTTTTGCAGTGTCAACATTGAGTCCATGGCTTTGTCACCAGGCATCTGTTGCAGTAAATATGACCTTGTCTCTCTCTCTCTCTCTCTATATATATATATATATATATATATATATATATACACACACACACACACATACATATAACCATCCATTGGTATGCATATAGATATACATCTAGGCACATATACAGTCCACCTTTCATGGTGGGAATGTCAAGTATGCGAAGGTTGTGAGGTATACAGTTATGTCATAATATTGCACAGTGTTGTGCAGAATGCATTGAAGGTGTTCTCTGCCCATGTAGCTTTAGCAGGCCTCACTGGCTGCAACACTGTAAACCTGATGATTCATACCCACAGCGTTTAACCACCAAATGTCATATACCAGCACTGTATGCTGTCTGGTTTGCCACATACTACAACCTACATAGAAATATGCACATAACAACCTTCAAAAACATATATATTTCCACCTTTCACAAACAGTTGCAGTATGTCCCTTGCTCTATGCACATGTACAGATGCTAATATATCTGACACAGACAGATCTCTCCATATGTGTGTGCCATATACACACAAGGACCACACTGTTGTAAGTCGATGTACCTCACAGCTGACCTGTTGGGCCTCACCTCACTGCAACATGAACAGGTGTCACATGTGAGCACACAGTAATATTAGAGGGTGTATATATAGCTGCAAATGCTAGATTAGCATACTAGCCTGGTACAGCTGTTGCCAGTGCTAAGCTACATGTTAATATGACTATCATGCATTTGTTACTCTGTCACATCCATGTTTACATAACTGTATGTGCTACTCCCCCAAACAGACATTGTACACACTACTGTACAGAACACAGATAACATGGATCAGATGTTTGACATTTAATGGTGAACTACATATGTCACAGTCGTATCCCGCTACACACTGATTTCTCCATGGCAGTAGTTATGCAGGACATCTGTGCATAGATAAGTACTGCTGCCACATATGGATGATTCAAACTATGTAGAGTACTCTTCAAAAACATATACTACATGCCAGTAAATACATATCTGTTACATACCTTTCCTTTGTATGTGTTTGTATTAGTCAGTTCCGTGTGTTTTGTAAATTTTTTTTTATATCTTATTTTTTTCAATATATATTTTTTTTCTTTTTTTTTCAATATATTATTTTTTTCAATATATTTTCTTTTATATCTTTTTTTTTCTGTTGCTGTTGTCTGTGTCTCTCTGTCTCTCTCTCTCTCTCTCTCTCTCCGTACCTGCAATGAAATGATTGCATGTGTGGACAGCAAGTACAGCCTGCTTTTATAGGTATCTGCACATGTGCATGTGATGGCCTCTGCACCAATTGTTGGCCACCATTTGGCAATTGCATGCAGCCTGCTGTGTGGGACTTGCAGTACTCACTGTCATAGCAACCAAATGCTATAAATTGCTAAGTCAGGTAGGCGTAGCCCTTTCAGCTTTCCAAAGTGGGGACCATGCTTGTTTGCTGTGGACACCGTTGTGTAAGTCAGAAGGTTGATATACTTCTTGTATCTGATGCTAGGGGTGTAGCCAGTGATTTGAATGTTGTACTCAGACCTGAATGTTGCCACTTCCAGTACACAGTTGTCAGTGTAGAATTGTACTCACCCCTACAAATGCTAACACAAGATACATGGGAGTATGTAGTTTCTTTTCTACTTATACAATTAGCTGCCATACATACGTAGTTATTGAGATGTTTTCATTTGGCACATGAACTGTTTGTGAACTGCTATACTGTGGATATTAATGTACTCACTTCTGCACAGTCTGTGTTTTTTTTTGTTGACATTAGCACAGGATGCTCATGAAAACTGGACAATTCCAGTACTGAGTATGCCTACCTACATCCTTGCTGGACCTTGAACACACAGGTATTTTGTACATTTGGGTGAGGATTGTCCTGCTATGATACTGTGTAGGGGTTGTAAAGTGCTGCTGTAACATTATTTACTGCTAAAATGGCTGGTTCTGTTATCACAGTCATGTATTGCAATTCCACAACAACTGCTGGTAAAGTTCCACAGAACAGGTTTTGTGTTATGGCATTCCTATCTTTCCTTTACATTCACTCATTCTGATGCATAATATATATATTTCAGCCACAACCTGCATTATATCTACTGTGGCTTAGTGGTACTTCATTCAGTCTAGTGTGTACAAGGTCCGGGGTTCGAGACTGACAGTGGTGTTTTATTTTGCTGCTGAGCAGGACAAGGCCCCTCATATGAAGGGTGACTAAGGCACTTTTAAGCAGTTGTAAGCGGGTTTGCTCGGCTTTGCGTGACACTTAGCAATACTTAGCTAAGCGCATACAAGTGCACACTCGCGCAAACCCGCTAACCACTGCTTAAAAGTGCTTACTCCTGCTAACCCATGCACTCATTTCTTTGAAAGAAAAGAAAATGGGGAGATAGAACAGTGGTGAAAAAGGGGCACAAAGAGGGAAAGACAGTAGGGAAAACAGCTAGGGATGTGCAAGACGGGTGTAGGGAAGGTCCATAGCTGCCCATTTCTTTAACAGCAACAGCTGTGCATATACTAGTAATTTGGAGGGAAATTTGAAACCTTCCACCCCTGAGAGAGGGGTGAGGACAACGAAGTATGTTGTACTGCCAACTAAATTTCAGTTTATGTGTCCAGCAGACATGTGTGCAAAATGGGCAGCTATGTATGGGGCATATTTTTTTTTGTGGGAGCAGATTGCCCTTTTTTTTTCAGGTGAGAGTGGAATGTGGGGTAGGGGAAGTAGGTATATTTTGGGAGGAAGGTTGGGGAGATAAACAGACAAAACAGACAAGACGCATACAGGGGAGGAATATGACACATGGGGTGGGTGAACACCATTGACGGGGAAGGATGTTTAGAAATCGCAAGCCCATGAGCCCACAGATGGGCAGTCACCACTGCACCTTCACAGCCCAGAGGGTGGCTGTGCTGGGGGCTGCATAGGAGGGGCAGGCTCACCTGTGAATCACACCACTCTTGCCTCGAGCTGGTGTAGAGGATCAGCGACTTAACACTCGCTCTCCCTATGCACCACAGCCTGGACCGTTCGGAGGGTGATAGGTGGCCCTCTTCCAGCCACACTTGCAGGGGGGGATGAGCCCCATCACCTGCAGTGCTTCCACCCAAAGGTGGCACAGGACCAATGGAGGAGGAGGTCCCGGGCTGGGCACCAGACCTGCTGGTGCCAGGTGCTATCGCCAGCTGAGGTGGGACAGGTGGGTCCGCTTGGACCGGCCTTTCCATACGTTCTATGTTTAGGAGGACTTAATGACAATATGGGTTCGTAATAGCCAACAGCATTCCAATTTATTTGTAACAGCATACAGTAGTATTCCCATTAACCCAACACACCAGAGTTCCAACAGTTGAACAGCAAGCATAACACATGCATATATAGAGCAGCAGTGGACATTCCAACAGCATGCAGGATTGATTGGTGGCAACAGGCCACCAAGATTGTGGTATGTGAACAGGGCGCATATGCATGAAAGTAAATGCAGATATTTATAAACTGATAGGACATGTGTCCCAACAAATGTTATGAGATTAGACATACATTGAGGTGTGGAATTGCATTGTTTATGCACATACAGTAGGGTGCAAAAAGATACCTCCATTAACAACTGATACATACTTATAGTTTACACTACATTCCTATTGACTGAAGTTATATATCCCCTACATGTATTATGACACTAGGCAATATCCGTTAAATTGTTAAATGGGTTTTGCTAGTTCTTGATATACCCGACCTGTATCTGACATACAAACTGTCCAGGATGCAGATGTTACTGCTACATATTTATATATTTCATTTATATTTATACATCTGCATATCTGGATGTGTTCAGGTGTATTTTGACAGCCCCCTACATTTCTAGCAGCACACTGACATTTCTGGGGAACACAATAACAAGCTACTCATGTGCCAGATTAACCTGTACATGCCGGCCATGAACCGACAGTTGAGGACTGTATATATGCTTAACAGCTACTGGCACTCCCTTCATCCACTTTATATGGGCCAACCCATGTGTGGGTTGACTGTGCTTAATACAACAGTACTATTTCTATAATGCAAGGGTACAACAACATATCAAAGAAAGTGACATGGACACACTCCAGGAATTATACCTTTATTTATTACATTACACACTTTTCTAGTGGCTCTCTCATTTATTTGATATATCAGTGCATGCAGAGGACTTTTATTCAAGACATATTATACCTTTATTAATGGGTTACAACACCTTTTCACGCTGTCTCACTTATTTTATATAACAGTACATGCAGAGAAGTTATTCAAGACTTATTATACCTTTATTAATGGGTTACAACACTCTTTTTCAGGCTCTCTCACTTCTTTTATATGACAACACATGCAGAATAATTACTAACCTGCCTGGTGGTGCAGCCTTAGCAGCCTATTTGCATAGGCTTGCTGATTCGCAGCACAGACACCTGCAGCTGTGAAGTAAATGAAGGGATATTGAGACATACCTATCCATAATATAGACTACAATAGCAATTCTTACATACTTCATTCCATGGCTACATACTCAGTAGTGGGGCAATTTCCATTTCACGGGCCTCCTGTTTCCACTGGTTCAGTTGGTCCTCCTTGCGTCTCTTCAGGTCTGAGTAGTGGTGTCTGACCTGCTCACCAGTCCAAGGGATGCCTGTGGCACTGGTGAGATCATGTGCTAGATGGTTGCAGGCTTCCGCTTTGTACTCAGTGCGTTGAAACTGGCCCTGTAGGAGTCTTGCATCATGATGATGGATGAGGAGCCAAACCATTACTTTTGACTCCTCAATGCCCCACCGTTGCGCTCGAAAACGAGAGCCCTCTCCAACACCAGCCATACTGTCTGCAGATGGGAGCTACAACCAGTTATGGCAATTATTCCCGTCTATGGAGCTTAAATATGCCTCATTTCCCGCACTTATTTGTGACTGGCTGGTTTTGAAAAATCTCAGATAAAAGCAAACCTGCTTAGCAATGGGTAAACTTCCATTGATATATATGAGTGTGTTGGAAATGCATCCATATGTAAAGCTGTCATGGCTTAGTGGTTTAGTACTGTGATTATGGTGCACAGTTACCCGGGTTCAAGGCCTGTCATTGCTTTTCATTTTACTACTGGCCAGACCGGCTAGGAGGTGGGGCTGTATTTAGCCAACTTTGCTCAACTTTGCCCAATGTTGCTCGACGTTGCTCTACGTTGCCCGACATTGCCCGACGTTGCCCAATGTTGCGCTAGTTAGCGCGGTGTGCAGCTCCACGCAAACATGTTTTGTTTGCGCTAGTTAGCTCGATGTGCAGCTCCGCGCAAAGCCATTGCGCTAGTTAAAGCAGTGCTAAGCTATGAGCAATTATACTTAACTGTGCTTAATACTAGTAAACTTTGCTTAGCAGTGCTTCACATTGCTTAAGATACATTACTTATGCATTTATCAGTATGCATGACCATTCCACCTTCATATATATATATATATATATATATATATATATATATATATATATATATAATATCGTTCACTACCACATAGGCCATTTCAATGCATTTTACTAAAATTTAAAAGGTAAATGTCAGGAATAATTGTTATGCACAGATGTCCTACAGAAAATGGGAAGGAGAGTGGTGGGACTTGAACCGGGAATGCCTCCTCTTTGTGCGAAGGCTCTACCACTATGCTATTGCTATTTGGCTTAATTTGCATATAAGTAGTTTATTATCTTCTTCGATGTCTACACTGCTAACTGTAGCTAAGCAATGGGCAAACCCACGCATACACGCACAAATACGGGCAGCTATATCGGGAATAATAAAAAAAAAAAGGAAAGCTTTACATTTTAAACTTGTACAGGGATTTCGAATGTGGGGGAGTGTAGTGTTGGGTATGTAGACATTTGAGAGGACTCGCTCATTTCAGTTGACATTTGCAGTTTAGGCACTTGCAGGGGTGTGGATATTTGGACTGCTCGGCAGTCTGACATGCCCCCTGCACTCGTGCATGCTCCATGTTAGCCATAGAGTTGAGTCAGCGCTCCCTCATGAATATGCATGATGCGCTGATGTCATACTCTTAGACTGTAGTTTCCGAGTAAGACTTAGTTAGTCTACACAGAGGATTAGTGAATCCCGGCCAGAGTGTTACATCACATTTGAGTGGATGCAAAAAAAAAAAAAAAACTTAGGAACTCCAACCAGTAGCTTAAATGTATTCCTTTTCTTAACACTACCTCATTTAACTCTTTTGTCATGAACAACCCAAAAAATTTAATTAGAAAACTGGGATATGCCACAGAACTCAGAATAAATCTATTGGAATACACATTTTCATGAATATACCACTTAAAGAATGGTATGACTGCAGTAAACAGTGATAAGCAGCAATGCCATGGCTTCAAGACTTTAAAAACACAGATGCAGATATTTTAATCAACTAGTACCAGCTCAGATAAGCTACTTACTAAAATAGTTACAGCAATTTGAGTCCTCACACAATGCTGAGTCCTGAAATGAAGAAGCTGTATTACAGAAAATATGAAGTCACACTTAATAAGTCTGACATTGTCATTTCTCAAAATATTCTATTTTCTCCAAGATATGGTGATCTGTGAGTTTGTGTATATAAGATCAAGGGGGTTTGGGGGAGTTGAAACAAGTTTAAAGGAAAAGAGTGATGTTTGATGTTTACGCATCTGTATTTTCAACCCCCTTTTTAGTATTTGAGGATACCCAGCATTGTGTGTCCTCATGTTTTAATAAAAGCCCAATTTGTTGGTAGAAATTAAAAAAAAATCTGCTAGCTAAAAGAATAAAAGTAATTTTTACAAACCTGAATACTGCGTTCAGTACCCAAGCACCTACCAGCAGGACATGGCATAACCTTAATAGTTGCTCCTCCACAAAATAATGACTTATCATACATAAACTTCTAATTGAAAATTCAAACTTGAAAAAAAAAACAGATGTCAGTTTCATAACTGAAAAAGGCACTAGGGCTATGTATGCTAGAGATATTACTATAAAGCCAGGGACTGTAAGACACTCACCCCTCAGGCTTGTATATCACAATAGTCCTAGGCATGTGATAATATTTGCACTAATGTACCACTCCCCCATGTATTATTATCTACAGGACAGAAGCTTTATGATAACCAGCAGTTCATAAACTCGATAACTAAACTTATGTATAATAATCTCAAATTCAATTAGAGATGATAGCTCTGTTATGAAGGTTAACACCATGAAGTGTGATCTAATGTCTCCACGGTTATAGATTTAATCTAATTAACAAATTAGAATGTATTAGTAGGATATTGTAAAAATAACTGATTAGATTACTGACTGCAGAAATATACTTGGTGTGATTTGTAAACATATTATCAGGTTGCTCATTTTGAATACTGGAACTGAGCTGTTTCATTGCTGCTGTTGTCTGCATTGTGCACATAGTTTTGTGAAGGATTATGCTTTTTTTGCAATATCAAGATAGACTTCATTGGCAGTGACGTATGTACCTGTTCTTGCTGCATGGACCTGCAATGCCATGTTAGAGTTGTACTCCCAAATTATAGTCAATTAAGTCTTATGGCCTTCAGAAAAGCAAACGCATCACATATGAACTCCTGTTTTACTATTACAGGTTTAAAACTATAATTATGTTAATTGCACATTTTCCTAATTTACTAAAGTTTGCATTTAATTTTGCTATTAGTGTTAGAAGAACTTAATTGTCTAGGAATCTTTAGCCAAATTATCTCACATTTGTACAAAGTGACTTCAACAACAGTTATAAAAATGGCCTAGCATCAAATCATATGGTGATATCAACAGGCACTAACTAGGCAGGGTTGCCCTGGATTGCAATACCTCTATAATTTATTACAATAGCCACTAATTTACTGTTTTCAAACTAATATAAACAAGGGGGTCAGGAGTAACAGGTCTGATATGCAAATCATGCAATTTGTTGATGATACCTGCCTTTATCTGGAAAAAAACCCACAGTAGCACAGATAGTGAAGCAAATTAATTAATAGAGGCAAGTATCAAATTATAAAATAAATATAGCAAAAACATCACCCAATGGTGTCTTGGAAACAATGTTCCTTTTATTAATCCCTCTAAGACAGGAAATAACCTTACAATAGCCAAGAATAATATACTCCCAGGATTACAGAACTTTTAAATAAATAAAATTTAGCAACAAATGCAAAAATGCAAAATGGACTTAAAAGGATGACTGAACTCCAAATCATTCCATTTACCAGGCTTGTGATATAAACACATTTCCCATTTTTTTATTTATAAGCAACACACTTATTTATATACTTATAGGACTAATTAAACAGGTCAATAAATTTGTGTCAGAGTTAGTATTTAAATGAAGTTTAAGATTTCTTGTTTATACTTAATATGTTACTATTTACTTTAATTTTAGTACCACAGTTGGAAAGTGCATGTAGTTATTAACAGTAGGTTAAAATGCTCTCTGCTTCCTTTCAAATATTGATATTCATTAGTTTATTATATGACAATACTATAAGCCCCACTCTCCAATGTGTATGATATTAACTTAGCAGTGCCAAGGTTTCTTCATATTCAAAAGTGCTAAATAAACTTGCTTTTTTATTTTTGCAGCCATACATTATTTCTAATATAGTTTTTAATATATGTCTTCTATATACTGATAACATGGCTGTGTCTTTACCTTTGGTAGTTTTTTTATTTGGCTGATAATGTCTATAAATGAAATCTCTGGACTCCAAAGTTTTAGTCATGTCAACTCTATTTTCTCTACCATCCCTAGCGGAAGAGTCCTGCATCATTTGGAGGAGCTTAAATTTATATATCCATAATCAACACGCTGAGGGTCTTGATGTCACCAAGATATTAATTAAACTTGCTTCCCCACTTCATATGAGTGACACTAGTAGGAACAACAGTGTCACCACTGTTTTACCATTAAAGATATTTCACAGTTTATTAAGATTCTTGACAATAATCTTTACAATCTTTTTTATTGGAAGGGAACATCTAAGCTATCCAGTGTCCTAGAGATCCCAGATCATATACGTTTTGTAAAGAGTTTGCTGAAACTTCAACTTTACACAGAGAATTCATTAGATTTTTGATAAGGCAGGATGTGAATTAGCTGACATTACAGTTTGGCACAATGATGGTGTCATGAACAACCATAAAAATGAAATACAGAAATTAAATGATCACATCATAAACAATCCTTTCTCTCCACAACTCTTTCTCAATTAAGACATGCATCACCACCACATTCTCCATGTTAGGCTTCAAACTCTCAAAAGGAATAGCTCCAACCTTAAGAGATTTTACCCCCTGCCCCCTTGGTTCAGGAAAAATTACTAACACCATCTCACTAAAATATCAAAATGCCTCTGCTTTTTCAAAGATAACATTGCTTAAACCTCCTAAAACCTTTTATTAGCTATTATGATCCTCTGCTTCTAAATTTCTTTGGGACTATTTCCTTTTTCAGGGCCATTTGATTATTTTTCTCTAATTGAATCCTTTCTTTTTCACCCTAACCCTTATCATAATCTCTCATGTTCCTTCTATCTCTTTCTCCCTCAGCTTACTCCTGACCTTTCTCTATCTCACCTTCTCTTTCTATAAGTTGAAAACATATTTTTACAACAAGCAGAAACAGTATTGAACAATAAATATACATTAGCACTGATTTATATACAATGGTCTAAAAAAAGTAAAAAGGTGGGAAGAAGGAGTTTAAAACAGCATGTAAGTTTTTAAAAACAATGTAAAGACTATATGTTAAGAGGGAGTGATGGAAGAAAACTGTTTCAAAGGAAGAGTGGATGTCTAGAATGGATGCAGAGAATAGGAAGAACAAAATTTGAAGTGTGTGAAAGATGCAAGTGAAGATAAACTGACAATAGAAGTATAAAGACAATCTGAGGATAGAATTGTTTATTTTACTTGACCCAGTCCTCTCAAACAGCCTTCCAGCCACATGTTCTCCTATTTTTAACATAATTCTATTCTCAGATTGTCTGGGGGGGGGTAATTAGGGGTTAGGTAGGATAGGGGTATGTGTAGTTGTGTGTGCACGTGCACTTGTGCACGCGTGTGTGTGTGTGTGTGTGTGTGTGTGTGTGTGTGTGTGTGTGTGTGTGTGTGTGTGTGTGGGTGGGTGTGTAGGAGTGTGTGCACGCGCGTGTGTGCTCGTGTGTGTGTGTGTGTGTGTGTGTGTGTGTGTGTGTGTGTGTGTGTGTGTGTGTGTGTGTGTGTGTGTGTGTGTGTGTGTGTGTGTGTGTGTGTGTGTGTGTGTGTGTGTGTGTGTGTTTATGTGTGTGGGGCTGTCATGCCTCAAAATCCACCTAAATTAGTGAGCAAATCTTCCAATAATGGGTGGGAGTAACATTAGCCACCAGGGATAATATTTAAATATGACACTAATGTCATTTAAAAAGTTAATGGAACAACAGTTTGCAGCACAAAAGTCGTAAGGGGGACACTAAATACCAGGAATTTGAATATTACACTGTCACTTGAAAAAATATTTTGAACCCTGTATCCTTGGAATACAAAGTGGCTAATCACCACTACAGTATATTATATCTCTGCTCTGTATTACCAAGAGACGTGAGGGTTACTCTTTAAATATTACCTTAAGTCACTTAAAGACTTAAAAGAACAGTACAGAAAAACAAAATCTGCAAACACTGCACCCTTGTCATATGAAAATAACTTATTGGCAGAGGTTTAGTCTTCTCCACTACCACTAGACATAGGAATGCAGTGTAGAAATAACCTTATAGGTTCATAGGTTCAAAGGTAGATACTAGGCTATCTGCCCAAAGGCATATAAGCCTAGCCAGAATGTGTTGGCTTTCGCTGCTCCCTTAGATTAGTTCCCTGTGCCTCTGTCCAGCAGAGCCACTGAAGTGATCCCCGGGGTAAACTTTCTGTTTCCCATCCACTCGTCAAGGTTTCTCTTGAAGAGTGTTAGTGAGGAGTTCTGCCTAATGTAGATTGGAATCCTGTTCCACAGCATGAGAAGTCTCTGGGCCAGAAATCTATCCCTCCAGCATGTCCTAGTTATTGTTGTGGTGAGGTTTAGATCCCTAGACCATGTGGGGATATGGTTTTCTTTAGGTGGATCTGTTAAACCTAGCACTTGCTCCTACAGTACTTATTACCTTGATACGGCACTCTTGTCATAGATAGTACCCCAAAAAGGCAACCCCCCATTTCTCGGTCACCCACATCCCCCGGAATCTTTTTTAAAGTTTTTTGTCTATCCTTCTAGCATGTCGGGGGATCAGTTGCTAGTGTCCTCTCCTGCTCAGCTGGTGAACCTGGGAATATTGAGGCAATGTTACAATTGCCTCATGTACACAGACAACCCTCTCCTCCTCCCACAAAACACAAATACATGCGAGAGATGCAACTATACGGCCAAACTGGAGGTTGAGCTCTCTCAACATAGGACTGGCAAGACCAGTCAGGAGGAGAAGGTTACCACACACACTATACACCCAGTCTCACATAGTACCATTACAACCTCAAATCATACACATAAACACACAAAGACATACTCGGAGGCTCTGATCAAAAATCTACCAAAACAGCAGAGGCCACCAAAGCAGACACCCAAACAACCACCACCTCAGAACACAACACCTGCAACACATAGACCTCACAGTCAGAGTGTCAAACAGTCACAGCCCTTAAGGCCAAACACAATGCCAGACACACTAGTCATTGGTGACTCCATAGTCAGACACACTGACGCCCCGCCACCAGACTGAGTAAGGAGAAGGTCACAGTAAGCTGTCTGTCGGGCGCTAGAATCCGCCACATAACGCAAGCACTCAGGTCTCTCAACAGCAGGTACAAATATGACTCAGTCATTGTCCACGCTGGTGTAAACGACCTGAGACGCACTCCTTGGACTACATGAAAAGAGACATTGAGGAGCTCTCTGATTATGTAGCCCAGGCAGGTATGACCCTGACCTTGAGCAGTATCCTACCTTCACCAAGAATGATGCCACAATACAGAGATAAGATGATCAGCTTTAACAATTGGCTTAAACACTGGTGTCATTCAAAGGGGATCCAGTATCTGTCTGCCTGGGATGACATGCTGGACAAGCCACGCTGCAGGGATGGCTTGCACCTGTCACCCTGGGATTCCGGATATTGGCAAAGGCTCTTGCCACCCCCATAGTGCCTTTTTTAGGCAAGGCTCAAATTCTAAACCTACCACCCTAGAACACAAAAAAGGAAAAAAACTAAGGGTAATGCTGCTCAATGCCAGAAGTCTAAATCTCAAAATGCACTCGAGGCCCTTCTCAGTATGGAGAACATCGATGTCTGTGCTGTGACAGAAACCTGGTTCAAGGCTCCTGAGAGCACCCCAGCGCTATCAGGTTTTACCTCAAATCATGCCCGGCCCCAAAATCCGGACAATACCAAGAAAGGAGGAGGGGTATCCATATTCATCAAGGACACCCACACCTCAAGACTGGTGGCAACGCATGATGCATTGGAGACCATCCAGGTGCAATTAACCGTAGGCAAGACTGCTCTGCAAATTGTAGCATGTTACAGGCCACCCTCACAAACTCAGGAACCTCACATGGCCCTCCTGAAAACACTAGAGGGGATAAATGTATCACCAAACACCATCATACTAGGTGACTTCAATTACCCTAATATAGACTGGGAACACTACTTAAGCCCAAACACCCTAGCCCAAAAGTTCCTGGAATTCATAAACTCAAATGCCATGGAACAACTAGTCACCATCCCCACAAGAGGAGAAAACATACTTGATCTCATCATCACGAACATGGGAGCACAATGTTCAACACCGGAAGTATACCCCTCACTGGTGAGATCAGATCACAAACTAATCTCGCTGGAGGTCCTCATCCCACCCCCACCTGAAATAAAAAAGACCACAGTAAAGAACTTCTCAAAAGCCGACTTCACACTTCTAAAGACTAATGTGGTCTCCTTTAAGGCCCCTGCATCATGGAAAACAGTACTCAAGCCGCTGAATCACTTACAAATGCCTTCTACCAGCACCTGCAGGACTGCATGGATAAGGCAATCCCAAGCAAAACAAAGACTCTTTGTACCAAAGGCAAGCGTCCAGTCTGGTGGATCCCAGCCATAAACAAACTCTACAACAAAAGGAGGAAGCTACTACAAGATAGAGCAAAATCCTTAAAAGGTAAGACACCCTTGATCACTATAAGTAAAAACTAAGAGCTCTCATAAAATCATCCAAAGCAAATTTCGAGAGAAAATAGCTAAAGACTCAAAAGACAATCATAAGGCCTTCTTTAGCTATGTTAGAAACCTAGGAGGAAACTCCCAGATATGCTCAGAACTAGTTCAAAATGATGTGAAGATTACTGATCCTACAGACATTGCCAACATATTGGCTGACAGGTTCGGTGCAAACTTCTCCTCCCCCAAAAGGAGAGATATCTATACCAAACGATTGCAGCCCCCAAACATCTCCAGCCCAAGTGAGAACTGCCCTCCAAAGCAAAAACACAGCATCCATGGGACCTGATGGTGTCCCCGGCTGTGTGCTCCACGAACTCAATGAGGAATTAAACCCACAGCTAGGACAGCTGTTTAATCAAAGTCTTACCTCTGGATACGCACTCCAGGAGTGGCGCACTGCAACTGTGGTCCCACTTCACAAAGGCGGTGCCTCCACCGACCCTGGAAATTACCGCCCATTAGCTTGACAAGCCTTATCTGCAAAGCCATGGAGAGGATCATAATGGACCTCATAAATAAAGACATAGGAATTTGCAGACTTTGGATCCAACCCAGTTTGGCTTTGTCAAAGGCAGATCATGCCTTTTAAACTTGGTTGACAAACAGTCACCAAAGCCATTGATGAGGGAAAGGCAGTCCATACAGCCTACCTCGATCTGGCTAAGGCCTTCGATACAATACCCCACTCGGGTATCATTGAAAAACTCATCAGCTTAAATGTTAACCCATACATCACAAGATGGGTTGCAAACTGGCTGAGTGACAGAACCCACAGGGTCAGAGTTGCTGGCGCCATGTCAGACTCAAAGCCTGTCACAAGTGGTGTCCCACAGGGCTCAGTCCTGGGCCCACTCTTGTTTGGCATCTACTTTTCAAGTACAAGCAAACACAGGAGGGTTATGGCTGACAAAGTTTGCAGATGACTGCAAACTGGGCCATAGTAGAAAACACATCTGACACAGATATCCTTCAGAAGGGTCTCACAGAAACGGATAACTGGTGCCAGAGCCACGGCCTAAAGTTAAATGCCAAAAATGCATAGTCATACCCTTCGGGAAAAACAAGGTTACCCCTAGCTACCAAATAGGTGGCAATCCACTGAGCACAGAAGAAGTTATCAGGGACCTGGGGACCCAGGTTGATAGTAGTCTGTCATTCGACACCCATGTAGCTAAAGTAGTCAGGAAGACCTTCTACATTGCCCACCTTATCATGAAGGGATTCTCATCTAGATCAAGGGAGGTCATAGTCTCCCTTTACTCATCACTCATCAGACCAATGATTGAGTACAATGCCCCATTCAGAATGTATCTGACCCGACACTTGCAGCAGCTGGAGAGGCCACAAAAGTTCCTCACCAAAAGGATAAAGGGTCTCAAAATCTGTCCTATGCTGCCCGACTGAAAGAACTCCAGCTCTATTCAGTCGCCACCGCTTGCTCAGAGGTGACCTTGCCTAACATACAAGGCCATGTCAAACCCAGATTTGATGAATATGCTTCACCTCAAAAATCTAGATCCATCAGAGCCACAAGGGCGGAGACTTAAACCTCGACACGGCTATTAATAGGACGTGCTGGAGGGATAGATTCATCACCCAAAGACTCCTATGCTGTGGAACAAAATCCCGGTACATGTGAGGCAGAGCACCGCTGGCCTTGTTCAAGAGAAATCTTGACCAATGGATGGGAGATCGCAGATATACCCCAGGGATTACCTCAGTGTCACTGCTCGACAGAGGCACAGCAAAATAATGGGTATAGTTCCCCATACTAAAGGGGTGGCGTAAGCCACAAAACGATGGGCTAGGCTTGTAAATGCCCTCGGGCAGATAGCCTAGTATGAACCTATGAACCTATGAACCTATGGAGCATGTCCATTAATTCTGTGTTGGGCATGGCCTTGTATGTCAGGCAGAGATCACCTCTGAGTAGGCGGTATGCAACTGCCTTCTCAGAGGTGAGGTAGGCGGTTGCATACCGCCTACTCAGAGGTGAGTAGGCAGCATGCAACTGAGTACAGCTGGAGTATCTTCAGTCGAGCTGCATAGGGCATCTGTTTGTGGCCAGTGATCCTCTTGGTGAGGTACTTCTGTGGTCTTTCCAGCTGTTACAGGTGTCTTGTAAGGTACATCCAAATTGGGGTGTTGTACTCTATGATGGGTCTGATGAGTGATGAGTAGAGGGCACAATGACCTCTTTTGATCTGGATGTGAACCCTTTTGTGATTAGGTGGGCCACATAGAAGGATTTTCTAACCACTTTGGCAATGTGATTATCAAAGGAGATATTACTTTCTACTTGGGTCCCCAGATCCCTTATTATGTCTTCCGTATTTAGGGGACTACCACCTATGTGGTCATTTGTGGGTACTTTATTTTTTCCAAAGGGAATGACTATGCCCTTTTTGGCATTTAGCTTGAGGCCATCATTTTGACAGCAGGTATCCGTCTCAGTGAGACCCTTTTGGAGGATGTCTGTGTCAGCTGGAGAGTCAATTATAGCCCCTAGTTTGCAGTCATCTGCGAACTTGGTCAGCCATAGTCCTCCTGTGCTTGTCTGTACCTCTGAGAAGTATATGCCAAACAGGAGGGGTCCTAGGACTGAGCCCTTCTTTTAAAAGTGGAACATAAACTTTGAACCCTGTACTTGTAGCACAGCAAGCAGTAAAGCTTTCATTCTCTATACTAACAGAGGAGGGCTTGCATGATGACATATTTTCTGAGCTATAGGAAGTAAGAAATTCTTAATTTCTGGAATTATTGACCGACTGTAATAGTTCATTAACTATGAGGAATAGAACAGAGGCAAAATCAGGAACAGTTGTGAGAGAGCAGGGGTATGTTCATGGGGGGAGGGGGGTAACATACTTGTAAACATCCTTGCTGAAGTCTTGCACAAAGCCAGTAGGAACATTAGATTACATCAGTGAACATTTTGAAATATTATTATGTCAATTAAAATGTTAGGAGTGCAACAGGTCTGGCATCATGCTACAGTTTCAGTGCACTAAGAAGAATGGATTTCTGGTGTATGGCATTATTGACTGACTGCAACTATCTGGGATTTGCAAAGGGCAGGGGAAAAATAAAAGGTTACATCAGGGATGTTCTGTAAATGAAGGGAGAGGTAAGAGGTGAGGAAATGTCTGTGTCTGAATGTGTGCATTTGTCTGGGAGCGTAAATGAGAGGGTGCCTGTACCAATATAATGCAGGGTCCACCACAGGTGATTCTCATAGGTAAATGCTGAATAAGACTAGTGATAACACTACATGATTCAGAGACATGCAGATTAGCAGATAATGAGGTCCTTCCTCATTATGGCTAATGTGTCTTTTAATTGCATTTTTTGCAATCTTAGAAACAGATCTTCTTGGCCATATATGTTAATATATGAAGATGGATAGTTTATAAATCCCAGGGTGCATATATTTGAAAAGAAAACTAAACTTCAACAATATGCTATGTATAACACATTTTGGGTTGTCTGTTTAGGGCAATACATGAGTTGTGATGCTTTTGGGTAATAGAAAATCAACTTGAAAGCTACTAGACAGGTTTATGAATATATATAGGCACTTAGGATAGTTTAACCATATAAACATTCTAGTGTTGTCACTGCAAGAAGATCAGTCTAAACCTACCTCCCTAAACAACACCACCCTCTACCATCTTTCTTCCCCCTGCTACTTCTTTGTACAACCACTCTACTAAAGTCCTCCTTCCATGCTATCTCACTCTCTCTATATACCTACTCTCTCTATCTCTATAACCAGCCAGTCTTCCTTCAGAAATTGTACATAACTTTGTGTTTACCTCATCCTACTTGGCACTGTGAATCCAAATGTACATACTTCTTAGACGGTGAGCTTTTAACCAAGCTGTTCTTACTTTCTTAGATTGTATAAAATATCTCTGTTTGGAGTAATTTGTGTAACTTAATTTACTTCTGAACTTTTTCACTATGTATTGTTTCTCCTTAATGACAGGTATGTAGCACTGTTTTTTTTAATTTCTTCATTTTAGATCAGCTGGCATTTTTTTGCCAAACACTAGATTTGGTCAGCTAGATTCAGTAAATCACTCAGTAAAGTTGTATTTCATTGTGCACAATTGATCCGTGTTAAGGTCCAACTCAGACTAATTTAGAGGCTCAAGAATAAACAGAAAGGCTACTAAATTATTTGGAAAAAAGAGCTGCAAAGGTGCTAAGAATCAGTATGCTTTTTCCTATAATATTTTGATGACACTTGCAGAGTGTTCTGTGGGTTTACAGGTTCATAGATTCATAGGTAAGTACTAGGCTATCTATTCTTCTGAGTCTTTTTAAGCCTGTCCAATTTCCCTTTCAAGTGTGAAATTCAAACCCCATACCCTGCATCTTTAAGTATAGTCTTTCATTGTTGATGGTTAAATGTGTCAGGTGTTGGATTCTCATAAATGCAGTATAACACTGCCTCTGAAGCAAAAGAATCATAGAAAAGAAAGCATTACATTTTTATTCCTGCTTTTTCTCTGAGTTTGAGCAATCTTGGAGGCAATACACTTAGAGATTGGATCAGTGAAAACATAGCCTTCCCATTGGTGTGTGCAGTTAAAACTCTTAGGCAAAAATGAGGTATATTTACTTTCCTTTTTTTGTAAAGGTTTACATTGCAGTGTTTTTATACACACACACACACGCACACACCCGCACGCACGCGCACACACACACACACACACACACACACACACACACACACACACACACACACACACGTACACATATATGCATGTCCCCGAGACTGTGAGATATCTTTTCTGAAGACAAGTTACATTATCTTATTATAAACATGATAAGAAGAGGACTGCAGTTCATGTGGTAACATATCATACTTAAATGAAAGTTGGAGATATGACATTTAAAAGGTACAAAGACATATAAGGGTAGACATAATATAAAGACTAAAGGGGGCAGAGATGAGATGGGAAATTAGAGAAGATTTCTTTTAGGGATGATGACATGGTCACAGTATATTTTCTTACAATGGGTTTGTATGATATATATATAACCAGTACACTATAATTTACAACTAACATAAATAATGCAAGGTTAAATACTGCAGTGTGGTAGTATCTGCAAAACTATGTGAACACCTCTTATGTCATATCTGCCCTTATAATTTATGCTGTACATCACATTATACATACTCTGGTCTTCTCTGCTCATTAAAGTAAACAGAATCTCACACCCCACTGTGGGCTGCGGAGTTGAAATCAGTGGTAGGGATTTTAAAACCTCCCAGGTGAAGGACAACTGTAAATGATGGGACTATATATACGCTATCATTATAGAGAGCTAGTAGAATGTTTGTGCCATTTTGAACGTGCCTCTGTTTTCCTTGCATCATGTTTTAAGTGAATATTATTATGTTATCATGCCAAGAGGAACACAATGGAATATCAATGAAATCCAAAAATTATATTTACAGCAGTGAATACAGTTGTCAGAATTTCTAGATCTAGACATAAACATTTTTGTATCTTGTTTCATGTAACACAAGATTCATGCATTTTTACATTGTGAAATTCATGCCTTTGTAAGCAATCTTCCTAATAATGTGAAGAAAATACAAAGCATAGTGGGACTACAAATTATAATCATATACCAACAGAAAACTTGCAGGAATCTGCATATGATCAAATTTTTGTTGCAGGTACTGTAGCAACAGATATGATGGCCAGTGCACTTTAGTAGTCTAGAATGTCTCAGACAATCACCTATGAATCACTTTTTAATTATCCTGAAGTCTGAGACAGAAAGTATTGTAGATGAAAATTTGAAATGGCCATTCAGTTTTCACCTGTAATTGCCTTGCAGATTAAAGATTGATTCTTATTATGTTACTGCAGTCTTGTTTTCAAGTTTTGTAACTTTCTGTGCTTTCTTTTATCATATATATTTAACAAAGCAATTTCTTACCCTATACTTTCACTTTGATTGTACTGTATCGTGATGATTGTTTTCTTCATTGTTTAATATGAGCAATTATCTTTTAGATCCATTGCTGTTCATTAAAATGACATGGTTACAGTTATTCCCTCACTTTATATTAATGATTTTTCTTGTACAATATTGTCTGTGGTACCTTCTGTTTTATACTGTTACCATCCTCCCATTGTATGGATACCCTAAAGTTGTTTCCGTTTTTACTGGGTAGTACAATACATTTATATGTATGCATGCATCATTACTTTTTAATCATCATCTGAGGCTAATGAAGAAAAAAGTTTGCAAGATTGCATGACTATCTGAGCATGAAAATGTATGTGTGTGTGTGTGTGTGTGTGTGTGTGTGTGTGTGTGTGTGTGTGTGTGTGTGTGTGTGTGTGTGAGTGCGGTTGCTTGCTTCAAATTGTTATTTTGCATCAGTTTGTTGTTTTTGGCAAAATACTTGCAGACATAACTGTCATCTGCCCCTGATTTTGCAGACCATCCCTCATTTTGTGACATATTTTTGCCATGACCCTTGTAAGATTTTTGATTATATTCAGCCAGTACTGCCATACATTAGAGTTTATTTTTCTTATTATTACTCAGAAAAATGCATGTTGGTACAAAACCTATTGTTCTATTCACTTTTAAGTGAGTTAAAGTAATATTTAAAAATTCTCCCTGGTTTTCCAACTTTGTCATCATAGTATTTTTGGCTTTGTCTAGAATTCTTCACACATATGCTGACAGGTATGCTTGCATCACCTCTATACTATCAAACAGACTTTATCATCCACAAAAATAAAGTCTGATTGTATTTAAATTGTGCCCAGTTCAGATTTAACCTCAGAGATTATTACAGCAGATCGCATGCAGGCTACACAATGAGTATTATACTATGGATTATACTGTGTATTACTTCTAAAGTGTTTGCCAATTAACCTGAAAGAGCTCTATGCTGCTTAGTACAGTTGCTTGCTATTTACATATATGAATGTGGATATACATGCATTATGGTAATGTAATATCTGTAAATAACTGTCAGATGGCCTAATGGTTAAGGTGTTTACCTTACAAACACAAGGTGCAGGGTTTGAATCTCACAAGGGACAATTGGCTAGGCTTAAAATGGCTCGCAAGGACAGTTAGCTTAGTACTAATCTATGAACCTATCTATAAGACACTTCTCAACAGATCAAAATAATAAGCAACCATAAACCCTACAAACACTAATCAATTTGTGCAGATCTTTAAGCACAGATACCCCATATGTATATTTTTATTTAATGCTTGATAGATTACTGATGGACAAAAAAAGAGCATTTTAATAACTGATTGGGCTGTGGGGAAAATGTGCTTACAAATTAGAAATGATTTTGAAAAAAACTATTCTACAGATGCACAGAAAGTCAGTAACAGCAATAACAGTAGACAAAATAATCATTTCAAGACATTACAGTGATGCAGAAATGCAAAGGATGAAGGCAAAAACATAACAAAAATACTACCAAGTACAGCTGTGCAGGCTGCGTTCAAGACGTCTTTTTGTAGGCCACTCTTAAAACTAAAAGTCCTGACCAGAAGATTGCAGTTACTGGATCCTGTTTTCTTTTGCCATCTTAGAGTGAGAAATTCAATACTTTATTGAACTGTCTTGCATAAGCATGTTTCACTTACAACTTTTGTAATGATCAGTGCCTTGTTTTGCCTCTTAACATAACCAGTTTCTGAAAAGAGCCCAGCACTCCATAACTAAATAAATGTTTAAGATGTGCCAAAATAGCCCAGTGTTGCTGCATGTCTCTGATTTACCAACTTTTATTGGTCTTTATTTTTCTGGAAAAGACTAAAGCTTGGGGAAATATTTCAAGGAGCTTTTTGCATCTGACCTTTAGGCCTTCAGCAATATGACTTTACCATTTCATTCATTCTCTTGTAATAGAGAATTAGCCCATTATAGTACTGGGGAGAGAACTATTAAGAGGGGCTGCCAATAATGCAAACTGACAGCTGTATGTAACCCTGCAAGCATACTGGTAAAAGGGGGTTGTATATGGTCTAACTCTACCGGGTAAGCTATATGCATCCCACTATGAGTATATGGTCCTGTAGTCTCAGTAATGAAGGCTACCAAAAGGCAGTGACTTGGTGAGCTGAAAATCTCTCCCATGACACTACCCCCTCTTTGAAGGTATTGTACTTGCATGCCTCTTAAACTTTGCCACCCTCCTCCTATCAAGTTCCTGAGCTGCAATCAAACTCAGATTACCTAGGGTATAGTCATGGAAAGCCTGTGAGATTTATGAATTGGTAAAACGTTGAGTTTAAAATGCAATGTTCTTTTCTTTGAATTTCCTTGTTTTCTCTCTTTTGAGCATTCTACTGTCAGCAAGGGCACTGATGGAAATTTTAAACAGCTGCTGTCCAATGTTGAGCTTATCTTTAACATACAGCATAAAGGTAGTTTGGTAACAAACTACACTATCCTGGCCATTCCTCCCACCTCAGGTAATTGATTGTTAGATGTGGCTATAGTGGGAAGCAGTTTATTAGCCAAGGAAGGAAGGAGACAAGTGCCCAACAAGTGTTGCATGGGGAAGGACTAAATAATGCAGGAAAGATAAGCTTAGGTCCTAAAAGAGAGATAACATAGTCTGATATACAGCAGAGTTCAGACCTCCTTCTTAAATCTTCAAGTGAAGTGACCAGAGGAAGGATTGGAGTGGAAGGAGTGAATTTATTTGCAGTCTGTTTGAGTCAGTAAAGGATAAGGGCATATAAAGCTTGTGAATGAAAGTGTTTCTTGAAGATTTGGCACAGTTTAAGAATAATGGACTTAATGCTATGCATTAATTAGCAAAGTTTGTCAAGTTTATGGAATGTGACGTTTGTTAGGCCTCTGAGCTCATCTCTGACTCAGGGATATATAAAAGCACAGTGTTCTAGGACTATTTATGCAAAATGAAATGGCAATGAACAATAAATGGAAAAAGAATGTTAAAATGAAGTATTAGTAGGATTTATAATCTTCTTTTTCTTTCAGCTGTTCCCGTTAGGGGTCACCATAGCTGACCATCTGTTTCCATTTCTTCCTGTCCTCTACATTTTGCTCTGTCACATCTACCACCTGCACGTCCTATCTCATCACATCTATAAACCTTATCTTAGGCCTTCCTCTTTTCCTCTTACCTGGCAGCTGCATCCTTAGCATCCTTTTCCCAACATACCCAACATCCTATTCAGCACAAGTCCAAATCAACACAATTTTGCCTCTCTGGCTTTGTCTCTAACTGTCCAACCTGAGCTGACCCTCTAATATACTGATTCCTAATCCTGTCCATCCTCATCACACCCAATGCACATCTTAACATCTTTAACTCTGCCACCTCAAAGCTCTGACTCCTGCCTTTTTGTTAATGCCACTGTCTCCAACCCATATAACATAGCTGGTCTCACTACCCACTTGTAGACCTTCCCTTTCACTTTTACTGGTATCTGTCTGTCACAAATTAATCCTGACACTCTTCTTCACCCACTCCACTCTGCCTGGACTCTCTTCTTCACCTCTCTTCCACACTCACCATTACTCTGAACTATTGATCCCAAGTATTTAAACTCATCCACCTTTGCCAACTCTACTCTCTGCATCCTCATCATTCCTCTATCCTCCCTCTCATTGATACACACATGCATTCTATCTTATCAACCTGTTCCCTACTCTCACTTCAGATTACAATGTCATCCACAAACATCATAGTCCATGGGGACTCCTGTCTGATCTCATCTGTCAACCTGTCCATCTTCATTGCAAATAAGAAAGGGCTCAGAGCTGACCATTGATGTAATCCTACCTCAACCTTAAACACATCCATCATTCCTACCGCAGACCTCACCACAAGCACACCCTCGGACATATCATGTACCACTCTCTTACATACTTCTCTGCCACTCCCAACTTCCTCATACAATACTACACTTCCTCTCTAGGCACCCTGCCATTACATTCTCAAAGTACATAAAAGACACAATTCCTTCTGACCTTCTCTATAATTCTCCATCAATACTCTCAGAACAAACATCGCATCTATAATGCTCTTTCCTGGCATGAAACCATACTGCTGTTCACTTATCATCACCTCCCTTCTTAACCTAGCTTCCACTACTCTTTCCTATAACTTCATGCTGTGACTGATCAATTTTAGTTACTACAGCTCTGCACATCACCCTTATTCTTAAAAATCAGTACCAAAACACTTCTTCTCTACTCCTCAGGCATCCTCTCACTTTCCAAGATTTCATTAAACAATCTGGTTAAAAACTCCACTGCCATCTCTCCTAAACACATCCATGCTTCCACACGTATGTACAGCCTTTCCATTTTTCATCCTTTTCATAGCTGTCCTTACTTCCTCCTTGCTAATCTGCTGCACTTCCTGATTCATTATCCTCACATCATCCAACCTTCTCTCTCTCTCTCATTCTCTTCATTCATCAGCCCCTCAAAGTACTCTTTCCACATGCTCAACACACTCTCTTTGCTTGTGAGAATGTTTCCCTCATTATCCTTTATTACCCTTACCTGCTGCACATCTTTCCCTGCTCAATCCTTCTGTTTAGCTAATTGGTGCAGGTCCTTTTCTCTCTCTTTAGTGTCCAACCTTTCATACAACTTTCTATATGCTGTATCCTTAGCCTTTTCTACCTCTCTTTTTCAATGCACCTCATCTCCTTATACTCCTGTCTACTTTCTTTATCTCTCTGACAATCCCACTTCTTCTTCACCAACTTCTTCCTCTGTATACTCTCCTGTACTTCCTTGTTCCACCACCATGTCTCCTTTACCTCCTTCCTCTTTCCAGATGTCACACCAAGCACCTTTTTAGCCATCTCCCTTACTAGCTCTGCTGTAGTTACCCAGCTATTCGGTAACTCTTCACTGCCATCCAGTGCTTGTCTTAACTCTTCCCTGAACTCCACCTCACAATTACCCTTTTTCAATTTCCACCATTTGATCCTTGGTGCTGACCTCACACTCCTCCTCCTCTTCTTGATCACCAATGTCATCCTACAAACTACCATCCTATGCTGCCTAACTACACTTTCCCCTGCCACCACTTTACAGTCTCCAATCTCCTTCAGAATGGCCCTTCTTCACAAGATATAATCCACCTGTGTGCATCTTCCTCCACTCTTGTACATCACCCTATGCTCCTCCAGCTTCTTAAAATACATATTCACCACAGCCATGTCCATCCTTTTCACAAAATCCACTACCATCTGACCTTCTATATTCCTCTCCTTAACACCATGCCTACCCATCACTTCCTCATCCCCTCTGTTCCCTTCACCAACATGCCCATTGAAAACCACTCCAATCACCACTCTCTCACCCTTGGGTACACTCACCACCACTTCATCCAACTCGCTCCAAATTTTTTCTTTCTTATCCATCACACATCCAACTTGCGGAGCATATGCACTAACAACATTTATCGTCGCACCATCAATTTCCAGCTTCATAAACATCACTCTGTCTGACACTCTTTTCATCTCCAAAACACTCTTGGCATACTGTTCCTTCAGGATAACCACCATACAATTTATCCTCCCATTCACACCATGATAGAACAATTTGAAATTGCCTCCAATACACCTGGCCTTACTCCTCTTCCAGCTGGTCTCTTGCACATGCAATATATCAACCTTCCTTCTCTCCATCATATCAGCTAGCTCTCTCCATATACCAGTCATATTGCCAACATTCAAAGTTCCTACCCTCACTACCACACTCCTAACCTTCCTCCTCCTCTCTTTCTGCCTTCAGGCATGCCTTTCCTCTCTTCTTCTCCTTCTCCTCCGGCCAACAGTGACCCAATTTCCACCAACACTGTGTTGGCTAACAGTAATGGTGGCAGTCGTTGTTAACTTGGGCCTCGACCAATCCGTTATTGAAATCTGTACTGTTGTCTGCATATGTCATTTGGCAAAAGTTTTATACCAGATGCCCTTCTTGATGTAACCCTCCCCATTTATCTGGGCTTGGGACTGGCATGAAGAAATGCACTGGCTTGTGCATTCCCAGTGGCTGGGTTAGGATTTATAATTTTAATAAGATACATTAAACGGGTGAACAGTATCACCATTAACTGCTGGAAATTTTTTGCTTGTGGTCTTCTGGTAGGTTGCTTACATCTCAATCCCCTTGTTTTCTCCCTGCCTGATTCTGTGGGTTCCTGCTATGGTTTGTTGTACTCTAAGTTAGAAGCCAAGGTTTAGGAATGGATATCAGTTTTATATTGTTTGACAGATGCAGCCAGCTGGAGATAAGGGGATTTTTCTTATTGCTAACTATGATTATGATCATTTCTGTCTTTTCTTTGGCGCTGATATATTTCTAAGCATGCACATTCCTCTCCTGATGTGCAGTATGCCATTATTTAGCTGTTATTTCAAAAATATTTTATTACAGGTAAATTAATTCTGTTTGTACGTTTTTGAGGTTTAGACAGAGTTTTGTAGCTGCTGGTCTTTTTTATGGCCTTTTTCAAGCACAACAATGCATTTCCCCTGTTTTTCTGTTTGTTTGTATTAAGGTTAGAAAATCTTTTAAGTAGATCTTATTTGAGTTTGTGGAGACTTAGAAGTAGTTTACCCTTTCTGACTTGTCTTTAACCCCCCCGCCATACCACTTCATTAATATGTGCTAATCTTAACCCTAACCCCAACCCTGCTCTTCCCATGCCCTAATCCTACTCTGCTCCTTGCCTTAGGAAAACCCTTTCCATAATACTACCACTGCACAAGACAAGCTCAGTCACAGACATACATGCTGACAAACATGCATAGCACTAGAGCTATCCCCTTACCTACCCCTTACTGTAACTGTAACCCACCAACACTCACACAGACACATTCCCAGCCCTAATACCAACCCAATTACCTCTGTTTACATTCTGAGCAGTGTACATTTTGACCTGCTTGCATTCTGATAGTGCCCTTATGAGTGTCTACAGTCTGATTTTTCTACATTCTGAATGACAAGTATATATGCATATATCTATATATCTATATCTATATATCTATATCTATATATATATCTATATGTGTTCATGACGTGCAGTGCGGTTTGTGGATTTAGTTGGGGATTTAGGTAAGTGGTGTTTATGTAAAGGTATTGGGTAGGGATTTTAGTGTGTGTGAGTGTGTGCAGTGGTGTTTTTTGTGTGTTAGTGTGTTTAGTGTGACTTCGGAGTTAGTATACATAAGTAGGGTGTGTGGGGGGTGGGGGGGGGCTTGGCCCCCTGCTTATAGGTAGGGTAGGTGTGTTTGTATGTTATGTTATGTTTGTGTGTGTTGTTTTGTTTGTTGTAGTGTAGTTATGTAGGTGCATGTGTGTTTGTTTGTGTGGTGGTGGTGGTGTGTGCGTGTGTGTGTGTGTGTGTGTGTGTGTGTGTGTGTGTGTGTGTGTGTGTGTGTAGTCGTGATTTTGGTTTTCGTGCTTGTGGGATTTCGAATTTGTGGAATTTCAACTATGTTGTTTTTCTTTCGGCTTTTCCCGATTAGGGGTCGCCACAGCAGAATTCCAGTCTGCTTATGATTGGCAGTCAATTTTTATGGTGCCGAGGTGCCAGCCCGACGCTCAACCCCAACCTTCAACGAAGGCATGCCCATGTCTTTCGAATGCCTCTAGACTGTGGGGAGAACATGCAGACTCTACACAGAAGGAGCTCCAGACAAGAATCGAATGGGAGAACTTCTTGCTGTGAGGTGACAATGCTACCGCTGCACTTGAAATACTGAAAT
>NC_056735.1:1982409001-1982421501 GCF_019279795.1 Protopterus annectens
TTCTATGAACAGTAAAATCAACCTCAATCACATTTTAGATTCCAGTATGGCTCTAATAGATATAGCATCATTTATTCCTGGGTGCACTGTAGCATTTAGTAATATTTGCCATTTAGTTTCTCTCTCATTTAATTTCTTCTTCTCATCACAGATGTTAATTGCATTTACCCCTTCATGCCCCATTTTTTTCTTCCCACCCCCAAAATGGATCTATCAATCTATATAGCTCTATCTCCATCTATATATAATACATATCTATATACATCGATTATCTATCTTTCTTTCTGTCTATCTATATTATCCATATTTGAACAAGAGCACTCATCCATCTTCCTGCTTAACTGAGTAAACTACTGGAAACTTTTACAGACTGTCTTTATTCCTCCTCAGGGAGGGTATCAGAGAGAGTGGATCTCCTAGATCTTCTAGCTAAAGTGATTTTATCTGGACTAGTCCTTTATACTCTTTTTCTTGTTAGTTCTCTCACCTCTCACCCTCTGGGTCACAGGTGGGATGTCAGACGTCACTCCAGCCCTCTGGATTACCTCTGTTTTCTATATTCCAGAGAAAGAATATAACCTGTCCACCACCCTCCTCTCCTCTCTTCTCTCGTCAAAACATTTCACACAGAGTTTAAGCATGCAATCCACTTGACTCTACAAAGAAATCCTTCCCCCAAATCTCTTCATGCTAAGGAGCATTTTATATATATATATATATATATATATATATATATATATATATATATATATATATATATATATATATATATATATATATACACACAGATACACACACACACACACACACACACACACACACACACACACACACACACACACACACACAAACACAGAGAGGTGACTTTGCTCATATATTATGTTTCATATAGTATAGCAATAATTAACAATCAGATGGCTAACTTTTAGGAAAACAGTGGCAGTTGCTGTACTGACTAAGGCAATGAGAACATATTGCGTTACATTAAGATGTGCCTGACCAAGCTTGTTTTTTTTTCTTCTGATCTACACACACTATTGCTGTCATTATTATGACAAACTCCCTTAGGACTAGATTGATTATGCTCAAAATGTGAACCTCAGGTACACCATATCTACCCAAAGTGTTCACCATGGAGAGTATATTTTTTCGAGTAAAGATGGTGTATTCTAATTGTCATCTGTTTTATTATATACTATATTTATTCATGTAACAAAAATGATGCAGGATTAGATGCTTACATTGTTATATCACATTTTACCTTGCACACTGATCAACAGCTCGATACACAGTGACTTTGTACTTGGATAAGGAGTAAAAAGCACCATCTGTTCCAGTGACTCTCGTTGAAAGTTATCTGTTTAAGTGTTCTTGAATTAAAGCCTTTGCTGAAATTTACATGCCTTTTTTACATGGAAAATAGAAAAGTATACATTGCTTGTTACTGCCATGTATAACTTAGATCTGATGAAGCTCTGACAAGTGCAAAAGTGTTCACCTCCTGTTTTAACTTAACGCACTGTAGTTTATACAAGCAACACCAGCTTGAATCCTGTTTTCTTATTTTAATAATAATGCAAAGTGATCTTTAACACAGATGCTACATGAGAAGTTTGACAATGGCCTATTTTAATAATTTATTTGTAAACAACAAGGGTAATCATCCCTGTACAACTAGTTTTCCTTTTTTGCATTTTGAATATCTATCTATCTATCTATCTATCTATATATATATATGTATGTATATATGTAAATGTTAAGGTGAATCACATGCTATATTACCATGCATATTTTGGTCAAGGTTTTCAGGAGGAATGGACAGGTGCATTAAAGATATGGGCATTTTAACTTGTCAGTTGTTCTTTGGGTTAGTCAACATGACAGAATGTCGATAACTTATTGCTATACTGGAGTTGTTTATGTCTGTGTCTGTGTACAGATGATGCAGCTACTTTCAGAGACACAATAAAATGCTTTTAAAGACATGGAGGAAGCAGGTGGGGGGAAGAGGAAATGCCAATGAGCATCCATTAAGAGAAGCTGCTTTTTGGTGGCACAGTAGCATTGTATGATTAAGCTGGTACAGTGCAAGAACTGCCAGTCTCCCCCAGGGTAATGTACCCTGTGGACACAGGCATTCGATAAAAATTGTTCTGGCTAGGAAAATGTTGAAAGCATGGAGAAGTACAATGATGTGGTTCTTGATTCACATGGACAAAATTATATAGAGAAGCTAGAAGCTAAGATTGGAGGATAGGGTACCTATGGCTGCATACGGAAATGTCCAGGGTGGGGCAGTCACAGTGAAAGTCCCTACAACAGCTGTAATTGACATAACGGCACATGTATAATGCCTTCTGACTGCATCTTGAGCCTCTGGAGTCTAACACAGAGGGGTTGAGGCCTGGGTCTGCTTCCTTGGATAGCAGGGTAAAACAATGCTTAGCTTGATGCTGCCTGCATCTTTCTCACTTGGACTTCAGGCTTCTGGCAAAGGCACTTGCCTCCCCCATAGTGCCTGTTTTAGAAAAAGTGATGAGGTTAAAACTACCAACATAAAAATTTCAACAAAACACAAATTAAAGGTCATGCTGTTAAATGCTAGGAGTCTAAACATGAAACTGCACTCATTGCAAGAATTCTTAACCTTGGAAAATGCTGACATCTGCACAGTCACAGAAAGCTGGTTCAAAGCTGCGGAGGGCACCCCAGCCATATCTGGTTACTCATCCTATTGTGCATTTAGTCCCCAAACTGTGGGTAGTAAAGCCAAAGGATGTGGAATTTCAATATATACTAAAGACATGCACACCTCCAGGCTGGTCAAACAGCATGGTGTACAGGAGACACACCAAGTGCAGTTAACCATTGACATGACCCCTATACAAATCATAGTTAGCTACCGGCCCCCAAATATGACTCAAGATGCCCAAACAGCCGATCTAGACCTCTTTGAATCTATCAAGATTCAACCCTTTACCCTGATCCTGGATGACTTTAACTACCTAAACATAGACTGGAAGAACTACTCATGCCAGAACACAAATGCCCAGAGATTCCTCAATTTTGTCAATGCAAATGCTTTAGAACAGCTAGCCGATACCCCCCACAAGAGTTTCTAATATCTTGGACTTGGTATTAACTAACATGAGTAACCACTGCAGCATCCCTGCAGTATCATCCTCCCTTGTAAGATCCGACCATAAAGTGGTCACTTTCAAAGTCATCATCTCACCCCCCCCCCCCCAGCTAGAGTCAAACAAAAAAAAATCACCAAAGCTGATTACAGCCTCCTGAGGATGGTATAAACAGCTTCACAGCCTAGGAACTGGCACTAGAATCCAAAACTATGCCAAATTACTATACAAACATTTATATTGATGCATGGAATCAGAAATACCTGACAGGACAAAAACATCCTCCACAAGGAAGAGTAAACCTGTCTAGTGGACATCTGCAATAAATAAACTCTATAAAAAAAGAAAAAAATTGCTGTCCAGGACCAAGAAGGAGCAGGTGCCCAATTGGAAGCAATTTCATCTTAGCCTAAACAAGCAAATAAGAGCACTAGTGAAATCCTCCATAGCAAACTTTGAGTCCAAATTAGCCACATCTGCTAGAGGCAATCGTAAGGCCTTCTTCACATACATCCGTAATCTCAAAGGTAGCACCCAGATCTGTTCAGAACTGGTGACCAAGGATGTCACATATACAAATGCCGTAGATATAGCAAACTTGCTATCTGACAGATTCAGCGAAAATGTCACACATCTGCCCCCCCCCCATCAGTAAATCAGGACATTCCCAATAGCTGTTCCCTTCCCTTTATATCTAGGGATCAGGTCATCACTGCTCTGTCAAAGGAAAAAAATACATCCTCCAAGGGACCTGATAACATCCCAGGCTGCATCCAACATGAACTCAGGCTGGAACTTACAGCAGCATTAGGCGCCCTATTCAACCAAAGCCTGAGTACCGGCTTTGTCCCACCTGAGAAGAGGACAGCCACTGTCATCCCATTACACAAAGGTGAAGTGTCCACTGATCTGGGAAATTATAGACCTATCAGCCTAACTAGCCTGATCTGCAAGGAGGCCATGGGATGGATTATCATGGACCTCATTAACAAGGACATTGGCAACCTCCAAACAAGCGATCTCACACAGTTAGGCTTCATCAAGGGGAGGTCATGACTGTTAAATTTGGTCGACATTTTTGAGACAGACACCAAAGCCATGGACGAGGGGAAGGCAGTGCACACCACCTACCTTGACCTGGCCAAAGGCTTTGACACTATTCCCCACTCGGGCATAATAGATAAACTCTCTCAACTAGGCATCAATCATTATGTTACCAGATGGATAGCTAATTGGCTCACTGATAGAACCCACCTAGTCAAAGTAGAGGAAGCCACCTCAAGCAGTAGATCCATATTGAGTGGCATACCCCAGGGTTCGGTCTTGGGGCCTCTGTTATTTGGGATATAGTTTTCTGAGGTGCAGGCCAAAACCAGTGAGCTATGGCTGACCAAGTTTGTAGATGACTGCAAGCTGGGCGCAGTCATCAAGTCGCCTAGTGGCGTAGGCATCCTCCAAGAGGGTGTCACCCAAACAAATGACTGTTGCCAGAAACATGACCTCAAGCCGAATATTAAAAAATGTATCATCATCCCCTTTGGGAAGAGTGACATCCCCTCAAATTATCACATTAATAACAACGTCCTAAGCATGCAGTCAGTCATGAGGGATTTGGGCACCTAGATTGATAGCAACCTGACTTTTGACCACCATGTTGCTTCCATTATACAGAAAGCTTTCTACATGGCCCACCTCATAAGTATGAGTATCTCATCCAGGGACATGGACGTCATAACATCCCTGTATTCTTCCCTTATAAGGCCCATTATTGAGTACAATGCCTCATTCGGCATGTACCTAGCAAAGCAGATGCAGCAGCTGGAGAGACCTCAGAGGTGCCTCAGCAGGAGAATCCAGGGCCTCAAAAATCTACCATACACAGATAGACTAAAAACCCTATCCCTCTACTCTGTTTTATACAGACTCCTCAGAGGTGACCTCTGTCTGGCATACAAGGTGATCTCGGACCCACACCTTGTTAGGACTGCTGCATATCCATAAGTCAAGCTCCACTCAAGTAACCCACACATTTTTGGCCTCAATCTGGTCTGTGACATCAATAAGACTTGTTGGCAGGACAGATTTGTGTCCCAGAGACTCCCTATCTGTGGAATAGACTCCCTCTCCACATCAAGCAGAGTAACTCTTTAGCCCTTTTTAAGCACAACCTGGATAACTGGATGGGAAATAGAAAATACATCCCTGGGATTCCACCCGTCCCTGCTGGACATGGGCATTGGGTGTGATTTGTCTATACATGGGTTAAACTCTTGGCTAGGCTTATAAGGGCCTCAGGCTGAATAGCCTAGTAACTTCCTATGATCCTATGATTCCATGATCCTAGTGAGAAGCACTTCATTAGAAGTCGGTGGCCGAAATCTATTGCCATGCATATAACTTGGGCAGTGAGTAAGAAATTTTTTTTTTAAACAAGAAACATATTTATTAAATTATCACTCATGACATAGGCAATCATACATTTATATAAATGAAAACAAACCACATTGACATAATACATCACTTATAATCTGTTCAATCATTGCCAGTCAAACATTATATATCTCACTCAAATCCTGCATTCTTTTAAACCTCATTCCTCCTCCAAAACATTATTCTGCATGTATTGTTCCCACATTTCCCATTTCTTCTATAGAGTTTGGTCCTACCTTTTTCTAAAAATCCCATTTCCATTTGTTTTATATCTGTTACTATATTCACTACTGCTAGTATAGTTAGTTTAGACTTACTACGTCTTGGCAATTCCGCAATTTGCTCATCCAGTATTTCTGATAGAGTACTCTGCAGGGAATTTTCAAAGTCTGTCAACTCAATGTACTCCCAAAAATATCTTCCCAGTTATATCTTCTTCCCCATCACGCCTCCAACATTTGCTACCTACCCGAAGAAAATTTTTGAAGTCTACCTGGGGTATAAAAACATGTAAGCCACGGTGGTACAGCGATAGCATTGTTGCCTTACAGCAAGAGGTTCTCCTGTTCGATTCTTGGCTGGAGTGTGCCTTCTGTGTGGAGTCTGCATGTCCTCCCTGTGGTCGAGTGGCCTCCGAAAGACATGAGTGAATGGGCGTGCCTTCGTTGAAGGTTGGGCGTCGGGCTGGTAACTCGGCACCATAAAAATCTCCTGCCAATCATTAGCAGACCGGAGTTCCGCTGTGGCAACCCCTAACCGGGAAAAACCGAAAAGACAAACAACAAATTGGGGTATAAAAACATCTATGTAAACACTTCCAAACAAAGATTCTAAATCTTGTAGACTTTGTTGCATATTTGGGAGACATACATATATCCCACATTGCTTCTTTCTGAATTGCTTATCCAGTCTCTCTTCCAATCCTTTCTAACCTCCTCTGAGTGTTTCTTATAGTTATCATGCAATATTTTATATACTCTACTAATTTATTCCTTTTTTTAACAGCAGCTTCTGTTCTAGATACTACTAAAAAAACTGTACCAGTGCTGGTCTTTCACTTAGGATCCCATATTTCTTTCTCTTTGTCTGTACTCTGATATCAGTCTTTGATAGGGAAGGCAATCTCTAGGCTACAGTCCAAATAAATTCTTGACCTGTTCCCATTCTTTTACCTTTAACTTTCTAATTATTTGCTCCCAATACTTTGGTTCCTTTGCCACTTTTCTCCAGTAAATTTCATCCCCCTTTTTCCTATTGTCTGTATCCCTAATCACAGTTATCCCTAATGGCAGCCTCTCCTTTCTCCATTCAAATGTTGGCTTAGTTCATAGAATACTTTTTGCTACTTTATATGAATATAATATTCTGTATGGTTATTGTTATTCTCCTTAGGGATCTGAATCCAAAATACCAGTCTTTATTTCCTGAGCTTCTCTCCTGTTTCATCATCATCAGTTTCAACTTTGAATTATAACTTTCTGCTTGTGCTATGTATAGGAGCCTTAACTGTGTAGCTCTGAAATACTCCTTCAAATCAGGTAATCCCAAACCACTTTGTTCTATTGGAAGAATCAGCTTATCTCATTTGACTCTTGTCATCTTCTCCTCCCAGATAAAATCATTCAGCTCTTTATTAATTGCTATCCACAGCTTCTCCTCTGGATGATGAAAATATGCCTGATCTGTGCATAGTACTAAAGGGACTAAAACATTTTGACCGCTTGTAAATTGATATCCATATCCATAAAACAGAGCATCCAATTTCTCATTTCTCATTTTTTGCATTATCTTTTGTTTAGTCTCTCCTCACATATCCTTAGCTATCACAACAAAATCCTTTATAATTCATACTCCTAAGTACTTGCTGAACCAATTTGTGTGTGGGTACATATTTTACAGTTATTTCCTTTGTTTTACCTTTATTGATTTTGTATCCTGAAAAGAACTAAAACTGTCTCAAAATGTTCCACAAAACTAAAATGTCCTTTTCTGGTATTATCAGGTATAAAATAATATCATTTGTAAATAAAGCCAGTTTTTTTTACTACCATACCAATTATATCCTTGAATTTCTTAATCATTATTTTCTTTGCCAATGCTTCTAAATATAGCACAAATAACAAAGAGGAAGGAGAACACCTCTGCCTGGTTACACTGCTCAAACAGAAGCTATCAAAGAGGAACCCATCCACTTTAGATTTCACCTCTGATCCCTCATATATCCTAATCAGCCTTATAATTTTATCAAGGAATTTAAATGCTTCCATTGCCCTGATCATAAAATCCTAGCTTACTCTGTCGAATGCTTTCTTTGCATCAATACTCACCAAAATCAGTGGTATTTTCTTACATTCTGCTTCCCTTTGGATTGTCATTGTTCTATTAATGTTGTCAAATGCTTGCCTCCCCTCCACAAAACCACACTGATCCAATCCATATCTATTAATTTTGGCATTACCTTTGCCATTCTTTTAGCTATTATAAACATAACCTCTTTATAGTCATGGTTTAGATTTAAAATGGGCCTGGATCAGATGGGTCTTTGCCATCATTAGGTATTATAGCCACCACCGATTTCTTCCAGGATGTTAGTGCTTCTCCTCCTTTTAAAATACTGGGGACTATTCAGTAGATGGATTATATATCACCATGTTTATCTCATCTCCTCCAATCCTAACTTTAGTAATTGAGCCTCATCTACCTCTAACTTTGACATATTTAATTCTTCCATAAACATTTCCATTTGTACCATTTCCTGATTTCCACATTTCTCTGCTTTATAAAGGTTTTTTATAAAATTTCTGAAACATTTCTAGTACCGCTACAGGATCTGTGGTTATCTTCCTTCTTATAGGCTCTGTAAGCTTGGCGACAACCCTTTCTATCTTCTGCTGCCTGAGTCATTGTGCTAAACATTTTTTGTGCTCTGGTGTTATTATAAAAAATAAATTTTCTTAACAGCAGTCTTTCTAAACTCATGCATATTAGTGAGGTAATCCCTTATTTTCTGTTTAGCATTCTGCAATTGCTCCTGTTCTTGTTCTGTGAGATTCCCCCTATTCTGCAATACTTTAATCTTTGTCAGTCCCTCTAAACAATGTTTGCTACTTCTTAACCATATCTCTCATTCTTTTATTTCCACCCTACTTTTAAACTCCAATTAAATGTTATCCCACTCCCTAACTATATTTTCAGAAGAAATTCCTATCTTCCCTAATAACCCCTGAATAACTTCCACTACTCATTCCTTAAATTCCTGTCTTTTCAATGGATAGGTGGGAATGCGCCAATGTCTCATTTTTATTTCATTACCCTGTGTTTTTATTTTAGTTATTATTGGCATGTGATCTGAAATAGTTATTGGATGCATATCAAAACCTTCAATTAAGTGCACATGTCCCTGTGAAATATACATTTTTGTCAAGCCTAGCCCAGTTTTTGTACCTTGGGGAATAATATGAAAATTCACTCTAAACTCCTATTACTAAATTCACATCTTCCATGCCAAATATTTTCATAAATTACTCCAAAAATCTACCCTATTTTGTTATATTTTCCATTCTGGGCCCTGCAATATAGCCTCACTGCTGCAAATTAAATTCCAATCTCCATTTATAGTAATAGTCCCTGCTGAAAGCTGATTTTTTATTCTCCCATAATTTTCTTCAGCTCCATTATAGCACTTTTAGGTGGAATACAAATACATGCCAGTGTAGTCCTCCTCCCTTGCCAGCAATCCCTTAGTACTACAAATCTACCATTATTATCTTTTTTTTCATCCTCTTCCCTCACTATTGGAGCTCCTCCTGCAATTAATATAAGTACCCCCCTTTTCTTTGTCCCAGATATTCTGCTGAATAACCATCCTGAAATCCTCTCGTTATCAAATGTGCATGCTCATTTCTTTCCAAGTGTGTCTCCTGTAGCATAACTATGTGCACTCTACATTTTGATGTAGTTCACTGCTCTTTCTTTTTTGTATTTGTCTGTGAGACCATTTACATTTAAAGATAATATAAACAGTGTCATCATTATGTTAAGAAGTTATTATTCCTACCTGTTATGTGTAACAGCTTTTTTTTAAATGTCTAGTTTCAGTTTTTATGTTACATGCAAACACTAATGTTTGGCAGGTTGATCTTTTATACAACTGTTCTTATCAGTGAGGAAGACGATTTTGGGAAGAAAACTTGACTTACTGGTCTAGGATGTGGTTTGGATGACTGAAGGGCAAGATGATCTAAAAATAAATACCTGATAATGGCACTTGCAGGGGTGAGTAACTGTAGGCCATTTAAATTCAAAGTAAGAACATGAGGGGTAGGGGCTTAGGTTTTGTGTATCTTCTGTGTATAACTATACAGAAAATACCTAAGCAGGCTATCCCAATGGTTATTTCCTTGACATATAGGAAGCACAGAAGATGAGGCAAGTGCAGACTTAGTTACTTTATGACTAATGATTGAGGAGAAGAATGGCTACTGATTTATCTCCTTACTGGTATTAGGCATTCCATCTTCAGACTAGGTGTTATGGTGAACAAGGCACAACTGGTTAGGAGAATGGAGCAGTCCAAGGGTAATGGCTTAGTTATAGGTAGATCTTGCATATAAAATTTTGCAGATGACTAAAAGCTTGGTTCCATCAACAGCCCCCTTAAAGGCACTCAAATCCTCTAAGAGGGCTTAATTTGGACAGATTTGTGGTGTCAGGATCACAGTCTAAAGCAGAATGACAAAAATGTAGCAGCAGTTTGAGAAATGTGAACTTTCACACACCTACCACATAAACAACACCCCTTTAAAATAGACACTGTCATTAAAGATGGGCACGTTCATGGAAAATGAAAACAATCACATATACTCTTTCATTAGAAAAGCCTTCTAACTCACCAAACTGATTACTAAGGACAGGTTTTCTCAGACTAAGGAAGTGATCATTCCATTCTACTCTACTCTTATCAGGCCTGTAAACACTTAACCCAGCTTGAACAACCCCAGAAGATCCTCATTAAAAATCTCAAGCATGTTCTCTCTATGTTACTCGGAAAGTCTAAAATCCTTGTCTCATTTTCTTTGTCTAGCAGACTTATGGGATGATCTATGCTTGACATACAAAACTGTAAATTACTCAATCTTCTTTGATCTACTACATATTCCTTACACTGATAAATGCAAGCACAAGATCAAGGAACCTAAATCCATTTTTGTAACATGAATGGGACTTGCTGATGTGAAAGATATATTTTCAAGAATTCCTCATCTCTGGAACAAACTCCTGTAAAACAAAGCATGCCCATCAATATTGTCAACTGTAACCTACATTAATGTATGCAAAACCATACATTTACAAGTCTAGTCCACCCAACCCTTATGTACGGGGGAAATAACTAGTTTGGTGTACCAGTGGGATTGAGGTGTCTAGGTTTCAAAAGGCTTAACTGGTCTATTATCTAGGAGAAAATTATCACTCTATGAACCTATGAACTTTGAACTTCAAGCAAAGCTCAGAATATGACTTGGTGAGCAAAAATATTTCTATTTCCTGTCCCTCATTTACTGGCTCAATAGTAAAAACTATAACTTAACTCCTCAAAAACTAAAACTATGCTTTTTGGAACCACTGCAAAAGGCAAAAGAACCCCAACTCACTTCTTATTCTTGACCACCTTAATAATGCCACTGAATGGGCTAAAACCTTTAGATACTTAGGAATCTGGCTTGATTCTTTACTTAACTTCTACTATCATTTCAAAAACACTAAGAAAAAGATAAACATCCTACTTTTTTGGTCCAACAAAATCTCCTCTTTTCTCACCCATCCAGTAAGAAATACTATTGGCAAAGAGATTTTTCTACCCCAAATTAAGTACTGCCTTCCTCTTGTAGCATCTTCCTCCAAAAGAAATTCAACCACCATCCAAATAATCTTTAATTCCATCTGCCACTTCATTACCCTTTCCTCATAGTATGAACACTGCTGTTGTACACTAGCCAAAGTCATTTAGCTGCCGGTTCAGCAATAAGCCAATTTAGTCCTTGGCTTCCAGCTTTTCTGGTTCCAGAAAGAAAACTCCTGCCCTTTTCTTTCCTCTAGCCTACTTAGTCAGCCACCATCAAATAACCTTAGGTCTCATAGCCACTCTGGGTCTCTCTTGCAAGCACCTAAAACCAGACTTCTAACCATTCCCTTTCTACCTTTGGACCCATGCTCTGGAGGGATCTTCCCTCAGATCTTAAAAACCTGCCTAATTACTCCTCCTTTCAGACACAACTTAAAGAAAATTTTACAGCACAAGCTGCTTGTAAATGGTCTGTTTCAGATCACATGACCTAGTGTCCTTAGTCTCCACACATGCTGCCTATCATTTTAACTATAGCATCTCTGCTCTACCTCCTAACATGCAATTACTCTAACTGATGAAAGAATTTTAAGTAGTGGTTTCTGTCGATTACCTTCTTAAATCATTTTTTCTTTTGTATATTAACTATATCTTTTAGTGTGCTCTTCTATGGTATAAATTATTTTTTATTTTATTGTCACTACTTGATGTGTGTTCACATTCTGAGCTGAGACTGAAAGTGGTCAATGGGATCAGTGCTTTACCCTATTTAACAAATTGTTTAAATAAATAGATACATTTCTGATAGGGTAAAGGTTATGTTCCCATGGGAAGGGCATGATACCTCCTAATTCGGGAGGTGAGATCTAACAGTCGTGCAGGGAATGGCTTTTATTGCATCCTGGTAATGGACAACTACCACCTTGGAAAGAGGTGATCACAAAGAGTATGTGAAGGTAGATGTATATGTATTTTTAAGTTGATGAAGGAACACTGGTGTGAGGGATATCTGCTGCACCAGTGTGACAGCAGTCAGATACTTCCACAGGTACTCATTATTGGGTTAGCAGATGAATGCTGTTACTGGCAGG